>NC_090440.1:289822716-290125746 GCF_031143425.1 Pleurodeles waltl | reverse complement strand
GTCAGCTAACAATCATGCTGCACATCCTCCGCCAATGCCAGGGCTACAAATGTCAGTGTACGGGATGGAAATCTAAAGCCACATGATCTGCAAGTTGTAAATGGACTTGCTAGTATAGTACTCATGTGCTATACCTGAGTGTGTATACTAGGTTCCGACCAAAGATTCACTGATTTACATGTCTGTGTAACATACTGGTAGCATCAGTCCTAGGTACACTATTCACAAACCCATGCCTGTGTTTGAGGGTGGGGGGGGTGGAGAAACAACCAAACAACATGGACACCCAGGAGTCTAAAGAAAGCTGGACATGTGTTTGGCTCTACACACACACCACAGGTAAGGTCCATCAACAAATAGGAGACAGCAAACCCTTGACCAATCCTAGCGCCACACATGTCAGGAAATGTAGACCTTTGTCCACATCATATACTTCCAGTAAGGCAGGAATTACAACAGACACATAGTTGCAAGAACACCCATGATCACGATTTGCATGCACACCTAGGCCATTGCACTCAAGTGCCACATACTCCTAGCATTACATGTGGAGCTACATGCTGCTAGGAAGTTCAACCTACATTTTAATAAGTACTTTGGTGAATAGGGAAGCATAAGTCTGTGGGTAAGCATTTTGCAGTTCCTATCTGGGAGAATGTGGGTCTGACAGGCAGACTAAATCTGAGATGAGTTCCAGTGCGACTCTTGTTGATACAAGTGTTATCCACATGACTCACCCCAGTTCTCATTGCGGGCCTACAGGAATGACCTACAATCCCTAGATAATACAATAGGATAAGCATTGGCCAACTCAAAAATGGTGAGAAAATGAAATCCCACTCATGGAACAAGACAAATGATGGGCCAGCGCTTAATACCTTGCTATGTGTTCAAATACAGGAGTCCATCACACATCACCAGCAAACACAACACATAACAGAGATATCAACACTTACTGGAGTTGTCAGGGTCCTCAAATGAAGCCACCTCTCCCACAGTGTAGGGTGCCGGTCCACCTGTAAGGCATGGAAGGAAGAAATGTGCTCAAAATCTGTGCACTGACCAACAATTCCAAAGACAAAAATTATGTGTAAGATGACATAAGTAATTAAAGCCATTCAGACATGATGATACTGCATCCGATATAGCACGGCTAACACGTACATAGCATGGGTCTCCTGTGACAATTACACACATATCTGCACACACGCAGTGGCCCTAACTATCATGTGGTGGCAAACATGCTCCTTCATTAGTGAGCGGAAATAATAATGGAGTGTAATCGTCTCATCATGTGCATCCAAGAGAGACATCCAAAGCCTGGTTACTTGAGGACTGCATTACCAGTCAAAAAGCCTATGTGGCCATGACACATTTGTGACACATAGGTACAATGTACAGAGGGGCAGGGACTTTTGTAAGCCCTCATGTTGTTACAGTTTCTTCATTTGATGTGGCCCAGCAATGGTGATTTGCACCAAACATAGAGATATGAACCCATTTGCATACCTTTGGACTGCCATCCCTAATTGGAATGTGGCACTACAAACTCCAAATACCAGTGTAAGATGTTAGCTGAGGGCACCTTACACCTTTTCCCGATGTTTTCAAATCCAGATCTGATATGTATCCAAAATGATGAAGGACCACAATAATCCCTAACATTCATAGAACTTCCAAAAACGCTTTCCTTACACACTCACCAGACACACATGAGACATATGTCTGGGCCACATTGCTATCATCAATTGACGTGAAGCCAGCACTCATTTTCTGCATCATGTAGTGTTTCTAAAGTCAGTCTAGCTATTGCATCAACAAAGGTTGCCAATATTTTAGTAAATCTATACTTCACTGGCAAATGTGACCTATATAGACATGATTGGCTCCTATTTTGTGTTGCTGTCTGACACTAAGGCGGCACCAAATTACATTAAGCAAAAGTATTCTGTAAGTTTGCAGAGCACGTGCTTCCTGACAGCTCTCATTTGTGGTCCTTCACATAGTCCATCAATGACCCTGTATGTTTCTGCAGCATTCCACACAGTCAGCAACTTAGCCAGCAGATATTGTACAAATCATCTGTAGTCACTACAGAGCTTTTAATTGTGCAGATTTACATGATTTGTACTCACCAACAGGGCCACCAATCACTATTCCCAGGTGGTCCAGCAGATCTTGCTCCCTGGTGATGAGGTCAGCCCAGCAGTGCTTCAGCTGGTGGTCATTCCTCTGGCTCCCATACACGTGCTGCAAGTGATGCAGCACCTTTCCCCACCAGATTTGTCGCGCCTCAGTGTGATGCCCCTGTATCACCCTGCCCCATGCCTCGATCATCAGTGGGAGGAAATGGCACACCAGCCATATGAACCCCCCAAGCTCCTCCTCAACCATCTTGCCAAGACGTGGCCTACCCAACATCTTAGCACCGAAAAGGGGAATAGGGGATGAAGAAGAAGAAAGGAGAAAAGGGGGAAAGTAGAAGTACAAAAAATAAGAGCCCAACTATCCCCAAACTAGCACTACCCACAATAGACTCCCACAAACAACAAATACAATACAATACCGGACAATTGTAAACAAAACACACTCAGACAGTATACAACAACAATATTTATTTCACAAAGTAACAAGTAATGTAGCACACAGGACACAAAAGCACAAAATCACTGGACAACACTCTGAACACAGCCACACAGTCTAGAAGAATCACAGACTGCAAAGTGAAAGTGAAAGTACACCCACTGTACATAATCTGTAAACAGGATATCCTATTACAACACTTCCTGCATAAAATGGCCGCCGTTTTTATCGTTATGCGTCATATTTTTTCACGCATACAGTATGTGCGTCATATTTTTCGACGCACAGGAGTGAAAATTAGGCCGCATCCAAACAATTGTAAATTATCTGTATGCGTGAAAAAATATGACGCATAATGATAAAAACGTCCAAATTTCAGGGCATGAACTGGTTTTGGGTATTTTTTCCATTTTAATGTGATGTTACATTTGGGACACAACTGAGTTAGGCTGATTGCACCCACTTTGGTGTTGATGGTGTATGTTCACATGTGAGACATCATACTGCAGCGGACCATGACCCGCTACTTCCTTAACAGGATTTTGACGCTTGGCTGACGCACTAGATGGCCATGTGTGTGGCCTACATATATGTATTGCACAATTTGGCCATGTTTCGCATCAGGATAGGATAGCAAGGTGACGTACATGAGTACAATACCTCAATGCCTATGGCTCAATGTGTGTGCAGTGGCTACTAATGTATTAGTCGACCCAGTGTGTGTTCATCACAAGATGCATTATTGCAAATATGCTTGTATGAATGTGAAGTCAATGTGTCCAAACCTTAGATGCAAGTCATTGTGGAAATGAGAGAGGACATTTGCTAATCATACATGTAGCAACATCTGTTGTGTGCACTTCCAAGATTTTGGGTAACATAGACACCACAAATGACAAAGCATGCACCAGATAGATGGCAGACGCTTGTTCATGTCAATGGTCCACAAGTTGCTCATCCCATGTCCTAGATTTTTGGTAACTGCTTCCTAGGCACTTGTTGGTGAACCCACAGTGAGTCAGGCACATGCATAGACGAAGTGGGTACCATGTCATTGGCCCAGACAGCCAAAGGTGAACCACAAATGTACATGAAGCCACAGTTGTGGTCATATGACGGAGCCACAACTCTCCAGTGGCAGTGGTGGACTAGCAGACGAGACAGCACGTGTCCACATTTTTCCAGTGATCAATTGCACAGAGGTGTCTTGTTCATGTGTGTGGTCCAATGTTGATCCTGTATATTTTTAGGACTGTATGTTGTCACAGTTACGTCCAGGTCTCATCATGAGTCAGTGGCAGCTATTCCTGTATCTACTGAATATCCTTCGGAGATCAATGTGAGTAAAGTCGATGAGGACATGAGAACCTACATGGGGATGGTCCCACCCTGTCACTAAAGACGTGTAATGAGACTGTCAACAGGGCAACCTTGGTGTGCTGAGTGAGATAATGTCTCAGGTGTCATGGTCCGGCAGGTGTCATTACAACATTTGTACACAGGTTGGCCTCTAAAATTCCCACTGCATCTCGGAACAACATAGCCTCTGTGCTGATTATTCTCGCAGCTATTCACCACACACGGCCCCTCAATATGTTGTGAGCAATGTGATTCAGCGTGTGAACTGTCAGGGTCCTAATATGTGTGGACTTTTCATGGACATTATCAGAGGTAGCTGGTTCTACTGGAGGCACCGTACCCAATCCCTGCACACGGCCCGGGTACACTGTCACACTTTGTCGTTCATGCATACATGAGACCCAGACAAAGGATGGGCCATGATTTTGGTATTCAAAGACAATTTAACAAATATGGTACAATTAAAAGGCAGATGATGCTATACAATGTATTTGGGTATGCATTGATGAAGCACATGACAAAATACCCTCTGAGGAATGTGAGGTTTGGTAAAGCAAGTGTGGTACATATTTAGCCACAAGGAATCTTTAGGGTAACGCACAGACAGGTGCCAGTCAGGCTGACAGGATGCAGGGTATATCTGGATCAAGCAATTTCACAAGATACATAATCAGTGGTCTGACTAAGACTGGTCGGAGGAAGAACAAGACAGTTGACATGGAAAACTGTGTATGTCCTGTGTTTTTGAAGGTGACACATGAACCCAAGGGCTGTGTTACACGGCTTAATTACTAGCAATGCATAACGATCTATTTGACAAAAAATTGCAACTTCTATGCTGTTCCAGGCATCAGCAGGGGCAGTGCATGTTCAGATAGGCGGTGTGCATGGAGGTGATCACAGGTGTGTGCTGCATCTGTTTCTCACAAGTCCTATATGTGAGTATTGAATTCAAATGGCCAACAGTACCTTTCACATGGGAAGCAATCTACAGGTGCTAACAGGGCTTAGTGACTACAAGCCAGTATATTAATTGACCTGACGTCCATGCAGTCAGATGTACTATGACAACGGCATAACATAGGAAAGGGTGTAGCACACAGGATTACTATTGTTTGTCTGTGTGTGTAGAGGAGGGAATATCAGGGTACACATATTACTATTCCAGGGACCTCTTCAGACAGGTGGGTTGTGACCAGGAGCATGGGTGTGTCAGGAGTTAGGAAATGGGCTGACATGTACATGGAATGTCATGTGCGCAATGCTTGTCATATGTGTGGCACTTGTGCTGTCTATGTTCTGCTTATATGGAACTCTAGTCACAGATAGTCCTTGCAAAGATTGGATGCAGTTGGACTTACTGCTGTCAAGGGTCTGGTCATACATTCCTGTTACCAATGCAATAGTACATCAACTGCCTCATGTAAGAGGCTTGTTTTCCCCTTATTGAGTGATGGTGTCTTAGTTGTGTGCCATATGCTGCGATGAACCATGTTTCCAACATGTATGTGTGAAATAGGTGTGGTCCTCTGCTATTGCCCTTTAAAGGTGAAATGTACAGGATATATGTCATTTACAGTGTTTGTGTATGTGACTGTTGTATGATACGCATCACAATTGCCCTGGGATTTTCTGTGTCCTGATCGGTATATCAGCTATGCTCCATGAGGCTACACTCTTATTCTGATAGTTAGAGATAAAGGTGGCCAAAAATGATTAGTCAGACCATGATATGGTGATTATTATCGGTGTTTATTTACATTAGTTAATAATACAGTGGTGATGGTGATTATTTTTAAAAGAAATTGTTCACCATATGTTGGCGTCTATGCAATCCAGCAGCCGTGTTTTGTTGTTCCCCCTTATGTTGCAGGCCACCATCCTCCTCTTCCTCCTCTTCAGGCATGTGTGGCTCTGGTTCCAAGAGGGGAATGTTCCTTTTTATGCAAATGTCGTGTAGGATGGCACATGTTAGAATGATCTTACAGACTATTTCAGGGGAAAATAGGAGGCTACCACCAGTGATGTCGAGGCACCTGAATCTCGACTTGAGGATGCCGAAGGTCCTCTCGACTATGCTGCGTGTCCTCCTATGTGTGTCATTGTAGGCACGCTCTGCTGCAGTGCTTGGGTTGCCAAATGGTGTCATTATCGATGGCTGGATCCCATACCCCTGATGAGCTGAAAGAGAAAATGATTGGGATCATGTTGATGTAGCTTGCCCCATTAATATCACCTTGCATGGCAGTAGTTGTCTTGTGTTGTCTGTGACTCTTTTGTGTTATTGCGTTGCTTCATAGGCTTGTAGGATGTACCATCTGCATTGTGTTGTTTCCTTGACTGAACGAGTGTTTGGCTGCTGACCGGTTGTCAGCAGTATGTTTTGGGATTTGCAGTACAGTGTGCACTCCCTAGCATTGTGACTTGTGATACAGGTGTCCCTGTGTCTTCACTAGGGGTGAGATGATAGTTCCATACATAGATTCATTTTGACAGTGTTGTTAACACATTCACATCTATGTACCCTGGACATCCCATACCTTAAGACTTATGCAATGGATTAATTTAAACATCATTGAGACGCTTACATTTTGCAAGGTGACAATTAGGCAAACCACTCCAAGCGTTGTGATCATTGACGTCTTAACATTAGACTGTACACTCATTTCAGATGTGTGACAGGTTCAATGCTGACCTATGAAACATGGCTAGCGATGTCACGACCTCAGTGTGTTCCTGTCGACATGTTGCTGTTGTGGTGTATGTGTTGTGTGTACTAGAGGGTTGCTGTGCTGTGTGTATATAAGTAGGTTTCTGTACTTACCAACAAGTAGTCCATTGCCATACCGTCTATCCTGGAAGTGTTGATTGATGGTAGAGTGACGGAAGATGAATGAGTCATGGACACTCCCAGGATATTTTGCCACGATGTTGGTGATCAATCCTTGGTGACCAACAATGGCCTGCACATTGATGGAATGTGTGTGTTTCCTGTTGCGGTAGAGGTGTTCAGTTGCAGCAGGTGGCACAAGGCGTAGATGTGTGCAGTCGATTGCACCAAAGACGTGTGGGAAGCCACTAATGAGGTAAAACCCCTGTTTTGTTTCCTGCTGCTTCTGCAGTGTGTTAGGGAAGCAGATGTGGCGGGGTGCAAGTCCAATGATGGCATCCAGTACTTTGGGCAAAAAGGCAGAGAATGATGGCTGTGATATTCCGGCAACCAGGGCACCAGTTGTTTGAAAAGAGCCACTTGCCATCATGTGAAGTACGGCAAGCAGCTTGGTTTCTGTTGGGACGGTGCGGGGTGTCAGCAACGTAGGTGCCAAATGTGGCTCAATGTTTCGCAGCAGCTGCTGAATGGCCTGCCAGTTCAACCGGTACCTCTGGATGATGTCATGTTCCCTGAAGCCATGAAGGGTTGTTCTGGTGCAGAATATCCTCTCCTGCCTTCTGCGCTGCCTTTGGGGTCCCTGCTGGTGTTGTGGTAGCTGCTGTTGTTGTTGCTGGGCTCTGCGTCTGCGTGCACGCTGGATGAGAAGCACCTCCATGTCTCCCTTTTGCTGCTCTGCTGTTGCTTCTGTGTGTTCTGATTAAATACAGGTGTGTTTGCCCCATTTTAACGCCTGCCCTGACCAAGGCGTTAATTTTTTACTCAAATCGGGCTGTGCGTTATTTTCCGGCTCCGCCTCCCGGACGTGCAGCATTTTTGCACGAAAGCATAAATAAGACGCACGGCCGTTTAAGTCATTTTTTGGACGGGAACGCCTACCTTGCATATGATTAACACAAGGCTGGTATCCGCATCCAAAAAATGACGCAAACGGCGGGATTTTGACGTCCGCGGGCTCGGGTGTCAAAGTTTAAATATGGGGCAAGGTTTGCGCTGAACGTGCGTCAAAATTTTTGACGCTCATTCGGCGCAGACAGAGTATAAATATGCCCCTTATATTTTGAACATTTGCGCCGCTTTTGCGTCAAAAAATGACGCGAATGCGGCACAAAAAAAGTATGAATATGGGTCATGTCTTATCGACCTATCAATTTACAAAACAGACATGTAGCAAACAACAAAAAAACAACACATATACGACTGACGTCACAGCTCATAAAACAAACCAGACTCTGGTCTATTGCTGCAAAATCGAAATGTCGAGAAAATAACGGCGTGACATAACCGCTTCAATGAGTGGTGTTAATTGCTTTTGTGGACACGGATGGAATTCTGTTTTAGCGAGAAACATTTTATTTTCCTGTAGCTATGCACCAGCACTTATCAGCACACTTTATCACTGTAGTGCAGTAGGGGTTTTGTATCTGGGAGCGCCAACATTCCAGATAATGAACGTTCTATTTAAAATTGATCTACAGTAAATACGCCTCTCATGCGGACATATATTTTAAGTTTTGACAGGTGTGGCATTCAGAAGGTCAGTAATGGGTCCTGGGGGGTAAAAGGAATTAATGATGTTGCCCTTTTGAACAAACGTGAGTAAAATTGTGGTGCGCGTTATCTTAGTGTTATAGATGGTATCTTAAAACATTATTGTTCGAAATCTTAATAATCACTGTTCTGCACAATAAACAACATAATATCTTAAGAACTCTCAATATTTATTGGAAAATGTATTGCTTATCAAATTATGTCGACACCTTTCAAGTAAATAAAGAAATATTGTGAGTAAGAACTAGACGCACCACGGATCACTTTCATGTGAATAAACTAGACACACATACGGTGTCATATTTCGATTACTAAACACAGTTTTGAAGTATTGTCTGTTTTCAGAACTCGGATACTTGTTATGCACATGGCAAAAGGATGACTTAAATAGTACACGTTTAAATTACAGTAAGTTAACCTGTTTTATATGGGTAAGGTAACACTGCCCTCTAGTGGTAAAGCAGATGCGCCCACTTGCTTAATAAACTAATCGAACCTACTGCTTGGTTATTTGGATAGTGCCCTTATTCAGGGCTGGTCTCAGAATCCAAATGTGTACTGGACAAAGACATTACCAGTCTAAACCTCATCGAGCGTTATTGGAGGGGTTATGTGGGAGTGTTTCAGATTAAATGTTGCAAATGGTTGATAGACACGTTTTATTTCAGAATTTTACAGCAGTTTCCCAAACGGCTTTAACCAAACAAAGTCAGAGGTGGCCCAGGCAGTTCTGAAGGACACGGAACCCTAATGACCTTTTCCAATACTTCGTGATTGCCACATGCCCCAAGAGAAATATCCCAACATGTGAAATATAAAACAAGTGTGTGGCTATAAATTTGGGGGTCCACAATATAGTGGAGAAGTGTGGCTCAATGTGGAGCAGTGTGGCTCAATGGTTAGAGCGGCAGACCCTGAAACAGAGATCTGGCTCAAGACCAGGGTTCAAGTCCCGCTTCGGCAGGTCTTGGGCTCAATTCCCCTTGACCAGATCATTCTCGCCTCGGTGTCTAATTCATGGGTCCCACTCTGCAACTCTGGGCAATAGCTTGCTTAATCTCCACAACAGCCCCAACAGCGCTTGGATGCCTGGCTTCACCCTGGGGGTGCTCAGGAGTGGGCACCTCACAGGGAAAAGCCAGGAGGGGTTCCATAGCGGTATGAGTACAGCGCCTTGAGACCCTAACGGGTGAGTAGTGCGCTATACAAGTGCTAATTTACATTTACAATATATGGGAGGCGAATTATTATGATACAGTAGAAGCAGTGACTGTATAAGAGGGTACATCAGAGTCAAAAACCGATTGAAAACGGCTGTCAAGAGTATATCACACTATTATATGCTGCGGAATCGTCACCATATGCAAGTATTTGAAGTATTAAATCTGTGTACTTCTAATACCCCATAGGACCCGAAGCCCCAGTCTGGATCGCAGTTCCCTCTCAAAAGCAAAATGGGTCAATGACAAGACAATAGACTGCTTTGGGAGATGGGGTGATGTTAAGTGATGTTTATTACAGAACAATCAAAACACAACAAAATTATTGAGCATGACACGTTTCATGAAAATCCGTCTATCTAGAAACAGCAAAATTTAACTAGCCAAAATAAGGAACACAGCAAACAAAAGTTATCTACAAGTGAAAACTCTATGATGAAAAATGTTCAGATGTACAGTTTCTTACAACTGGGGCCTCCATAACAAACAATCCAACACTGAGGTCTAGTCAACCCTTTGTCCCAGGAGACCCACACAGGTGGACCCATCTGCATTTTTGAGGAGCAGTCCCCACTCACTCTAACCTTGTCGGCGTCCCAGGGTCCGACCCTCCAACATTAGGCTGTTTGAGGAGCACCAAGATGTGTGACCAGGGGCTGCAGGCCTGTGCCCTACACCGATGAACCGTGCGCCTTGGCCCCAAGCCGGGGTGAACATTATTTCTCGGGATTCAGATTGCTGTCTGCACCCTCAGTGCCACCTTAAAAAGAATACGATTGAGGAATTTTCGCTGTTGTTAAGCAATGTTGGTGTTAGCCTTTCTGCCAATATGACAACCAGGGCCAACATGACCTTTCCCGTCCCCACAAAAAAACAAGCTCCAGATAAATGCCCATATGCTATAGATAAACAGATCGGCCCTTATGTTAGCCAAGTAGACACCATCACTGTGAAACCTTGGCTACCCCAGGTCAGTTTGTGGGGATGTTCCATAGATGCCCTGGCCTTAAGCACAGTTTTGTCAGTTCTGAGTTGAGATGCCTGACAGACACGTTCAGTGTCTTAGGCTTAATGTTTGTGCCACAACTTTGGCGCCATATCATGTGTGACCATGCGAAGACCACTTCTGGGAATGCTCTACCCAACTAAGCAAATTTACCCAAAAGAGTCTCCCTGTCTGTTTTTCACCCCAACTTCACCAAGTCATTACTGCCAATGTGTACAATTACTAGCGACTTTTCATCTCCTCCACCAGCCGGCAAATCTGAGAAATCAGAGACCCCCATCTCCACACCACCTGAAGAGACATCTTTCGGCACCCCAGGCTTTGGCTTACAATGCTATTACAACCGGTGGGCCACTTGAAGGACGAAGGAGCGGCCAATCACCCACGAACTTTGGAAGGCATACTACTAAAAGAGAGCAGAAAACAGAGTGAGATAAATGAAATGAAGTGGCCCCATTGTGTGAAACTGGCCGCTTTACAGTAACTCTGGATGTATGTACCGCTTAAAACAAGATGAGGACCACCTGCCTATACACTTGACATCAATATGTGAAAAACCTGCTTTTGTGGCAAAAGTTGCTGCCCCTATTCTAAAGGAGTGTGGTAAATGACCTGATGGGTCCCCAATGATCCCCAGCCAATACTGCTGAGAACTGATAGCGCAACAGGCATTTGAATGAATGAAGAGGGCAAAGGAATGGCAGCGGGCTGGACAGAGATGTATGTTCTCATATAGGTAACTGGGCAGATAAGAGAACCATGGACTGCCTTGAGTTCCGTTATAGTCCCTTTTACTTCTGGGTCGGGCTTTGACCTCCTAAGCTTAAGGGCAAGCCTGTCCTGTTCATCCTGGGTGTCGATCCACTGTATCCCCCTAAATAGTCAGTTTTGGATGAACCAACTAACTTACCAACCCTGAAGGTGCCATAGAAGAGGAAAGAGAATGCAGCAGCGAATAATGCTACTTCGTAGGTAGCGCTGAAAACCCTATCAAGATTCTCCACCAGAGCACCCAATATCTGCGTGTCGAGTGGTCTCCTCCCATCTTTAATCATACCCTTCAATCTTGCCCAACCCGCTAGTGCCTTTCTCACTATGAAACACCTGCCCACCTCCTGTATCTGTATGCCCCTTAATTTTGCAAAAAAAGCTGATGGCTGCCAATTTTGCCCTGGCACAAGACACCGACCTGCCCTGATCCCTCAAAGCCTTGAGAAAGAGACAAATGACGCCAGCTGAAAATAACTCTAAATGCCTGTTGTCACAAAAAGAACCTATATGTATTGAAGCATTTCTCATATCCCCTCCCCCATGCGCTTAGCCAGGGAAGCTGCTACTAAATCTAGAAAGGTGGAGCTCAAATCCTCCACAGAACTCTATCATCAGCTCTGCAGCCCATGGATGAAAATCTTGGAATTCCTCTGACTTGGAGCAAGACAAAGGCAGTCAACAGGCTGGCGGTGCTTCATGGGCAATTCTGACCGCGGCGGTAAAGCCGCGGTCAGAAAAGGGCAACCGGCGGTTTCCCGCCGGTTTACCCCTGCCCTAAAGAATCCTCCATGGCGGCGCTGCTCGCAGCACCGCCATGGGGATTCCGACCCCCTTCCCGCCATCCGCGGGAACAGGATGGCGGGAACGGGTGTCGTGGGGCCCCTGGGGGCCCCTGCATTGCCCATGCCACAGGCATGGCCCCCTAACAGGGCCCCATAATGATTTTCAGTGTCTGCCTAGCAGACACTGAAAATCGCGACGGGTGCCACTGCACCCGTCGCACACCAGCAACTCCGCCGGCTCCATTCGGAGCCGGCTTCATCGTTGCTGGGGCTTTCCCGCTGGGCGGGCGGGCGGCCTTTTGGCGGTCGCCCGCCCGCCCAGCGGGAAAGTCAGAATGACCGCTGCGGTCATTTGACCGCGGTGCGGTCTTCTGGCAGTCTCAGCCCGCCAGGGTCGGAATGACCCCCCAAAGTGTCAGAAACATTATTGTGAAACTCAACATTCAGTTTGAATCAATGTAAAACCAGATGCCCAACAGCTTCAAAACCTGTCTGCAGGAGGCCCCTTGTCCATTAATGGCCTCAACTACAGCCATATTGTCAAACGAGAAGATAACATTTCTGTTCCTGAACACCTCAGACCATACGGACACTGCGAGCATGATTGGGAACAGTTCTAGGAAGGCAATGTTCTTTGTCACTGCACTATCATACCAAGAAGCAGGACAGTCTAGCCTGCACCACTTTGCCCCAGAATGGCCCAGAGCCTACACTGCCAGGAGAGTTGGTAAAGATCCCCAGAGTTTGATTGAAACAAGAGGAGAAGGCCAAACAATCAATCCATTGAACTACTGCAGGAAGCTGCACCATATCCTTTAGTCCTCCTTTACTTCGGCCTGGAGTCTGGTACTTCTGGTGCTTCTGAATGAGGCCTGTCATTGCCCTGGGTATAGACAAGAAAAGGGGAAGCCTATGGGGCTAATTCTTATTGCAAAGTTAAGGTGGCCCAACAACACTTGGAGCTAATGTAGACTGACCTTTTTGAGAGTAAGGATTAAGTCTACAGGCTGACTTAAGGCTCGTACTTTATCAGGAGGGAGTCTGTACTCGCCTGCCACTGTGGTAATCTCAATACCTAATAAAGAGATACTTATGAATGAGCCCACCATTTTGTCTAGGGCGAGGGGACCTCCTAATTCCCAGAATAAAGAAATCAGCTCTCCCAAGGCTAAATGGCATGTCTCTGAATCAGGAAGGCCCATGAACAGGAAGTCATCTAGGTAATGGATAAAATTGTGGTGACCAGTTTTGTAAGTGAACAGCCATTGCAACATGGAACTGAACTGCTTAAAATAGGTGCAAGACACCAAATAACTCATGGGCATTCATTTGTCATAAAAGTAATGACCCTTGAATTGGAAATCCAGTAGGTGATAATCATCCCTGGTGCACTGGAAGAAGTCTGAATGCAAATTCAATATCAATTTTGGCCAAAAGTGCCCTGGTGCCCAGCCTCCGCAACTTAGACAATGGCTTGTTCACAGATTCATATTTTACTGAGCATGTGTCCGAATCAATCACATTATTAACTGAAGAGCCTCCAGAAGCAGAAAGATTATGAATCAGTCTAAACTACCTCAGCTCTTTCTCTCGCCCAGCAGGGAGCAAACAAAACCTTCTAAAGGATGTTCAATAAAACGGCTAGCGAGCCTACCCAATGAGCTCTCTTTTTCTAGCTTCCTGATTACTCCCCCTGGATGAGTGCAAGCTGACAACAAATTTCTACAATGTGGAATGGGCAAGCCTCCCTGAGCAGGAATTCAGAAGCCGATGGAAAATCAAAGAAACAGTAGTTGGGCCACTTTCCTATTGGGGTATACATTAAGTCAGGGGAGCAACTTGTTAATCTGAACTAGTGTGGGTAGGCACTACATAAGTATACTGGAGGGACAGGGAGATTTCAATATTGTCCAGTGCACATCCTCTCGAAGCTAATTACAAATAAATAAGGTACACTGTTCCAGAGGGATGACCACAGGTCGAAAGGGCACTATTGAAAGTAGAAGTCAGGGCCTTCACACATCCAATGGATGTCATGCTTCATCATAGGGCCTGCTCTTTGTCAGGCTGGCGCTGCAATGTCCGATGGGCCCCTTCGAGGGAGGTCTTTGCCAGAGATCTTTTTGAATGTGTGCCGTAATTAAATGTAGGAGTAGATTCAGACCTACGAGGAGAAGTGAAAAGTAGGAAAGGGTGTGTTAAATTTGGCTTTGGGCCCTACCGTCAGTATGTTTATTCTACATGAGGAGTCTAGGTCAAGGTTAGAAACAAGGGGAGTGATAAAGGAATTAATGTTCCTCCACTCTACCGAAACAGAAAGAAGAAGTGGGGAGAAGGAAAATTCATCCTTCAACCCTAATTGATGGTCGACATGTTTCACGCCTATATTGTCTCTATGGATCAGTCGGCGTTTGTTCAGGACCAAAAAATAATTTTTAAAAACTCCTAAGCTTCACTAAAGAACTCAAGTGAGTGAATGGTATTTTAAAGCAATATACAACTTACATTAAGAGGTACACAAAAACCTAAATAGGTTTGGATATGCAGTTACTTGTATCACAATAACGGCATCTAAGTAAAGTAGCGCAATGGCACTCAGTGATTGCATGCACACATGCAGTGAGCCAAAACGCTGTCCTGGCTCATCATAAACCCACCAACTCATGTGTAAATAAACATGAAAAACTAAATGTAATAAGCTCAGTATCTTACTATCCTATATTAGGGAATGGGCCCCTTGAGATAACGAGAGCCGAGGGACTACTTTGGCACTGAAATAAACAAATGCTCAAAAGTGAAAAAATGTGTGTTATGCTGCAGTATTGCTATGAATGACAGAACACGTGGGAGATGTATAGTTTCTTCCGTATATATGCGGTATGTCAAAAAAGCTAAAACCGCCGTACTAAAAAGCAGACCTCACTGAGTATAACATAATTCTAGTCAGGGGGCATCTAGTGACATCCTGAAATATCCAGGAAAACGTACCACAGAAAAAAGTAGTAGTTTTCATGTGCTATGTCATACTGTTACTGTAAATGCCAGAACACATAGGAGATATATAACCGCTTTCATATGGATGCAGTGTGTCAAAAACTAAAGCCGCTATTTTGAAAAACAGACCCCGCTGTGTAGGTGGGTGTTGCATCAGAGGTGCATGGTAAATGCCATAACACTCATATGTATGCAGAGTGTCAAAATCGAAAAACCGCCATACTAAAAACAGACCCCATTAAGTAGACAGGTGGTACGGTAGAGATGACCCACCATAAGTAAAGGGAGACCATGGTGAGAAGCTCACTGTTTGGCACATCAGTCTGAGAGAGCAGGTTCCCCATGAACAAGAAAACATGGCACAAAAGAGCACAAAAGATAATCACAGTTACTCGCACTGAGACCTACCCGGCGACCTCAAACTCGGTAGTACAGGGGTTGCAGACGTCGCCGAGTATAAATATTTGTCACCGGTGGATTGTAAAGTTTTGAAGCAGTGCATGGGAAATATATAATTAACTTTTGTAAGTATGCAGTGCGTCAAAAGACCGCAATACGGAAAAACAAACCCCGCTAAGTAATAAATCAGAGATAACCCACCAAATACATACAGAGACTGGAGGGAGAGAGGCTCACTAAAGGGCACACTGGCCTGCGAGAGCAGGTCCCACTAAAAGTGAGAACATGTCATACAGGAGCAAGCAGTATACTCACAGTTGTTTTTCGTAATCCCCGTGCCGACACCTAACCGGCGGCCGAAGACCCGGAAGTACAGGGGTTGCGTACGCCGGCGGGTATAAATATTCATCAGGGCAGGGCATCAATTAGAAAACAACTTGACGGTCACCTTGACCAGGGGATCTCAAGGAGGAAGAAAGGAGCCGCCTATATTAGACAAAGGAAAGGGACTCGTAGCAGAAGATGTCCCACACAACATTGGCTCATGGAAAAAGAAGGATTCAATGTAGGGGCATGGGAACCCAAGGAGTTCACGGGAAAAACAAGGGTTGGTGCTGATAAATGCCAACAAGATCCAACCTGGAAAGCAGGATTATAATGGTCACAGGATAAAAAGAATGTTTCTATTCACTATGGTGGTGATAAATGTACTATGCACCATAGAATCATGGTTATAATAGTCCCACAATAAAGAAATTATTTTAAAAATTAGTTAGTAAGTAGCAGGTATGCGGTACCTCATAATATTGTGTGCAGAGACACATTTAGAGGGAGGTTCAGGTACTGATGCTACTAAGAGTGACATGCCTAAAACTATGCTGTAATTTATTAGGTGGTTGTGAATGTGCTATACGTCATAATAAGAAGGTGAAGGGTCACATATTGCTGGAGCAATGATACCTAGAAGAGTGGCATGCCTGGCTGAGGTAGGTCACTAAGTGAGTTAATGGAGCTCTCAAAAAGTCTTCATGTACTGTAAGTCAAAAAGCTCAACCATTGTATATTGTCAACAAACAAAGGGGGCGTGGCTTCGGGCGTCAAGATGGCAGTCGCACTCTGAGAGTGCTCTGGACCCCTCCGTCATCCGCCCGATTTTGCCGCGATCTGCGGGGTTAACGGCAGTACCCCATGCACTCCTGTAGACTCCCTTTCCCTTGGGGAGCATGCAGAAATGTGAAAAGTGATCCATAATGGTCCCTGTGTCCCTCCCGCACCTCGCCTAACCTAAACAAAATGGCGGCCGGGTTCGAGCCGCCGCGGCGAAACTGAGACCCGGAGCCTCAGTCGAGGTCAATCTGGACCGGAACCCCCACAGGGGCTAACAGAAAGAAGTGGAGCGGCGCTCCTGTCACAAACTCCCGGAGACATCGGCGGGCCGCCGGTAGGTGAGGCGCCTGCTGAGTTAGGCCGCTGTCGTGCCTCCGCCTGGGGCTGGGCGGAGCGGGATCGCAGATGCCGTCGTGAGGGAGAAGGGGCGCGGAGCACGGTGCGGTGCCCCCCGAGGGGAGGATAGCGTGCCCGCTGGCCCGAGATCAGAGCAGACGAACTGGAGGGCAGAGCGCCCGAAGGAGACGGAGGCGTGTGCGACCTCTGGGAGAGTGGTCGGACACGAGACCGCGCTGCGAGTGCTAGACCAGGACCACGGTGCATCATAGGAGGTAAATGCCATAAACGGAGCGGGGGCCCCCGACCCGGTAGGAAGAGAGGAGAGGAGGGGGCGAGGACACGGATCGTCCGGGCAACACCCCTGGGGCATGGAGCGGACAAGCCCTTTCCTCGGACACCGTGAGGGCTGAAATTGAGCGGCATCCATGCGAGGGGAAGAGAGATCCACTAAATCCCCCACAAGTGCATAAGGCTACGGCACGGGCAAGGAGCTCCCCTAGGATGAATATCAGGATCGGCCCCGCCACAGGGAATTGATGCCCGGGGGGTACCGAGGGGAGGCTTCGGAGTGCTAAGAGTTCCCCTGTGTCTTGGGGGACTCGATGGTGCCAAGGGAGAGGACCCTGATCCGGTGGCCCGCAGGATTCAGCACCGCTACCGGGGCCTCCGCTCTTCGCTCCCCGTGTTGGCCGACTGGGGAGACCGAAAGTTCCCAGCCTGCTGAGCTTCGTATAAAGAATAGTGCTCCCACAGTCGGGTCCGCATCTCCCGGGGCCCCTGTGATTCCGGGGTGGTGCTTCCCGTGGTCCCTGAATGCGGGTAGCTCCATGAACACTGAGACCCTGCCAGAGTAACAAGATGGGAAGAGATAAACCGAACAAACAGCCTCCTGCCTCCCAGCAAAAGATTGACCAGTTCACAGCACCGGCAGGTCCACGGAGAGACGGAGACTCAGCCAGCGGAAGCCCAGCCCCGGATGGGGTGAATGCCATCCTTCTGGCGATTCAATCATCGCAGACCGCCGTGGAAACCAAGATCAGAGAAGTCCGGGAGGACATGGGCCTAATTAGGCAGGACCTCAGAAACGCGGTGGGCCGAATCACTGAGGTAGAACACTGGGTCTCCCAGACCGAAGATGAACTATCCGATCTAAGAACCAAAGTGGCCCAACTCCAAACCCGTACTAACGAACTACACCGCCGTGCGGAAGACGCAGAAAATCGCTCGAGACGCAACAACCTGCGCTTTGTCGGATTTCCGGAGGGCGCGGAAGAGGATAAAGCTCCTGATTTCCTGGAGCAGTGGATCAAGACCTGGATCCCGGACCAATCCCTTTTGCCCTGGTTCGCGATCGAACGTGCTCATAGAGCCCTCGCTCCACGCCCACCGCCAGGCGGCCCCAGGCGCCCGATGATTGCACGCTTCTTTAATTTCAAAGACCGAGATATGATCCTTAAGGCAGCCAGGAGCTCAGATAACCTTCAATGGGAGAATCACAAGATCCTAATATTCCCTGACTACACCTGCGAAGTGCAGATTCGCCGCCGATCTTATGAGCATGTCAAACAAAAGCTAAGAGCAATGCAACTCGCCTACATGTTATTATTCCCGGCCAGACTCAAGGTCCTAATGGCCGGAAAGGCCTTCTTCTTCGACTCCCCGTAGGAGGCGTGGGACTGGCTGACTGAGGAGGGCTCTGTGGCCCGGCGGGGTCCCCGGGGCCCGGTGGGTGGCCCCTCCTGTGAGGTGCCCCCCCGTTGGAAGGGCTTCGGAGAAGCAGACGACGAACCAGATCCAAAAAGGGTAGGCAGAATGATCTGGACGCCAACACGAACAGTGGAGCACCCTCGGCCTCCGATGCACGGGAGAGGGGGGCCTCCGGCGGTTCGCCGGGTCTTCGGGACCCAGACCCAGCCTGGGTCATGGACGATACTGACTTGAGCCAATCTCCGGAACTCGGCTGAGACGGGACAAGCAACTTCTGACGGAACGGAGGGACATGGTCGAGACTCTCATCCTGGATGTGCGGCCATTGGAGGTGACACTTCAGAGGTCTCATGACCCCCGCGATATACTTTCTGTGAGACTTACTTAATAGCCGTTAACTGCATTTGATCCGACTAAAAGGAGGGGTCCATCACTCCACTCCACAGCAGTCCAGCTGACTGCTTTGTTACAGTTGGGTAATAGGGCGACAGATGCTTCCGGGGAGGGAGCATGAGGTGGGGGGTGGTTGGGGGTAAAAAGTTTTACATGGGTTTAGATAGTATTGTGTTATTAAGTTTATTTTGTTATTTAAATATTTCACTGTTGCAACGGACACAGTCATCCCCAGACTTACAGAAGGGCACCCGGCATAACATAGCAAGCATGCATCTCATAATTGGCCCTCATTGACTCAGGTCATCTTATGGAACGTGAATGGCCTACTAGATAAAATCAAGAGGTCCGCGGTATTCAGTTCCCTCCGTAGATACTCCCCCTCCGTGGTCTTATTACAAGAAACCCACCTCCTTGGAACTAGGTGCCCCATGCTCTCACGGGGAGGCTATGATAGAGTCTACCACGCAGGCTTCTCCAGAGGCTCTAGAGGGGTAGCTATCCTGCTCCACCGCTCACTACCTATGGTAATTACGGACACGCACTCTGACCCACAAGGCAGATTCGTGGTGACCACGGGAGTTCTTCACGGATCACCACTAAACTTGGTGAGCGTATACGCCCCTCCGGCGGGGTTTGAAGCTTTTTTAACTTCACTCCGCCAGGTAATTGCGGGGTTACCTCAGGGAGCCACCTTAATAGGGGGAGATTTTAACGCTGTCCTCAATCCAAATCTAGACGTATCAGGCGAGATTACCACGGGCAGATCCAACCGGGCGTCGACTCTTACGGGCTGGGCTGGAAGTCTGGGTCTCAGCGACATATGGAGAATCTGGCACCCTAGGGAACGTCAATACACCCACACATCGGCCGCCCACCCGACACAATCCAGAATTGACCTCGTATTTATGCCCGCCCTTGACGTCACCAGCGTCACGGGCGCAGATATACTACCCCGTGGAGTTTCTGACCACGCACCAGTGAGGGTCTGACTCGGGGGGGCAGATCCCTCCAGACGCCCGGTGTGGCGCCTTAATGCTTGGTATCTACAAGACAACGACTACACCCTTGAGATTAGGAATCATCTCAGTTACTACTTTGAAACGAATCAGGGATCAGTTCGGTCCCCAGGCACACTATGGGCCGCATGTAAGGCCACTCTTAGAGGACACGCTAAACATCTTCTCCGTGTCCGCGAGCGCGCCCGGGACTCACAAGTATCTGCTCTAGAGGCAAAGGCTTTAAGACTGGAGCGGCAAGGTGGGATCTCCGATTCAGCCTCCAATTTGAGGCACCTCACCTTAGTGAGAGACGAAATTAAACACCTAGTGCTAGAATCAGCAAAGCATATGTGGAGGGCCTCAGCTGCCCGAATATATGGATGGGGAGATAAAAACGGGAAACTCTTGCATTGGCTGGCAACTCACCCTCGAGCTAACAGAGTAATTCCCGAAATTAGGGAAGACTCAGGCTCCCTTTCTAAAACACTAACCGAAATTGCACAAAGCTTTGCCTCCTACTATACTCGCCTTTACGCAAAACACCCTCGACCCATGACCGAGATAGAGTCTCCTCTCTTAAATGACATATCCCTCCCAGAGTTTCCCTTGAGACAAGGAACAGGCTCAATGAAGCCCTCAACCTAACTGAGATTACTAACGCGATCTCCGGCCTGTCTTCGGGCAAAACTCCAGGGCCAGACGGATTCCCGGCAGAGTTATCTAGCAAATGTAGTGACATCCTAAGCCCCTACTTGCTTGAAATGTACACTGATGCTGCAAAACTAGGTCGCTTTCCGGATGGGATTGATCAAGCCACCATTGTGGTAATCCCTAAAACGCAACCCCGTCAATACACTGTTCGGCATATCGGCCCATTTCTCTCCTGAATACAGAGATCAAAGTACTGTCCTCAATCCTGGCCGCTAGACTGAGGGAGGCTATTCCCTCACTGGTACACCCTGACCAATGCGGCTTCATGCCAACCCGTGGCACTAGGCACTGTATTAGAAGGCTGCACCTGGCCCTAGCACACCGCGGGACTCTGTCACGTAATCCCTTGGCACTACTCCTACTAGACTTCAAGAAGGCCTTTGACACAGTAGACTGGTCCTACCTTGACCAGGTGCTGCAAAGAAATGGTCTTGGGGCAAAATTTCGCGGCCTGGTAAAACTGCTTTATTCCAACCCGACGGCCCGAGTACAAGTGAACGGGGTGGTTTCTGACCTGTTTCCTATTGGCCGGGGCACCCGGCAGGGATGCCCCCTATCCCCCCTACTTTTCGCTTTAATGATTGAACCTTTGGCGATACTATTACGCGGGGATCCCCTGATTGAGGGTTGGTCTTGGCCCGCCTGCACTGAGGACCGGGTGGCACTCTATGCGGATGATATCTTGCTATACATCTCCAACCCAGCCACGAGCGGCCCCCGTGTTCTACACATATTGAACCTCTTCGCGGAGGCCTCCGGGCTGACCCTAAATCATAGTAAATCCTTGCTGCTCCCCCTCCACCGCTCTCGAGACTGCGTGGACTGGCAACACACCATTCCAGTGAAAAGAAACAGCTTCAAATATCTAGGAATATACGTCTCACTACTCCCGGAATTAGCCTGGGAACTTAATATTACACCTTCAATCAGGAGAATTAAGACTGACCTCCAACGCTGGAGAGCCCTCCCCCTCAATCTCCTAGGTAGAATAGCGCTTTATAAGATTATGGTCCTCCCCAGACTTCTTTATCTTTTACAAAACTTCCCACACCCCATCCCAAAGAGATGGTTTCGGGGGCTGGACACGTTGGCACGCCAGTTCATATGGAGTGGCGGTCGTCCACGGCTGGCACTCGTTACCTGCCAAAGGGACGTTTACGATGGGGGATTGGGCATGTCCAACATTTACTATTACCACCTCGCAATGCACTTACAAGTGATCAATGATTGGATGGGAGGGGGATGGGCGGACCCGGCATACCGATTAGAGCTCCACACACTGAGCTACCCGCGGATTTTCGATGCCCTATATGGGGGCCCGATCTCCCGAGATACTCCTGATGTAACTAAGGTGGTCCTTGCGGGTTGGCGGGCGGCACAAAGGGTGTCGGGGTGGTGGGGACGCCTCACTCAACAGACACCGTTGTGGCATGGGAAACAATTACATGAGGTCGCGGGCCTAGAGGGATTCCATTAATGGGACACCATTGGTATATCAACACTAGGTGATATCTGGAACGGGACACATATGCGATCCTTTGAGGAGCTCCAGAAACTTTTCTCGCTAAACAAGACGCAATTTCATAAGTATCTCCAGCTTTGACACGCCCTACAACCACACATACAAGCAGGGGACACCATACCAGAATACAGTCCGATGGAGGTAAAGACACTAATGGGGAGTCTTGGCAAAGGAGGTGTCTCCCAGATATACCGCGCCCTGGTCACCAACACTGCCCGCCCCCTGGAACTGCTCCGTCAGAAGTGGGAGGGATGGGTGGGCCCCATAGAAGAAGGGGATTGGGGCGAGGCGCTGATGGCCGCCCGCGCCCTAACGATGGCCTCTCGATTCCGACAAATACAGACCTATTACCTCCACATAGCATATCTTACACATACTAAACTTCACAGAGCGGGCCTCCGATCCTCTGCTGAATGCCCTCGATGCCTAGATCCCTCTGCCGATTTTTTTCACATGGTCTGGACTTGTCCGGTCATAGCGACTTATTGGGGGGCGGTTCTAAACGATGTCTCGAGTGTCCTACAGGTAGATGTGGAGAAATCACCATTGTCCTCCCTTCTGGGAATTATGGGAGACACTGTGTTGAGAAGACCGGACAGGACCTTTCTGGGGGTGGCTTGTCTGGTGGCGAAGAGGGATATAGTGGCGAATTGGAAGGCCAGAGGGGCTCCTGCCTTGATTAAGTGGAGGCGTGGAGTGGATTGGTGCGCGACACGGGAAAAATTGGTTTATGAGGCCAGAGGTTGTCCGAATAAATATAATAAGATATGGGGAAGGTGGGAAGCAGCTACAATGGCCTCCCCATACCACCAAGAACTACCTCGTCACAGAGAATCGAAACAGATCCACCACCTATCCCACCCTCTCTGAGCAACACATAATCCATCAAGGCCAATCCTGTAGAATTGTGTGCAGCTTGCTTTTTCCTTTCACTTAGTGTTCAAGTACGTGTCGCTGGAACGGGGGATTGACCATGTTTAGTGTGCCTGTTGGTATCATGTTTTAAATGTTTGTATCGTAGTTATTCTACTTGTTTGCAAAATAATAATAAAAACTACTTTATCAAAAAAAACATTGTATATTGTCATTCAGTCCAGTCATATGTGTCTCAAGTTTAAACACCCAACGTTGTTCCCTCTCTAGTAGACTTTTTGGACTTGTCATCAGGTGATTGGGTGCTTCCAAGATGACCCACCACAGGTCATCAGGGGTGTGTCTTCTTTCAAGGAAATGTGTACTCAACTTGGTTGTGGATCGCGCATACCTGATATTGCTACGGTGTTCATTGATCCTAGTTTTTACAGGTCTTGATGTCATCCCTATGCAATGTAGATTACACGGGCATGTTATCATATAGATACAGTTGTGAGTATTACAATTGGTATAATTTTTGAGTAGCCACCTCCCTATCAGTTATAGATCTAGAGAATTGACTTGTCTAGTCAGTGAACATATGTTGCAATTACCACAGGGATGGTGTCCTTGTACCAATGGGAATTGCCATAGTGTTTTCTGTCTAGGTTCAGACCAGATAGTTCTCGGACGGGTATGAACCACCAAGTCCTTGATATTCCTAGTTCGCTTGAATGCAAACAGAGGTTTGGACAGTGCTTCTCAACCACTTCGAAGATTAGACCATCGTTTGTTGACAATCTTTTTAATGTTAGAAAGAGGTGTGTAGGTCGAGACACATGTCAAACATGTATCTGTTTGTTTGGACTGGATGGCCAACAAGGTCTTTCTATGGTTATTACATGCCCGTTTGCAAGCCGTGTAGATGATCAGTCGTGGTTAGTGTCGGTCACATAATTTTTGTGTGAGATCATCAGCTTGAGCCTTAAAGGTGGAACTGTCGGTGCAATTCCGTCAAAGTCTTAGAAATTGGCCATAAGGTAAGTTATCCTGCAACACCTGAGGATGATGGCTTTCATACAGGAGTAAGCTGTTACGGTCTGTTGTTTTATGGTAGGTGCTGGTCTCCAGTTTACCCTAGTTGATGGAAATCATGAGGTCCAAAAAGGAGATTTGTTTGTCTGAAGTGGTAGAGGTGAAGCTGAGGAAAGGGTCTAGACTGTTGATCCAACTGCGCAAACATTTACTTTCAGGCACTCATCTAGTTAGTAGTATTATTAGTCCACAATGTACATTATACTTTGTCTCTTTTTGTTTTACAACATATCATAGTTTCAACCTCTCTAGCAATGTATATTGTTAAATCACTATTTACACATTGATTTGTCCAAAATTCATTTCAGATGAATTTTATTTGAAATTTCCTATAGTCCATACACATGTACATAGAGCAAGCACCTTGGTCTTTGTAGTCAATGTTTTACAATCCAATATCAGTTCTTAGAGTGTCCATTAGAATATAGTCTCAACGTTACATCATCCTTTTATTCCTCAAAACAGCCAACACGTGTTTCATCAGGGAAATCTCCCACTACACTTCATCATGGCTGTGACAACGTATAACACAAAGTTCAGTTAATATTGCCAATTGCTCATATTACTAGTTACAGTAGCCATGTGGTGTTCTACGGGTGACATACACATCCTTGTCAGTGAATAGATACATTTGTGAATTATTACCTTCTGATTGGAGTCTCTACAGGAAAGTAGAACAGTAGAATAGTAAGTGCCACATCAAATATGTGTCTGTAAAACTGATTATAATTGTGATGCTAGTGATCTCCATATATTAGAATAAATTAATGTCATAACATGTGCTCACCCTATACATACATGCACACACCTGTGAGTGTGGTGATGTTTCAAATATACACTAACCTTCAATGTTTATAAGATCCTTTGTTTCCGAATTAAATTAGTTAATGTTCATAATTCATATTTCCTGATTAATTGGCCCCCATATCTAGCCAAAAAGTTCTGCTCACTTTATCTAGAAACACCAATAAGCAGTACGACAAACATGTAAAGTTTGTTATGTCATGATCCATTTAAATTCCTGGCTACTGATTTTGAGCATAGAAGTATATACATGTCAGTCAGCTTTGTATGTCGGCATAAGTCGTAGATCAGCTAGCCTATTTAAACACATCTTGGAAGTGGTGAAGCTGGGGCTCGAGATGAGAATATATATCGCTTATGGATATTTTAACAGCTCTTTAATACATATAAGAGAGACTTAGGGCCTGATTACAACTTTGGAGGAGGTGTTAATCCGTCCCAAATGTGATGGATATACCACCAGCCGTATTACGAGTTCCATAGGATATAATGGACTCGTAATACGGCTGGTGGTATATCCGTCACTTTACCGTCACTTTTGGGACAGATTAACACCTCCTCCAAAGTTGTAATCAGGCCCTTAGTGATTTTTACCAATTAGCTTCACTTATGCCGACATACAAAGGTAGATAGCTTTTGCAGGGGGCACCTCTAAGGTGACCCCTGGGTACATTTAGGGGTAAATCCAATATTGTTACCAGTTTGGATTTATCATTCTGAGTTGTTTGTTATCAAATAACCCAGGGTTTCGAAGTGACCATCACGTAGCTGGGAAACTCGTGTTGACCAGTGTCCAGCACATGTATTAAAATGGCTGCTCTGTTTACTCACTATGCCCAGGTTTGGCAAGGACACAGTGGGGGCATATTGCTCATGCAGCTCTGCCCTCACATACAGTATGGAGCACCCTGCCTTAGGCCTGTAAGGCCTGCCAGAGGGGTGTCTTACCCATAGTAAATGCAGTGTATGGTGGACAGGGCACGCAGGCAGTGTGCCATGTCGAGTTTGTGTTTTGGATTTGCACCAAGACCCCCAGTCTGCAATGGCAGTGCTGGGTGCATCTGGATGCATGGCCTTAGAGGGTGGCATAATCAGTGCTGCTGCCCTCGGAGGCCTACCCTTAGTACCCCATGACCTGTGTACCTAAGTACCTTTCACTAGGAACGTGTAGTGGTAGCTAAGGTTGCATCCAATCACCTTTACAATGGTTTAAGGAAATAACACTGGCACTGGGAACCTGGTCATTTTGAGTTTTTAAATCACTTTGTAGCGGGGTGTCCTCAGTGGAGGGCGCCCCCAGGTGCCTCGGGGGTACGTCCTCGGATGCTGACGGCCCGTGGGTACTTCCAGTGTCGGATTAGCCGACCCGGAAGGGTCTTTCTGGAACCAACAGGACACGGAGACGCCAGGGATGGCAAGTATCAAGGAGGCGGCGCGACAATGGGAACGGAGGCCTTCGCACCGGGAACCAACGACGAGGGATGGGCCGGCCGCGACACAGATGGAGACGACTTCATCCAACTGCCGTGCATTGGAAGGGGCACCCAGGAGGCAGCAATACGCTGAAGCCGGCCACGCTCTAGGAGAGCGTGACCTAACCAGGTACGGGACGGGAGGGGGGCGGGAGAGAAGAGAAGGGAACGGGTTACTTTTGTTTTGGGGAGCTTTGCTTTAGTTTTGTTTTTCTTTTTTTTGGTTTGGTCCTTCTCTTTTAGTAATTTTTGTTCATCACCACATAAATAGCACCAATAACAAAGGACTGGAGTATGGTCTGAGTGGCATTATTGTTATCTCTTCTTTTTGGTCGTTTTGCTACTGGATGGTAGTATTTGTGGGTACTGAGGCATAAGTTTGAGTTATATCGCAACTCGAAAAGAAAAGAATCAACAGAGACAGGGACTCACATATGTCTTTATTTTAAAAAGCCCCAAAAAATATTTTTTTGAATTGATAAAAAAGAGAATAAAGAAGACAGAACCCTAACAAACAGATTAGGAAAGCCAGTATAAGACAGGAAAACAGCAGCAGGACAGAGAGGAAAGAAAGAAAGAAGGAAGACCAACAGGAAGTGAAGGAAAGGACAGAGGGTGACAGTGAGAGAAACAAAGAGGGATCAGCACCAGAAAAGAAGAGGTAGAGAGAAATGATAGGAGGCAACTAGGAAAGGGAAGAACAGAGAACAAAAGGAGGACATTCTTACCAACTTCCTGTGTTCTTCTTTTCTTTGCATGCTCCTCCTGAGTTGACCCCGGATAAGAAAAGAAGAACAAGAGAAGAAAAGCTTGAACATTAACAAAGAAGGCAAAGAAAAGAAAAAGAATCAAGACCAACCAAGAATAAACTGATTAAGAGACTGTTACTACTCTACTATTATTTAATAAACCATTCTATAAAAGAACAGTGCGTTCCTCCATTTTTCTGACCCCTCTTACAGTGGTGTCAGAAGTGGAATTTCCCTATCGTTCCCACACCTTTAAGCAAGAGAGAAAATGGAGGACAAACCATCACTGGCCGATTTGATTGCACAGTTAGCGGTTGGCCAGAGGCATCTACAACTCATTTGGGAAGAGCAAATCCGAGCAGCCAAAGTAGAGAGGGAAGCCCTTCAGACAGCTTTGAAGAGTCAGGCAACCATCATCGCGAGACGGCTCACGAGACGGCTCTGGGGAAATTGACTGATACTATAGCCAGCAGTAAAGTACATCCCAATGCCCCCAGTAGTGTGCTGCAAAAGTACCAAGAAAACCACGACCCAGACTCGTTCTTCACCAATTTTGAACGGGTTGCTAGCTCTGCTAACTGGCCAACAGAGAAGTAGGGACAATATATTGCACCTCTTCTTACAGCAACATTACAAGCTGCCTATCAGGCAGTAAATCTGGGTGGTGTGACGCCCTTCGCAGAGATCAAGAAAGCCATCCTGGAGAGAATTGGATTAAATCAAGAGAGCTATTGAGTCTGGTTCGGACAAACCAAGTGGGCCCCCCAAGAGAACCCTCGTACATTGTACTCTAGAGTACAATACGCCACGGAAAATGGCTCAATCCTACAGGAACTTCTAAGGACACTATGAGGGTCATTCTGACCCTGGCGGCCGGTGGCCGCCAGGGCCACCGACCACGGGAGCACCGCCAACAGGCTGGCGGTGCTCCAACGAGCATTCTGACCGCGGCGGTTCAGCCGCGGTCAGAAGCGGAAAGTCAGCGGCCTCCCGCCGACTTTCCGCTGCTCGTGTGAATCCTCCATGGCTGCGGCGCGCGCTCCGCATCCATGAGGATTCCGACCCCCCCTACCGCCATCCTGTTCATGGCGGGAAAGCCGCCATGAACAGGATGGCGGTAGGGGGGGTCGCGGGGCCCCTGGGGGCCCCTGCCGTGCCCATGCCAATGGCATGGGCACGGCAGGGGCCCCCGTAAGAGGGCCCCGCAAAGTATTTCAGTGTCTGCCTTGCAGACACTGAAATACGCGACGGGTGCCACTGCACCCGTCGCACCTTCCCACTCCGCCGGCTCGATTACGAGCCGGCATCCTCGTGGGAAGGTCGTTTTCCCCTGGGCTGGCGGGCGGTTTTTCAGCAACCGCCCGCCAGCCCAGGGGAAAACTTGTAATACCCGCCGTGGTCTTTTGACCGCGGCGCGGTATTTCGGAGGGGGGAATTCTGGCGGGCGGCCTCCGCCGCCCGCCAACATTGGAATGACCCCCTATGTTTGATACCGTAGTGTTAGAACAATATTTAGATGCTCTTCCTCCATCCACTAGAAACTGGATCCAACAGCATCCAAATCTCACTAACCCAACTGCTGTTGATTTAGTATGCGCCTTTCATCGAGCCCCAGAATTCAGGAGAACTACCACCAAAGATACTCCTCCCTCCAGCAGGTGTTCCAACCCTAAACCCTTTTTGTAAAACCTACCACAAGCCCTAGCATGGAAAAACCTAGTGGTCTCCGTGCCCCAACCAGAGACTTTAATGCGGGACCCCAATGCTTCCACTGCGCTGAGTGGGGCCATATAATCAGACATTGTCCTCTTAAGAAAGAACCAGAAGAGCCGATGGAAATAGGACTAGCTAAGGGACGAGTCCAATGGGCTGGCTCAGGAAAAGCGAAATACACCATTCCCATAATTGTCAATATTGAAAGAAGGGGCATACTCATGGATTCAGGATATAATCAAAGTGTAGTAAAGGAGACCTACGTACAACCTGGACAGTGGGAAAAGAGTGCACGTCTTAATTACTTGCGTTCGCGGAGATCAAAAGCTATATCCGGTTGCTATTGTAACTATTAATTGGAGAGGTCAAGAGGAGCACCTTACTGTAGGGGTAATACCCAATGTGGGAGAAGATCTGATCATCGGGACAGATTATGCAGCCTTCCCAGATCTCTTAGAGAGCCTAAAGCAACAGAATCCCATGGATAACTGGTGAAAAGAAGCACCCTTCATAACTGATAGTATAGAAGAGACTCAGCCAAGAGAAAAACTCATGAAATCACAAAAAAGGGAGACCAGTAAACAATACATTATAAAATCCTCTCCTTGTGAATCCTCGAGGTCCGTCCTATCCATAGCCAGTCAGTTTCAACAATCTCAAAAAGAAGACCCAACCCTGAGAAATGCTTGGAACATAGCCCTAACTCCTGCAAACCAGTTGGTAGGTCCTACATTTCAACTCAAAAACAATTTATTGTATAGGTAATGTCCGAACTCCACTGCCCAGTTGGTGGTCCCTCAGCCATTTCGGGATCAGGTATTGCACTTAGCACATGGCGATAATGGTGAGGGACATCTCGGGAGAGAAAAAACAGAAGAGTCTATAACAAAAAGATTCTATTGGCCCAGGATGTATGGGGATATTAGGAGACATTGCCAGGCCTGTCCCAGATGCCAACTCATTAATCCATCCAAAGATTATAAGGCTCCACTCCAACCTTTGCCTATTATTGAAGTACCATTCACACAAGTTGGTATGGATTTAGTAGGTCCCTTACCCCCTCAGTAAAAGGCCATCAATACACACTAGAGTTGGTTGATTATACCACACGATATCCTGAAGCTATTCCCCTTGCTAGCATGAACACCAAAACGGTAGCCCAGGTTATGATAGAATTCTTTTCTAGAGTAGGATTTTCGAAAGAGATATTGACAGATCAGGGGACCCCCTTTATGTCCCACTTAATGGCAGAGGTCTGTCAGATATTGGGAATCCAGCAGATCAGAACATCAGTTTACCATCCCCAGACTGATGGATTAGTAGAACGTTACAACAAAACAATTCAAAACCTCCTGTGGAAGGCCATTAATGAGTCAGGGAAGAACAAGAACTGGGAGAAAAAATTGCCCTTGGTTCTCTATGCTCTCTGTACACATATCCAGTCATCTACAGGGCATAGCCTATTTGAGCGCCTGTTTACCCTTGTTAGATATGCTTGTGGAGCAATGGGAAGAGGCAGACTAAGAAAGCACAAATGTGCTAAGTTATGCGAAGAAGTTAAAAGAAACCCTACACAATGTATGGGAAGCCGCTCACATGTGTCTAAAAGACATCCAAGGAAACCAAAAGAGGTATTTTGACAAAACCTGTTGACCTAGAACCATTGACGTAGGGCAGAAGGTTTTGGTATTGTTTCCAACCACAGAAAATATGCTAGTAGCCCAGTGGCAGGGTCCCTTTACGGTCCTGAAACAAGTCACTCCTTTTACCTATAAGTTAGAAATTCCCACTGGGAGGGAACAAATATACCCCATCAACCTTCTAAAACTATGGCATGAAGCAGATGATTCCCACTGTATACTGTTAGTACCGGTTCTGCAGATGACCTACCCCTACACCCCTTGGGAACACAAGAAAAATCAAAAGGAAGACCTCAATTCAGTACATCTCTCTCTCTCTCTTGCAGAGGCCACACTTATCTAGGTTAGTAGATAATAATTAGGCGTTTTTTCAAAAATCCCAGGAAAAACACATTTGATATATCACCATATACGAACAATAGTGGACAAGGTAGCCAGACAAAGACCATATCGGATACCGGAAGCTAGACGGAAGTTAGTAGAACAAGAAGTAAAAGAGATGTTGCAGGCAGGTATCATTGAGCGATCTTCCAGTCCTTGCTGTTCTCCCATCGTTTTAGTTCTAAAACCAGATAGTACGATTAGATTCTGCATTGACTTTCGCCAAGTGAACGCTTTTCCCATTTCAACACTTACCCAATTCCCAGAATCGATGATTTGTTGGAACGCCTAGGGAAGGCCAAGTACATGACCACATTGGACCTCACCAAAGGGTACTGGCAAATGCCCCTAAAAGAAGAAGACAAAGAAAAAAGCACGTTTTCCACCCCCTCAGGTCTTTATCAATTTAAAGTCCTTCCTTTTGGTCTCCATGGCGCACCCGCAACCTTCCAACGATTAATAGATCTGGTACTTCGACCCTTTCAAACATATGCAGCAGCCTACTTAAATTACATCATCATCTATAGTGAGTCATGGGAAGAACACCTATCCCACTTGACCAACATATTATCTGCCCCTAGAGATGCAGGCCTTACAGCGAACCCAGATAAATGTAAGATTGGGTATGAATCCATTAATTACCTGGGTTATGTAATCAGACAAGGAGTTAGACCCCAGCTGGAAAAGGTGCAGGCCATCGCCCAAATCCCACTCCCCAGAAAAAACAAGGATGTCAGAGCCTTCTTGGGGGTGGTTGGATACTACTGAAGGTTCATCCCTCATTTTTCAGAAATAGCGGCACCCCTCACTGCCCTGTTAGCGATAAACAAACCTAACCAAATTACTCATCTTTCTGAGATTTAGAAAGCCCGCTTCGAGCTCTTGAAACATCTCCTAACTATCAAGCCTGTGTTACGGTGTCCTAATTTTCGGAAGCCTTTTCAAGTCCAAACAGACGCCTCGGATCAAGGCCTCGGGCTGTCCTTTCCCAGGGTGATGAGAATGGGCTCTTCCACCCTATGGTATTCCTAAGCTGCAAGCTATTAGCCCGGGAGAGGCATTACCCTACCCAGGAAAAGGAATGCTTAGCAATGAAGTGGGCTATCGAGTCTTTGCGTTACTATTTGGCGGGTCGGACCTTTACCTTGTTTACTGACCATATTCCCTTGACCTGGCTGGCACACCATTAAGACTCTAATGCTCGAGTGCTCCGTTGGTTTTTATCCCTGCAGTCCTTTTCCTATGAGGTTCAGGCAATCTCCTGGCTCTCTTCTCACCAATGCTGATTTCCTCTCCCATTATCTAGCTGACCTGTGGCCCGAATGGCCACTGTCCAGGGGGAGTGACTGTAGGGGGGTGTCCTCAGTGGATGGCGCCCATAGGTGCCCTGGGGGTATGTCCTCAGATGCTGACGGCCCCGGGGGTACTTTCGGTGTCGGATTAGCTGACCAAGAAGTGTCTTCCTGGAAACAACAGGACACAGAGACGTCAGCGATGGCGGGGCCTTTAAACAGCCCAAAGTATCCAGGAGGCGGCGCGACCATGGGAACGGAGGCCTTTGCATCGGGAACCAACGACGAGGGATGGGCCGGCCACAACACAGAAGGAGACGACTCCATCCGACTGTTGTGCATCGGAAGGGGCACCCAGGAGGCAGCAACGTGCTGAAGCCGGCCACGCTCTGGGAGAGCGTGGCCTATCTAGGTAGCGGACGGGAGGGAGGAGGGAAGCGGGAGAGAAGAGAAGGGAACGGGTTACTTTTGTTTTGGGGAGCTTCGCTTTAGTTTTGTTCTTTTTTTTTTGGTTTGGTCCTTCTCTTTTGGTAATTTTTGTTCATCACCACATAAATAGCATCAATAACAAAGGACTGGAGTACCGTCGGAGTGGTATTATTGATTTCTCTTCTTTTTGGTCATTTTGCTACTGGATGGTAGTATTTGTGGGTACGGAGGCATAAGTTTGAGTGATATCACAACTCGAAAAGAAAAGAAGCAAGAGAGACAGGGACTCACATATGTCTTTATTTTAAAAAGCCAAAAAATATATATATTTTTTTAAATTGATAAAAAAGAGAATAAAGAAGACAGAACCCTAACAAACAGATTAGGAAAGCCAGTAAAAGACAGGAAAACAGCAGCAGGACAGAGAGGAAAGAAAGAAAGAAGGAAGACCAACAGGAAGGGAAGGAAAGGACAGCAAGAGAAACAAAGAGGGATCAGCACCAGAAAAGACATAGAGAGAAAAGATAAGAGGTAATTAGGAAAGGGAAGAGCAGAGAACAAAAGGAGGACATTCTTACCAACTTCCTGTGCTCTTCTTTTCTTTGCATGCTCCTCCTGAGTTGACCCTGGATAAGAAAAGAAGAACAAGAGAAGAAAAGCTTCAACATTAACAAAGAAGGCAAAGAAAAGAAAAAGTATCAAGACCAACCAAGAATAAACTGATTCAGAGATTGTTACTACTCTACTATAATTTAATAAACCATTCTATAACAAGATCAGTGCGTTCCTCCATTTTTCTGACCCCTCTTACAGGCTGTTTTGTTTACTTATTGATCTGTGACACTTTGTCACAGGTGAAGTTGGTTCACATGATCAACGCTGTGAAAGGCCGTGGATAGCGGTCAGAAGGGTTTGCAGAAATGTTAGTACGTTTATTGATCAGTGGGTTTTCTTTTTGATCCAGACCTTTCTAGAAGTTCTTGTTGAGTTTGCTGAGATGGTAGTCCAACATCTCAATGCCTAAATCTCTGAGGAGGTCTGCTGTTCTTGTAAAGCAAGGAGCGCCTGCTGCTATTTGTAAGGCCTTGTTCTGTAGAGTCTGCAGAGGCTTCTGATACACCCAACTGTCAACTGCTACACACTGGTGAACCATATGTCATAGTTGCTCGAATAATTGCAATTACGCTCACCCTGCTCCGCATAGGCATTGACTTTGTTCTCAGAAGCGGACACAATGCAGCCAGTTTGGTTGATGCTTTCTTCAGTTTGATTGATGCCAGAAAAGAGCCATGGCAAGCTTTCCCTAAATATGCCCGTACATGCGGCCGTGGGAGCGGAAGTGAAGCGTCAGTCCCCTGTGCCACTTCTTGATCCCGGCGTCAACACCATGATTCATGGGGCCGTCAACCAGAAGCACATCAATGACACGGATGAGCTCCCCCCTCCCTGCCACAGCCAAAAAGTCAAGTGTGCAAGAGGGGTGATGAAGCAGAAAAAGAAAGACTAATAAACATTCATATATCATGTAACAAAGCCGTATAAGACAATGTGATTTTAGCAAGGAAAATAATGTAGGTAGAAAAATGTGCCCACGAAATAGTTCGCCATTAGTATAAACAAGCTTTATTAATCATGAAAACCGACCAATGTACGAGTATGTCATAATTGCAGCTATATTCTATGATTTTCTCGTTAAACTGTTATATGCTTAGCTTAAATTTAGCAGAGGCTTTGGCCTAGTTGCCTGGTCTCAATTTTAACTGCGTAATTTTCACTTGTATGAACAAAGATGTGTTTTTGACCTTTAAAAGCTGTATTTTTCCAGTAGAATGACTAATACACTTATCTTAAAGTTGCGTGCTAGGCAACTTTCATCCCCTTTGAAGCAAGGTCAGTTTCTGCAGGTGCAGACAATGAGGACGCTGATGCAGAATTAATTGGCAACTTTGTTGCTACTTGTGTTCCAAAACTCCAAGGACACCTTATGCGTAGGTGAACATTAACAGAAGGACTCTATTCATTGGTTAAAGAGAAACCACCCCATGGACCCTCCAATGGAAGACCCTGAAGAATTTGGAACGTTTCTTATTTAATCCCACCGGACGAAGAGAAGTCAGCCATTTTCTTTGATGCCATTTTGAAGCCAGATTCGGGGAGCCATTTTGATGACACTTTGATGCTTTTTCTCTATCCCATAGAGAGAGAGACTTTAAGGAATTCTCACCCTAGAGACTTTAACTTTAACTTTTACCTTGCCTTGTTCATATAATAACTTTTGCCCCCCCCCATTTTCTTTGCTGCTGCAAGGAAAACTTGCCTTAAACTTTGCCCCTTTTAAGTCTGGCCCATGCTGATCGAACCGGTACCTGAAGGACGAAGACTTACCTTGAGTGCTGATTGTATTTGGTAATTATGAAAGGATAAATGTATTATTCATTGTATTTTCCTTCTTAGGTACCAACTGCTTATTTTGACAGAGCCTAAGCTAGACGTTTTCTAAATTTGTGTTGATTAAATTCATTTTGCATGAAGACCCACATGCCAATGTTAATCAGAAATTAGTTGAGGTATTCATTTGATGCACCGTGCTGAATTGAAATCTTCTTATGCTGACCGATGTATGCAATTAGTCAAATTCAGTTACTCTTATTAGTGATTTGCATTGCTATAGCTGAGTGCATTATAATCCAAATTTTGCGTAGATTGCGTTTCTTCCGTCGGTATGGACAGCTAATAATGTTCGTATATGTGTATCATTTGATTTTGAGACTTACTTACATTGTGTTGGCTTTGTTAATATAGGGAAATAAACTCATTAACTTTTAATAAACAGGTGTGATTATTCATGACTGAAAGGTCATGGTGTGTCTAATTACTGATTTTCTGTTTAACTAATTTGTCGATTGATTACTAATCGAGTATTGGTTATTGATTATAAATGATTATTGATTATTGATTTGAAGGGATCCGACAATTCTTTGGATGAGGAGAGCTCAACCCAGTCAAAAGGTTCACCGACCTCAAGCGTGTCCAAGTATAAGTCATTTATAAGGATCAGTAGATGGTAGCAGAGATTGATGATTTGGCCCTTTGGGACCCCATCCGAACAATAGACGGATTCAAGTTAGATTTTTTGTTTAATAAAACAAGTTGGAGACATGATGATGCCCTAAATCCCCAATGACTTTCCCGGAATCTCGGAGCTTGCGAATGGAGGAAATGGAGGTGTGAGACTATTTTCGGCGTTTCTAGTGACGGTATGAGTGAAGTTAGGGTTTTGCGCTTGCATAGCTTATGCCGCAGATGAATTGTGAAGTTTGTCAGGATTTTTAGGGGGGTTACGAACTCCAATCGAAAATTTTAGAGGAGTGGTACTCCAAAGTGTGGGAGTAGGGAAGTCGTCGAACTTCATATGTGTGTAGCGCTTTGTGCAGAAAAAATTGTCCACGTGGTTGTTGATGTTGAGACGGGCCCTGCGAGGTCAAGAGACTCCGGAGTATGTTGAAAAGTGTATGAGACACTTGATTGATGTTGTAATCTGTTCGGTTTAATAGGTTGATCGGGCGTGGTCAACGAGTCAGTATGAATATTGAGGAATGAAAGGAAATTTTCGACTTTGAGATTTGACGAATTCTAAGGTGCACTAGAATAGTTCATTGATCAGTTGAGAGTAAAGTTTGCAGGTCACATTTTGTTTGCGAAAGTGGGAAACCGAGAAAGATGGAATAACTGCAGAGGCTAGTGAAAAATCCCTAAGGTTTCTGAAGCGTTTGTATTACCCTTCCTGTAGTAAATCGACAGATTTGTTTTCTTCTTTTTGATTAGTGCTCGCAATATATTGCAGAAATTGGTTTTGAGTGAAGCTGAATGAAGGAGGACAAGCCCCGAGACTTTGTCAGCCGCAGTGTGTGAGTGTGACGTCACTAGGAGCCGCGCTCGGATAGGTTGGTTGGTGAGAAGGGTCGCGCACGGATTGGACGCAGTCCGTGAAGCACAATTGGTGGGGAAAGGCAAGCGAGGAGTATTCTGGGAATTAAAGTCACTTATTGATTACATTTTGAGAAAATAAAAGACGGAAAGATGACATTTTTCAAAGCATTTAAGAGTGCCTTGAGGGGAGATGTATATATTAAAGCAAATGTAGGAGAAGAAACACCGCCTGGGGGTACAACAGCTTACATTGTAATTGAAGAAAAGGGTGTCGCACCATGTCTTTGGTTAAAGCAATGGTGTAAATTAACAGAAAAGCATGGAAGTGTAGCGTTTCCCATCCATGGGACGTTTAACCTAAGAATCTTGGAGAATTTAAGATTTGCGCTATACGACATGAAAATACCTCCAAGACCAGCACAGTTTGAAGCATTAGCAATTTGGGAACAAATGGCTAGAAGGCAACTACAAAAGAAATTTGAGACAAGAGTGAGAAAAACAGAAAAGACACTAGCGGATGCTAGATGGGATAACACCCAAAATGTTTGGAGATCAGATATATTGCAGGGAATTAAATTGTTTCCAGCAATTACTGACGAGGCAGAGATGGAAGGAAAGAAAGCTACCTATAAAACAAACAGGAGTCAGTCCAGAGATAGAGAACACAATAGAAACTTGAAAAGGTCAGACGAATCAGACGATGAGGAGTTCATTCTGCAATTGCTAAATGACCGTCCACCACCATATGTGGAAAACGAAAATGGCCCACGCACTAGTACTGCCCCTCCAGAACCAATACAGGGTACTGTAACTCTGAATTTGAGAATATTGCAGAGGCAAAGTAGTCCCGATATGCCTTTTAACCCAGAAATACCACAAGTTCAGAGAATATATCCTGACATGACTAAACTGAAACCTGTTAATGATTATCAGCCACAGGTCCAAAGACGCTATTATGATGAGCATAATTTGGAAATGACTTCTAATTTAATGGTGCAGGGAGGACAGAATTACCAAAGACCGACATTGATTCAAACCGAACCAACACAAATTTTGATGTCTCAAAAGCAGATGCAAGAAGTGCCAAAGTACATTTAAACAGCAGGAACACAGTTAGACATTCCAGCAATGATGAACCATAATGTGGGAATTAACATGCCACAGAATTTGGGTAGCAGACAGAGGGGGTTATTACAACTTTGGAGGAGGTGTTAATCCGTCCCAAAAGTGACGGTAAAGTGACGGATATACCACCAGCCGTATTACGAGTCCATTATATCCTATGGAACTCGTAATACAGCTGGTGGTATATCCGTCACATTTGGGACGGATTAACACCTCCTCCAAAGTTGTAATAACCCCCAGAATCTGGATGCAATATCTTTGCCTATTACTGTAGGTCCGCCAGTACCATTATATATACAAGCAAAGCCAAGTGTATGCGATCAAGGTGTAATGACGCAGAATGAGACAGGAAGAAGATACATAGAAAATACCCAGAAACTACTCCTGTAGGAACACTGTCAAATAGATCTGGGTCTTTGTTGGAATTTAGTCCAATTCCAATTTGTGTTCCGTCAACTGTGGTAAGGTCAAGTCCACCACTAATAGTACCGCTAACTTCAAAAACAGAAATATTACAGAAAACATCAGTAGCAGTAGACGTAGATGCCACATTAATGGGACTAAACACACAACAGTTAACACAATGGTTGAATAGTCTGAATTCCCCATAGAGTACACCCAAGGGAAAAGGAGAAGAATATTTGAATCAAATAAGATTGGGCATGGAAACAGGTGAACTGGTAGATGGAACAATGGGTTTGAACAGGTTAGAATCATACACAGAAGAAAAGCTGAGATACATTTGCCCTAGAATTACAAGAGAAGTAAGCAGCATACATAAGAGGTTACAAGAAATTGCAGTCAGACACAAAATAGACATAAATAAAACCAAGCATTTGAGCAGAAGTTACAGGTTAGACTTTGAGACAAAAGATTTTGAACACATGAGGTCTGCAGGAATGAAAACACACCTTAAAGAAATATTGCAAAGCGCGCAGGTTTGTAGATGTTTAGACAAGTGGGAGAGTAGGTGGGTTAAGAAAAAGGATAAGAAGAAAGAAAGTACCCCAGATCGGAATGATAAAGTACAACAGAATGATGATCTTATAACCATGTAACCAATGAGAGAAACAGCAGGGGGAAAACGTATCCATGTACCATGGCACAGGTGTGACATTCAATCTTTTATGGATGATTACCCTAAGTTAAGAGAGAAACCGATCGAATGGTGTCAACAAACAGATAGATTCGTGAAACTTGCAAAATGTCTTTGGGAAGACCTGAATACTTTATTCGAAATTGTAGTTCCGGCAGATTTGTGGGAAGATTGTAAAAGGGCTGTAGATTGGCCAACAAGTGAACCAGAAAGAGATAGGGACACAGGTGCACCATCACCTAGGGTAATGAGCATATACCATAAAGTGATTGAGTATCTTAAAACGAAGGTTGCGTCGAAAAATGTAAATTGGCAGAAAATTGACAGAACAGCACAGGAAGTTAAGGAGTCGATACATGCATACTATGAGAGATTGTTGAAAGCATTTAAAAATTACAGTGGCACGGAAACGATTGAGGCAAAGGACATGCTCCATTTTGTGTTCAGATTTGTGGAAGGATTGAGACCCGAAATTAGCCGGATGATTAAAATGCATTTGATTTGTTGCCAGTCAAAATCGATCGATGAAGTGTTGAACTATGCAAAATACTGCAGTGATGAGATTGAGACAAAGCAGAAAAGGTTGAAAGAAAAAGTGATGGTGATGCAGATTAGAGCAGCTCAGACAGGTTTGCAAGGTTTCCAACAACAGTTGCCGCAGCAGCAACAGCAGGGAAATGCTATGTTTCAGCCACAGATGAGAGGCGGAGGCCGAGGAGGTTTTGTGAATAATGGTCCTGATTTAAATACTGTTGTGATTCCAAATGGTATACAGGCAATGAAGAAAGTGATGCCATGTCACACATGCGGAATCGTCGGGCATTGGAAACGGGAGTGCCCAATGTTGGTGCAGGAAGGTGTAGGTCAGCAAAACAATGATGTCAATACATTTCAGAATATGAGAGGACCAAAATTGAGAGGTCCAAACCCAAATTTCCCAAACAATGTAAATCAGATGCAAGGTCTACAACCTATGCAACAACAGCAGGTGCAAATGCCCTGTGTACAAATGGTACAATCACAGCCAATGCAACAGCAGTTTCCTAAGGTACCTAATCAGCAAATGCAAGTACCCTTAGCACCAATGAATCAGCAACAAGTAATGCTTCCTCAAAAGGTTACAGGTCAAGGAATGAATCCAAGTAACACAGTACATCAATTTCCATTACACAGTGAGAATGGAATAAACAATGAATGGGAGAGTGAAAGTTCAGAAGAGGAGAGAAATTGTATGCTTGCGACATCTTTGGAAGTTGATCAAAAGGGACCATATGTGGAAGGAAAAGTTATGGGTCACAGTGTTTCATTTTTGGTTGACACAGGAGCTACACGCTCTACAGTTAGAAGCATCGAAGTACCAAATTTGCCACTTTCAGGGAGAACAGTTCAAGTAGTGGGAGTAGCAAATAGGTATCTGACAAACCCAATTACGGATCCAGTGCAAGTCAAAATTGGTAACTTTCAAGGGTTACATAAATTTGTGGTGTGTGACTCAAGTCCAATATCCCTATTAGGAAGAGATCTATTATGCAAATTAGGATGCTCGATTATGTGCTCACATAATGGAATTAAAATTCAGACAAACAGCGATGAGGAAGAAGAGGACAGTTTGGAAGAAGAAGAAATGGAAACTGTTGATGAAGAGTATCCCCTGATTACTCTTTATCCTATGCTCACTGAAGCAGGTATTCCAGCTGATCTACAAGAAACTGTTGAGAAGGAAGTGTGGGATATGACAGGGAAAGAAGTAGGATTGATCAAAGGAAAAGAACCAGTGAAAGTGACTGTAAAACCTAATGCAAATTTTCCACAGACTCCACAATACCATATGTCACAAGATACTCTTATGAAAGTCGCCCAACTCATTGACGAATTTGTGAAACAGGGAGTACGGAAAGAAGTACTAAGTAGTCCATGTAATTCACCAATTATGGGACTAATAAAACCAAGTGGAAAGGTCCGAATTGTACAAGACTTGAGAAAAATAAATGACATAATAGTCAAATGTTGTCCCGTAATACCAAATCCAGCTGTAATAATGTTTCAAATTCCCTGTGATGCAGAATGGTTCTCAGTCTGATTTGTCACAAGCATTCTTTGCTGTGCCTCTTCATGAGGACAGTCAATTTCTTTTTTGTTTCAAATTCCTGGACAGAGTCTACAGTTGGTGTCGAATTCCTCAAGGGTTTTCGGAGTCACCATCAATTTTCAATCAGATTCTGAAGAAAAATTTGGAATCATTGGAATTACCTTTTGAATCAACCTTAGTACAGTATATTGACGATTTACTGATCGCATCCAAAACAGAAAATGACTGTACAGTTGACACTACTGCCCTACTGAACCATTTGGGAAGGAATGGACACAAAGGGGGTCATTCTGACCCTGGCGGTCACCGACCACCAGGGCCAACGACCGCGGAAGCCCTGCCAACAGGCTGGCGGTGCTTCCATGGGCATTCTGACCGCGGCGGTACAGCTGCGGTCAGAAACGGGAAACCGGCGGTGTCTCGCCGGTTTCCCGCTGCCCCAGGGAATCCTCCACGGCGGTGCTGCTTGCAGCACCGCCATGGGGATTCCGACCCCCTTACCGCCATCCTGTTCCTGGCGGTTTTCACCAAGCAGACACTGAAAATCGTGACGGGTGCCACTGCACCGTCGCACGCCTTCAACTCCGCCGGCTCCATTCGAAGCCGGCTTCCTCATTGAAGGCGCTTTCCCGCTGGGCCGGCGGGCGGCCTTCTGGCGGTCGCCCGCCAGCCCAGCGGGAAAGCCAGAATGGCCGCAGTCATTCGGCGGCTCCCGCCGGGCGTGCAGTTACCGCCGCCGGCGGGAGTCGGAATGACCCCCAAAGTGTCTCCTTCGAAATTGCAATTATGCCAAAAGAAAGTGAAATATTTGGGTCACCAAATAGAAAAAGGGTTGAGAAAAATCATGAAAGAAAGAATAACGAGTGTACTTCAAATGAGTCCACCCAAAACAAGAAAAGAGGTGAGAACGTTTTTGGGAATAGTGGGCTACTGTCGCAAATGGATTCCCAATTTCTTAACTCTAGCCAAACCTTTACTGAAACTGACCCAGAAAGATGCGCAGGATGAAATAATGTTGAAAAGAAATGAAATGGATGCCTTTATTGAATTAAAGGAATGCATGTGCAGAGCACCAGCTTTAGGTATGCCTGATTACGCAAAGCCTTTCACATTGTTTTGTCATGAACGTGATGCATGTTCCTTGTCTGTCTTCACCCAAGCCCATGGTGGCGTAAACAGACCAGTAGAATATTTTTCAGTTACTTTGGATCCAGTCACAGCAGCCTTACCAGGATGCTTGCGTGCTGTAGCAGCAGTTGGTATGAGCCTGAATCAAAGTGAAGGAATAGTGATGGGACATCCTTTAACAGTTATGGTCCCTCACTCAGTCAAAATACTTTTGACACGTTCCTGAACACAGCACATGACTGGTGCTAGGCTTACAAGGTACGAAGCAATAATTTTGGGATCACCTAATGTGCAGTTAAAAAGATGCACTACGTTAAATCCAGCAACTTTGTTTCCTATTGAAAATGTTGAAATTGAAACCGCCGATGATATCGAACATGACTGTCTTCAAGTGACTGAATTTTGTACCAAACCAAGACCTGATATCAAAGATACTCGATTGGAAGAAAATGATCACATTATTTTTGTTGATGGTTCATGTTTAAGAGATGCACTAGGAATATTGAAAGCAGGATATGCTGTATGTACAATAACTGGTGTTCTAGAAGCATCTTGGCTTCAAGGAGTTTACTCTGCACAAGTAGCGGAACTAGTAGCCCTTACTAGAGCTTGCCAGCTTTCCGCATTAATGGAAGTCACCATTTACACTGACAGTCAGTACGGATTTGGAATAGTGCATGATTTTGGACAATTGTGGTCACAAAGAGGCTTTATGCCCTCTTCAAGATCACCAGTGAAAAATGATGAAAGAATAAGAGAATTGTTACATGGTATCCAGTTACCAGGAGAAGTAGCAGTGGTAAAATGCAGTGCACACTCAAAATCACAGGACTTTGTTTCTTTGGGAAATGGATATGCAGATCAAGTCACAAGGTTTTGCGCATTGAACTGTATATTGCTCAGAGACAAATGGAATTTGATAAGTGAGCCAGAACTTGAACCAAGTGAAGCCTTTGCTCTAAAAGTTGTAGACACAATAGAAGAATTGAAATTCCTACAAAATAATGTTAGTAAGGATGAAAAACTCTCATGGAGTAAATTGCAATGCGTAAAAAAAACAGATGATTTGTGGGTTTCAAGTGAAGGGAGATTAGTTTTGCCAGACAGTCTTTTGACGCAAATAGCTAGGTTATACCATGGACAAGCACACATTGGAAGAGATGCCATGATTAGATTATTCAAAATTGATTGGTTTAATCCCAAATTCCCCCAAGTTGCTGAAGCAGTTTGCCATTGTTGCGTCATTTACCAACAAATGAACTCAGGGAAGGGAACAGTGGTAAATTTGAGCCACATTGGAAGAGCAGGTGGGCCATTCAGCAGGATGCAAATGGATTTCATTGAGATGCCTATGCATGCAGGCTTGAAATATGTGTTGGTGATTGTGTGTATTTTTAGTCACTGGATTGAAGCATACCCTACACGCAGAAATGACAGTCTCACAGTTGCAAAACTACTCTTGCAAGAACTAATACCACGTTTTGGATTCCCGATCTCTTTAGAATCAGATAGGGGAAGTCACTTCAATAACGAAGTAATCAAATTACTATGTGCAGCACTGAACATTGAACAAAAATTGCATTGTAGCTACCGCCCTGAAGCATCAGGACAAGTGGAGAACATGAATGGCACACTGAAATCAAGAATGGCGAAAATATGTGCATCCACAAACTTGAAATGGCCTGACGCGTTGCCCTTGGTGTTAATGTCAATGAGAAACACACCTGATAGAAAAACTGTACTATCACCGCATGAAATACTCATGGGCAGAGCCATGAGACTTCCAGCAGTTCCTGTGAATGCTCTTGTAAATATTACAGATGATATGGTATTGGACTTCTGCAAAGGTCTGGCTGATGTGGTCCGCTCTTTTTCTCACCAGGTGGAGGCAACCACCTTGCCACCGATCCAAGGTCCAGGACACGCCCTGAAAGCAGGTGACTGGGTTGTGATAAAGAAGCATGTGAGGAAGTCGTGTTTGGAACCCCGTTGGAAAGGACCTTTTCAAGTGATTCTGACAACTACCACCGCTGTGAAGTGTGCAGGAGGTCCCAACTGGATTCACGCCAGTCACACGAAAAGGGTGACCTGTCCCACAGAAGAGGAAATTGAAGCACTGAAATTACCAACAACTAACAGGAAAGTACCAGGCACTGAGACAGAACAAAGAGAGCCTGAAAGCGAACAAGAAGAAATTGAAACAGAAGAAATATTCTCTGAGGAAGACGAATTCGATCCTTTTGAGGACAACAGAGAAGAAGCCTCAGGAGGTGACAAAGATCCTACCTCAGGTGAAGAAGCAGGAGAGCCTAATAAGAGGAGGGCTTTCCCAGAAGCAGAAGATACCGGAAAAGAAGGAGAAAACCTGATTGACCTCCTAGAGGAAGGAGACAAAACAGAGCAAAGTGAAATTGTCCAAATTCTTCCAGAACCGGTTGCAGGTCCATCAGGTGAAAGCAACACGAAACAAAAACAAAGCATATCACCAGTGAAATCAATGACTAAAGAGACATTAAACGAAAACAAATGGCCGAAATTGAAAGAGAAAAGAAAAGAAGTGTCTATCATTACAACATTGAATGAAGAAAAAGACACAGCCAAAGAACAAGACATAAGCGAAAGGGAATCGAAAGGAGATGCAAAATTGAAAAGGAAAAGAATAGCAAGCAGAAGATATTCTGGTCCAGAATGGGCATACACAGCCACTAACGATTGGTCAGACGAATTTCTATCTCTTAGTCTTGAAAACGAAGAAGCAGAACAACACTTTGGTACTTGAAAAGTGAATTTCATGAACATTACCGAATAAGACAATGATAACCTGATTGGCTTTTGAAACCGATTTTGAGACAAAGCTGCTAAACCGATAAGAGACTAAGCTGCAAAAGAAAACCGTGTGAACTTTGACCTCATTGATCCTACACATATATATATCTGCAAATTTGATTTGATAAACTATCTTCAACTTTCTGATTCTCTATAGATCATGACAGACAACACTACACAAGGCCGTAAAATGAAATATTGTAAATACATGTGTATAGGTCTAATAATTGCATGTGTACTAATAATTTTGGCAATAATTCTTGGAATGCATGGAGAGAATGAAAAAGACGCGAATGATGCTTCTACTTTTAAAGCTACTACTGAATTAACTCCTTTGAAGAAACTCGAACAAGACAAAAAATATTTACATGACAAGAAAGAACTCTCATCTAATGTTTTCTATCGCTTGCTGAATGAGTATGTTGAGACAATGGACGCGAAAGATTGTTATGTATGTACACAAATTCCTACCTCAGTAATAGAAGGAGTGACGTATCATAGTATGCCTCTTACGTATGGAATAACATATAGCTTGTTACTAACCAGATTTTATGGCCAGGAATATATTCAATACTTCTATTCCAATCATGATGTCGTATTTTCATATGTCCCCATAATTGAGTACTTGAGTAAAGTAGCAAGAGATTATTATATAAAATTAGTTAGAGGTTTCTTTGAACCATTATCACCTTTTTCCACAGTTCACGCTCATAAAGAAAATCTTACATGCTTGCTTTCACCCATAGAGAAAAGTTTTTTAGATCACACTGAAGATAGAAGGAAAATGGTAAAGGAAAAATTAGAAAAAGAATTGCACAAAAGGACATCTGTAGACAACTATGCTTTTGCCGCCATAAAGACACAAGGGAAACTAGCTTTAGATGCATTACACATAGGGAAACTTAGGGCCATATTTATACTCTGTTTGCGCCGGAATTGCGTTGTTTTTTTTGACGCAATTCCGACGCAAAACTAACTCCATATTTATACTTTGGCATTAGACACGTCTAGCGCCAAAGTCCATGGAGTTTGCGTCATTTTTTTGCGTGGACACCTACTTTGCGTTAATGATATGCAAGGTAGGCGTTCCCGTCTAAAAAATTGACTCCGAGGCATGTGCGCCGTATTTACACTCCCGGGAAAAATTCACGCCCGGGAGTGGGCGGGTCAAAAAAAATGACGTCCAGCCGCTTTTGCGCCGTTTTTTAGCGCCTGATCAAGGCAGGCGTTAAGGCACCTGTGGGCTCGAAAGGAGCCCAGAGGTGCCCTCCCATGCCCCCAGGGACACCCCCTGCCACCCTTGCCCACCCCAGGAGGACACCCAAGGATGGAGGGACCCATCCCAGGGACATTAAGGTAAGTTCAGGTAAGTATTTTTTTAAAAAAAAAATTGTGGCATGGGGGGGCCTGATTTGTGCCCCCCTACATGCCACTATGCCCAATAACCATGCCCAGGGGACAGAAGTCCCCTGGGCATGGCCATTGGGCAAGGGGGCATGACTCCTGTCTTTGCTAAGACAGGAGTCATTTCAATGGGGGTTGGGAGTCGAAAAAAAATGGCGCAAATCGGGTTGAGGCGAAAAATTTGCCTCAGCCTGACTTGCCCCATTTTTTGGCGCCCAAGCTCCATATTCCCCTACACCGGCGCTGCCTGGTGTACGTCATTTTTTTTCACGCACACCAGGCAGCGCCGCCGGCTAACGCCGGCTAACGTCATTGAATAAATACGGCGCCCGCATGGCGCTTCAGAATGGCGTTAGCTGGCGCTAATTTATTTGACGCAAAACTGCGTTAGCGCAGTTTTGCGTCAACAAGTATAAATATGGCCCTTTGTATGTATAGACCTAAATCATACTATGACACAATCTTTGTAGGAACGAGTGAATGTAAACATGTGTTTTTATTCCAGAGTAAATGGACGTTCATGTTAAATGGCCTAGATACAGCTACTCCAGGAGTATATTATATTTGTGGACTCAATGCCTTTTATCGTCTTCCAAAAGTATGGTATGGGAGATGGTATTTGGGAATAGTATTTCCAAAGATTTATCAACTAGACGACTTAAAGAAATTTCAAAAGCCCTCTGAATTACATCGTATTCAGAAAAGGGAGACAGCTTCTGGCATGGTAGGAGACATATTTGGAGCAATAATTCCGTCAGTAGGAGTTATATTGAATTCAATTAAAATACGAAAGTTGTCTACTATTGTGGATAACATACTGACAAATTTCTCAGGAGCAATGATCCTGATGGATACTGAACTTGCTGCAGAAAGAGCTATGACTCTTCAAAACAGGCTTGCTTTAGACATTCTTTAAGCAAAGAATGGCGGCGTTTGCAAAATGCTTAGTGCACGTCACTGTTGCTCTTATATACCAGACAACAGTAAACAAATTAGAAACATGCTTACAAATTTAACTAACGATAGTACAGATTTGAAAGAATTGAAAGAACCAGGAGTGTGGGAAAAAGTTGGAAAAGGATTAGCTTCCGTGGGAAATTGGCTCAGCAACATTTGGAACGGAATATTACTGAAATTAGTAAAAGGGATATTAATAATACTAATTTGCTTAATAGGTATTTGGGGAATATGGAAGGCTATTAAAATATTGAAATCAAGGAACAAGAGAAGAATTGAAAAGAAAGAACAAAAGGAAATGGTAAAATTATACAGGGAAAAATCAAAGGGAGTGAAAAGGAAAAGGGAAATGAATGAAATGCCAAATTATTAAAGCAGAATTTTAATGGAATAAAATTTGTGGTGGAAGATTTAATGTGATGACATAATTAATCATCAGAGGAGGGATTGATGAAGCAGAAAAAGAAAGACTAATAAACGTTCATATATCATGTAACAAAGCCGTATAAGACAATGTGATTTTAGCAAATAAAAATAATGTAGGTAGAAAAATGTGCCCACGAAATAGTTCGCCATTAGTATAAACAAGCTTAATTAATCATGAAAACTGACCAATGTACGAGTATGTCATAATTGCAGCTATATTCTATGATTTTCTCGTTAAACTGTTATATGCTTAGCTTAAATTTAGCAGAGGCTTTGGCCTAGTCGCCTGGTCTCAATTTTAACTGCGTAGTTTTCACTTGTATTAACAAAGACATGTTTTTGACCTTTAAAAGCTGTATTTTTCCAGTAGAATGACTAATACACTTATCTTAAAGTTGCGTGCTAGGCAACTTTCATCCCCTTTGAAGCAAGGTCAGTTTCTGCAGGTGCAGACAATGAGGACACTGATGCAGAATTAATTGGCAACTTTGTTGCTACTTGTGTTCCAAAACTCCAAGGACACCTTATGCGTAGGTGAACATTGAGAGAAGGACTCTATTCATTGGTTAAAGAGAAACCACCCCATGGACCCTCCAATGGAAGACCCTGAAGAATTTGGAACGTTTCTTATTTAATCCCACCGGATGAAGAGAAGTCAGCCATTTTCTTTGATGCCATTTTGAAACCAGATTCGGGAAGCCATTTTGATGACACTTTGATGCTTTTTCTCTATCCCAGAGAGAGAGAGACTTTAAAGAATTCTCACCGTAGAGACTTTAACTTTAACTTTTACCTTACCTTGTCCATATAATAACTTTTGCCCCCCCATTTTCCTTGCTGCTGCAAGGAAAACTTGCCTTAAACTTTGCCCCTTTTAATTCTGGCCCATGCCGATCGAACCGGTACCTGAAGGACGAAGACTTACCTTGAGTGCTGATTGTATTTGGTAATTATGAAAGGATAAATGTATTATTCATTGTATTTTCCTTCTTAGGTACCAACTGCTTATTTTGACAGAGCCTAAGCTAGAAGTTTTCTAAATTTGTGTTGATTAAATTCATTTTGCATGAAGACCCACATGCCAATGCTAATCAGAAATTAGGTGAGGTATTCATTTGATGCACTGTGCTGAATTGAAATCTTCTTATGCTGACAGATGTATGCAATTAGTCAAATTCAGTTACTCTTATTAGTGATTTGCATTGCTATAGCTGAGTGCATTATAATCCAAATTTTGCGTAGATTGCCTTTCTTCCGTCGCTATGGACAGCTAGTAATGTTCGTATATGTGTATCATTTGATTTTGAGACTTACTTACATTGTATTGGCTTTGTTAATATAGGGAAATAAACTCATTAACTTTTAATAAACAGGTGTGGTTATTCATGAATGAAAGGTCATGGTGTGTCTAATTACTGATTTTCTGTTTAACTAATTTGTTGATTGATTACTAATCGAGTATTGGTTATTGATTATAAATGATTATTGATTATTGATTTGAAGGGATCTGACAATTCTTTGGATGAGGAGAGCTCAACCCGGTCAAAAGGTTCACCGACCTCAAGCATGTACAAGTATAAGTAATTTATAAGGATTGGACGCGCTATCAGGGGGCACAACCCTTAGGGCCCCAGATCCCAGTGCCACACCCTGGTGAAGCGTGGCACTTTGTACATTAAGTCAACCCTATGTAAACCTCAACACCCATGCTGATTTTAAAAAACCTGTTTAAAAAACGCACACCCTAGATTGAATTCGCAATCCCTGGCTGGGATTCACAAGGTTCCAATGTGTAAAACAACATGGCCAGGACAGTTTTCATAATTCCTTCAGTTATGCCAGATATGTAAAACAGATTGTCATGGCATTTTTCCAATAACACTAGCTTGTAAAGTACAGACTGCTATGCCATCCTCCACACTTACTGAATCTAAGCGCGCATATGCACACACGAATGCAAACACGAGCAGAGGCACATGTGCTTAGAAGCACACCCATATTCAGGCAGGCGCAATGCACACACACAAACACACACCCAATGTCCCCTACTGGAACATACACACTCTTATGTACACAAACAGAGACAAAATCACACAATTATTAGTGCACGCCAATACGTCTAGGCACTCATGCACCCCTAAATGTGCAAACACACAGGAACCGATGTATACAGATTTATATACAAATGCACACACATACTACGATTCCATGCTTGCGAGCAGACCGAGAATACTGTAGTAGGGGTGCTGGTGGCTTCAATGTGAGCACTACGTGGAATTTGCTGTTGAGAAGTCTGCTGAAGGAGTGTGAACGAGCTGTATATGCCCGACAGCATTTTACTGCTCCTGCCAAAGCCCGAGATGTCGCACTGGAATGCCGAGAGGAGCCTGGAAAAATTCAATGTCAGAGAGACAGGTGGAGTTTTGAAGGGAAGGCAACAGCATATGCCTGGCTATTGCCCTGTCACGTGGCTCTGTAGGCCTTCTAAAACGTGTTTTAAGTACCATACAAGCCTTCTCTTAAGCTTAGCGTAGTGAGTTGAAAATGTTCGCAGAGAGGCACTCCACAATGATAGGAATATGGATGCGGTGCTAGAACCCAGTATGGTGGCACTGACAAAGTGGTATACTATGATGACGGAAGACTGGCATTAAGATAGGATGGGTAAAAGGCAGCGTGACATGTATGAATGAAATTAGAGGGTTAAGGGATTCAAGCCCATTAGCAGATATCCTGCACTTTGAAGAAGTGCTCTTAGGAAACAGATCGTTCCTCATAAGACATCCGATGACTGTCCAACCGGACTAATTAGCATGAGGTAAAAAAAAAACCTTGACTGTCTGTTATGGGGCAGCTTTACTCCCAAGAATAGGGCGTTGCAATATTAAAAGTGTTCATAAGCCCAAAAGAATGATTATTTACAGAGGATACTGAGTTCAGTCTGAGTATTTATTTCCTGTAATTTCACAAGCTAGGATTACCAGCAATAATGCTAAGATCCTAAAATAATATACACATTTTCAAATATGATCTCTGTGTTTCCCATTTTGTCATCTTGGTTATTCATCGTGGCTAAGCAATGATCTAATACTGTGGGGGTCATTCTGACCCTGGCGGTCATTGACCGCCAGGGTCAACGACCACGAGAGCACCGCCAACAGGCTGGCGGTGCTCTCAAGGGCATTCTGACCGTGGCGGTTTGGCCGCGGTCAGAAAGGGAAAACCGGCGGTCTCCTGCCGGTTTTCCGCTGCCCTCAGGAATCCTCCATGGCGGCGCAGCTTGCTGCGCCGCCATGGGGATTCCGACACCCCATACCGCCATCCTGTTCCTGGCGGTTCGCCCGCCAGGAACAGGATGGCGGTATGGGGTGTCGTGGGGCCCCCGTAAGAGGGCCCCACAAAGAATTTCAGTGTCTGCTTAGCAGACACTGAAATTCGCGACGGGTGCAACTGCACCCGTCGCACCTTCCCACTCCGCCGGCTCCATTCGGAGCCGGCTTCCTTGTGGGAAGGGGTTTCCCGGTGGGCTGGCGGGCGGCCTTCTGGCGGTCGCCCGCCAGCCCAGCAGGAAAGCCAGAATGGCCTCCGCAGTCTTTCGACCGCGGAGCGGCCATATGGCGGTTCCCGCCAGGCGGGCGGCGACCGCCGGCCTCAGAATGAGGCCCTGTGTCTGTACGGTAATAGGAGTGGGGATCTCACTCTTCTAGATTTCTGAGGTTGTCATTTTGAATTTCTGTATACCCCATTATTACCATAATAAAGAATGCAGGTCTGGGCTGCCATTAGATAGACATTAAACACATAGCCCCTCATTACAACATTGGCGGTAAATCCCGCATACCGCCGTGCAGAAGACCGCCAACACACCGCCGTGGCCGCGGAATCCCGCCACAGCTATTACGATCCACAGCTCAGAATCCGCCAAAATCTAGACACCCACACAAGTCCGCCACACCAAAGGTCAGTGATAAACTGGTGATAACAAAACCTCCACCGTCACGCCAACAGGAATACGCCCAGAGTATCATGACCCATGAATCCACGCGGCGGTCTTTCAACCGCGGTATTCCATTGGCGGTACACACCGCCGCGCTCAAAATACACACACATTTACAAAACACTACCACATTGGACAAATCGAAATATACACACCTGATACACATACACACACCACTCCCACACACCCAATACAATATGAAACACACATCCACATTACCCACAAACCCTTACAATGAACAATTTGGAAGAAGCAGAGAGACAGCAAAGCAAAGACCACACCAGCAGACAGAGGCACACAACACCATCACTCATACACATCCACGCACAAAACAACACACACCCCTAAACATCAACCCACACATCACAACACACACCATCTCACACATCACTCACACCACCCCATGGCACCACAAAGACACCCCAGGTTTTCTGAGGAGGAGCTCAGGGTCATGGTGGAGGAAATCATCTGGGTAGAGCCACAGCTATTCGGATCACAGGTGCAGCACACCTCCATAGCTAGGAAGATGGAGCTATGGTGCAGAATCGTGGACAGGGTCAACGCAGTGGGACAGCACCCAAGAACACGGGATGACATCAGGAAGAGGTGGAACGACCTACGGGGGAAGGTGCGCTCCGTGGTCTCAAGACACCACGTTGCGGTTCAGAGGACTGGCGGCAGACCCCCACCTCCTCCCCCACAACTAACAACATGGGAGGAGCAGGTCTTGGTTATACTGCATCCTGAGGGCCTCGCAGGAGTAGCTGGAGGAATGGACTCCGGTAAGTCAAATCTTTCACTACTTCATCCCCCACCCTACCTGCATGCTATCACATACCCCCACCCTCGCCCTCACCCCAATCACTCCAACTCCTCACATATGTCCCACTATCACAAACCACACATCCCAACACCAAGCCCTGCATGCAACAACAAAGCATGGACACCCATCACCAATGCATGTCCACTACAGATCCCCACACAGACCCCAAAACAATTTTCACACAAGGTCCTACACAAGAATGTTGCACACCATGGCACACGCAGATGCAATAATCATGCCTTTACACCCCTGCAGGACCCCTACCCAACGACACCGGACAGGAGGTTCCAGACATGTCCACTCCCCCCACAGAAGAGGCCCACAGTGATGACAGCAGCTCTGTCCAACTGGATCTAGATGACCAGCCCGGCCCATCTGGGACCTCGGGCCAGTTGGTTCCCCTGACACAGTCACAAGCCACAACAGAGCCTCCCCCCTCTGGAAACACCAGCACAGCACCCACCTAGCGGGCCCATACCTCTGTCCTCAGGACACGTCAATCAGCAGTGTGTCCACCACTACAGGGAACCCAGGCTAACCCACCACCCCAAGAACAGCAGGGACCTGGGGGCAGTGGCAGTGGGCACACGGTTCAGAGGACAGAGGCCCATGAAAACCGGGGAATTGGGACGTCTGCTGTGCGACAGGTGGAGGACAGGCCCAGGGAACCCGCTCTCCACGAGGCCCTCTCCAACATCATGGGAGCATACCATAGTTCCCAGGAGACGATGGCAACGGTAATGGCCAAGTTTCAGGAGACCCAGCGACTGCAGGAGGAACAGTATTTGGGATTCAGGGAGGAACTCAAGTCCATCAACACCACCCTGGGCACCATTGTAGGGGTGCTGAAGGACCTTGTGTTCACCAGGAGGGACAGTGTGGCACAACAAGGGGCCCCTGACACTAGCCTGGACGATGAACTGCCCACCACCCCCGCCGGCGCTAGTAGACAGAAGGCACCGAAGCAGGACCACCACACCACACCAGCACCCTACCCCCTCCAGATAGCGAACCACCACGCAAGCGGTCCCTGAGATCCAGGACAAAGACAGAGAACAATGCCAAGACCCCCGCCAAGAAATGAGACCACCCTGAATGTCATCCTTCTGTCCCACTTTGTCACCCTGTCCATCCTTAAACTGCCCTAGCTCCACTTCCTATGCCCCTTTGGACAATGCACCTGTGAGACAAATAACTGGACTCTGCCATGGACATTCCTCCACCATCACCCCTGACCATTTTACAACCCCCTCCACTATTTAACACTTAAATAAACACCCTTAAATCACAAAACTATCTGGAGTCATTCTGTGCTTTCGAAAATGTGTATTTGCAATAACTGTGGAAAAATGCTATATCCATTGTATTGTCAACATACCTATGTCACACAGCTCTAGTCCATGAGGAAACAAAGCAGATGTCACACAGTGGGACCCACATCTGTGAAATCGAAAGGGAAAGTGACAACTCAGAGTCCATACACTGCAAAAATGACAGACATGTGAGAGGTAGAAGGATCAAACAGATGGAGCAGGCAGTGTTGTCTTCTTACCTGTCTCACTGGAAGTATTGTTGGATCACCGTGTTCCTGTTGTCTATGTCCTCTTCTGCTTCCTCATCTTCACTGTCCACAGGCTCCACAGCTGCCACAACACCTCCATCTGGTCCATCCTCCCGCAGAAAAGGCACCTGTCGTCGTAAAGCCAAGTTGTGAAGCATACAACAGGCCACGATGATCTGGCACACCTTCTTTGGTGAGTAGAATAGGAAACCACCTGTCATATGAAGGCACCTGAACCTGGCCTTCAGGAGGCCGAAGGTCCTCTCTATAATCCTCCTAGTTCGACCATGTGCCTCATTGTAGCATTCCTCTGCCCTTGTCCTGGGATTCCCCACTGGGGTCAGTGGACGTCACAGGTTGGGGTAACCAGAGTCACCAGCAAATATCGAGGGACAACTGTTAGACACACACTAACTCTTAGGGACATCCCCAGACCCAGACACCTAGTCACACTGTATTGGGTCCATGTCCTCACCTAATAGCCACACACGGTGCCTCTGGAGTTGCCCCATCACATAAGGGATGCTGCTATTCCTCAGAATGTAAGAGTCATGCACTGAGCCAGGAAATTTGGCATTCACATGGGAGATGTACTGGTCTGCCAAACACACCATCTGCACATTCATTGAATGGTAACTCTTCCAGTTTCTGTACACCTGTTCACTCCTGCGTGGGGGGACCAAGGCCACATGTGTCCCATCAGTGGCACCTATGATGTTGGGGATATGTCCCAGGGCATAGAAATCACCTTTCACTGTAGGCAAGTTCTCCACCTGAGGGAAAACGATGTAGCTCTGCATGTGTTTCAGCAGGGCAGACAACACTCTGGCCAACACGTTGGAAAACATAGGCTGGGACATCCCTGATGCTATGCCACTGTTGTTTGAAAAGACCCACTTGCCAGGAAATGGAGTACTGACAGCACCTGCACTAGAGGGGGGATTCCTGTGGGATGGCTGATAGCCGACATCAGGTCTGGCTCCAACTGGGCACACAGTTCCTGGATTGTGGCACAATCAAGTCTGTAGGTGATGATCACATGTCCCTCCTCCATTGTCAACAGGTCCACCAGCGGTCTGTACACCAGAGGATGCCGCCATCTCCTCACCTGCCCCAGCGGACGTGCTCTATGGAGGAGAACAGCGAGCAGAGAGTCAACCAACACTGAGGTACGTAAACACAACTTTATATGAAAATTTTCATTTTCTCTCAGTTCAATCACTTGATACCTCCTCTTCGACAGGAGAGGACCTACACTGGAAGTGCTGCTGTGAACTCGGTCTGGAAGAGACAATGGTTCGTGTGTCTGGGGAAAGGGCCCCTGCCTTCAGCACGGAGGAGTTGGAGAAACTAGTGGATGGGGTCCTCCCCCAGTACACGATACTCTACGGTCCTCCAGACAAACAGGTGAGTACACTCTGAGCATGCAGAATGGGCAATGGCTGTTTGGAGTGGTGTGGATGAAAAATGGGGGGGGGGGGCGAATGAGGAGTGCATGAAACGACGGTGAGTGCATGTGCAACATAGCAAGGGTAGGGATGCGGGCCAATTACTGTGACGGTGCGGGCGCTTATATCTTCTCCTTTTCCCCTGTACTATTCGTGTAGGTCAGCGCCCACCAGAAGAAGGATATTTGGCGTGCCATCGCCAAGGAAGTCCGGACCCTGGGGGTCTACCACAGACGGAGCACCCACTGCCGGAAAAGATGGGAGGACATTCACCGCTGGAGCAAGAAGACGGCGGAGGCCCAGCTGGAGATGGCCTCCCAATGTGGGAGGGGTGCCCATCGCACCATGGCCTCCCTGATGTTCCGGATCCTGGCGGTGGCGTACCCGGAGTTGGTTGGGCACTTGAGGTCATCACAGCAGCCACAAGGGGGTGAGTACAGTGGCCATCGTTACTAATTATGCCTGGTGGGGTGGTATCTGGGTGGGGGATGTGTGTCTGTGGGTGCCCCTAGGCCAGGCCTGACATTGCAGAGTAAGTCCCATGTTGGGCAGTGATCTGATGTGAAATTCATCCAACCTAGCTAGTAGGCATCCACTACTGGGCAGGAGTGTGTGGGTTCCAGGTATGCTGCTGTTGGTGGTTTGTGTCCCTCCCCATGCCCTGGTGACTAGCATTGTTACTGGTAGTGCATTGCATAGTGCGTAGGGCTGTTCCCTGTGTGTGAGGGTGGTGTGTACGCCAACGGTGGTGTTGGTGCAGCCATTGACCAAGTGTATCCTTTGTCTCTATCCCTCCTTTTTGTTTTGTCATCCTGTCCTTATGTACATTAGCATCATCTTGCGGAGGAGCACAGGTACCGGTGACAGAGGGAGCTGCATCCCACAGGACCCAGGAGGCAGAGTCCACCGACGCTGAGGGCACCAGTGGGACAGAGGGCGAGGGGAGCACCACGGCGGAGACTGGAGGGGACAGTTTGGACATGGATACCTCCTCCGATGGAAGCTCCCTGGTCATGGTGGACATCTCTGTGCCCACCCCAGCTAAAGATACAGCCGCCACCCCCTGTGCCAGCACCACCCTCCCAGCAGCCCCTCAGCGAGTTGCCCGTGCCCGCTCACCCAGGAGAGTAGGCATCTCCTTCACCCCAGGCACCTCAGGCTCTGCCCCAGTTAGCCCTGCTGCCCTGAGTGAGGAGGCAACTTCCTCTTCTCAATCCCATTCCCCTCAACCCCAACCTATCCCAAGCACACATGCAGACGAGCATGCACACAGGACAACACACAAGAGTGGCACAGGCAAACACAAGCACCACACATCATCCCACAGGTACTCACACAAACACCAGTCAGATGGAGACATACCAACATCCACTGCCTGTCAGGAATCCCCAAGGTGCCTCCTGCGTTAACTGTCAGCATCCCTAGGGATTAGGGTTAAATCATATCTCTGTTCTTGGTTAAACCTTCATGTTTCTAAGTAAACATAATGTGCTGTATTACACAATCAGTTTTATCAATGCTAGTTTGCTAATGTGAGCAGGTGTAGAAATGTGCTTCTAATTGGGTGTGGTGACTCATCCACATGTGGAAACTCAAATGCTTTCCTGATTGGCTATAAATAGCAGAGTGAAGCATGCCTCCCTGCTTGGCTTTGTTTTGCTTCCTGATCTCAGCATCTGATTTGGCAGTCCGGACCCTGCTGTCATCCTCGTATTCAGGATTTTTGAGGCAATTCTTTTCTTCGTTCCTGTACCAGCTGACACCAGGCATTCCTCCAGCACTCAGGAAAAGACTGCAGCTAAGTGACTAGTATTCTCCAGGGAGTTTGTTCTTTGAGCGCCGTGCTTTCCTAGAACAGCTAGTGTATTTCAGACCTCATATTTGAGTGATTATCTTGAAGACACAAATGCATTTCTGAATATTCTACATTATTATTGTAGTTACTTGCCTAAATGTGCTTCAGGAAATCAGCTGGAGCTCAAGTACTACAAAAGTGACAGTGCAATTTTAAAAGAGCATTTATGTGACTTTTCTTTCTTTAATAGCATAACTCTTGGAGTTAAATTGTGTCATTCATGCCTGTGTTTCAGGTTTGAGGAATTTGCTTTTGAAAGGTTGTTTCACACACATTGTGTCACGTACTGCGCTGGACTTCTCACCTCTGGATTTCAGATTGGCGAATACACCAAGTCTTCTACAGGTCCTGGATGCTCCCAGATAAGGGCGACCCCTTCTTGTAGCCACGGTGCCGCTTGACAGGCTACGCCGAAGCAGACCTTACCCTCCAGAAGGAGTCCCAGAGGGTAAAAACCCCAACACTGGGGAAAAAACCTCTAACAGGAACTCCTGAAGGAAAACAAGAAAAAACAGGACTTGACAACAGGAAACAAAAATAGGCAATATCCAGGGTACAAGGCAGGAAAAAAGGAACAGGCAAAAATATCCCAAGGCAAAAGCAGGAACAAAGAACAGGCAAAAATCTCCCAAGGCAAAAGCAGGAACAAAGAACAGGCAAAAATCTCCCAAGGCAAAAAAGCAGGAACAAAGAACAGGAGCGAACAGCACAACCAGAAGGAAGTGTTTGCAACGCAAGGAGGAACAAGACTGACTGACTTATATACTGAGAAAAGGGAAGTGACATCACAGGAAAGGGACGTAACACCATCTTGGATTGGGAAAAGCCCATAGACCAGTATAGGAAAAAGGAAGTAGTATAAAAGAAAAACAGAGCATGCTGGGACAAAAACACGAAGAAGACAAGATGGACACAACATGGATAGAGACAGGCAAAAGGCCCAACAAAAAACCCACCACCAACAATAAAAGAAGAAAAAAGGCTACAAGTAAGTGTAGCGCGACCGGGAGCGAAATATATGCTTTCCTGAAAGCTTAGTCAAAAAACGCGGGGAACGGCGCTCCGAATATCGGTAGCGAGTTCCACCCGCGAGGACAGAAAGAGACGCCGCGTCAGAGCGCGGCGTTACAGTAGGTCCCCTCCCCGAGGCTCCAAGTTTGTCAGGATGATTGTCAAAAAACAGGCGAACCAAACGGGGAGCATGGACGGAGGAAGCATCTTCCCACAAACAGTCACTGAGGGGGTATCCTTTCCAGTGGACCAAAAACTGTAGTTTCCGTCGGAAAATTCTGGAATCACAGATCTCCTGGACTTCATACTCAGGCTGTCCGTTGATAGAAAGAGGAGGTGGACGTTGGAACTGGCGATGGTAAGGATCAGGGACAAAGGGTTTTAACTGGGACACATGGAAAACAGGAAGAACTCTCCAGGTATGAGGTAAGCGGAGACGCACAACTACAGGATTCAGGATGTGCGAAATTCAAAAGGGTCCATAAAAATGTGGTTTGAACTTATTGGTGGAAAACCGGGATGGTAGAAATCTGGAAGAAAGCCATACCTTGTGGCCCAGTTGATACAAAGGTGCGGCTTGCCAATAACGATCTGCCTTTCGCTTCATAGCTTGTTTCGAAGCTAGGAGAGTAGTGTGAAGTAGGCCCTGGATTTGACGGATCTGTCGTGAAAAAGAAGTGACTGCAGGCACAGAAGAGGATGTTCGAGAAACAGTAGTGAAAGTCCTCGGATGAAATCCATAAGTACAATAAAAGGGTGTGGTCTTGGTCGCACTATGTATTGTGTTGTTATGGGAGAACTCGGCAAGAGCAAGATATTCCGACCAATTGCTTTGTGTGGCATTACAGTAACATCTCAGATACTGCTGAATTTCTTGATTCACTCGTTCAGTTTGCCCATTCGTTTGTGGATGGAAACCCGAGGATAAAGAAATCTCAATGTTAAAGAAGGCACAAAAGGCTCTCCAGAAACGTGTTACATATTGAGGCCCTCTGTCCGAAATGACCTCTAGAGGAAGACCATGGATGCGAACAATATCTCGTAGAAAAATGCGACTCATTTCTGGGGCCGTTGGTAGTTTCTTCAAGGCTGAAAAATGGGCCATCTTGGTGAATGAATCTAGGGTTACCATGATTACTTGGTTACCAGAGGAAGTAGGTAGAGAGCATATGAAATCCGTGGATAGAGTACACCAAGGAGTGGAAGGAACCGGTAAAGGTCTTAATAAACCTGCCACCTTAGTTCGGGGTGTCTTAGTCTGAGCACAGACTGGGCATGCTGACACATAGGTTTCAGTGTCTGTTTTTAGCGAAGGCCACCAAAAAGATCGCTGAAGCAGTTCCTGGGTCTTCCTGATACCTCGATGACCGGCTATAGGAGAATCATGGCACATTTGCAGGGCTTCTGTCTGCACTTTCTTGGTAGGTAGGAAGAGAGCATGTTGATGATAGAAGTAGTTGTCCTTCTTCTGCAAAAAAGGAGTCACCTTATCCCATTCTGAAGCAGACAGAAACTGGTACTCGGATTGAATACGTTCTTGAAAAGACTGAGTGGCTCTGATGATCCTGCTAGACTCAATAAGATGTGGAGAGGAGTTCTGGGCTATGTCAGGATATCTGCGGGATAAGGCATCTGCCACTAAATTCTGGGAACCAGGTATGTACGTGATCACGAAATCGTACTGGCTAAAGAAGAAAGCCCATCGAGCCTGACGACTGTTGCGACACTGAAAGCTCCGAAGACACTGGAGATTATGGTGATCAGTCCTAGCTTCAAAAGGCTCTCTGGAACCCCTCAGGAAATGCCTCCGTTCCTTACAAGCTACTTTGAGAGCGAGTAGTTCTCGTTCCAGTACAGAATAATTTAGTTCAGCCTCTGATGGAATATGCGACAGATAAAAGATAGGATGTTCCAATCCATCATTGTCTTGCTTCTGCAGCAAAACTGCTCCAATAGCTCCGTCTGAGGCATCAGTCACGACGATAAATTTCTTGGTATTGTCAGGATGACGCAACACGGGTGCTTGGGTAAAGGCTGTCTTTAATTCTTGAAACGCGTGTTCAGCCTCCTTGGTCCAAATGAAACCCTTCTTCAGGTTCTCTTTCTTAATTGTTTGTGTTATGAAGCTTTGTAGGTGGGCAAAGTTCTGAATAAACTGACGATAAAAGTGTGATAACCCAAGAAAACATTGCGTTTCTTTAATGGACGTTGGAGAAGGCCAATCTAATATGGCACTGACCTTGTCAGGATCCATGGATATTCCGTGTTGATTAATACAAAACCTGAGATACCTTACTTCAGATTTATGTAACTCACACTTCTCAGGTTTACAAAACAATTGGTTTTTCTTGAGTCTTTCCAGGACTTGCAGGACATGATCTACATGGTGCTCAGGATCACGGGAATACATCAAGATATCATCAAAATAAATGACTACATATTGATTGAGTACATCAGAGAACACTGAATCCATAAATCGTTGAAAAACAGAAGGGGCGTTGGTCAGTCCAAAGGGCATAACACAATACTCATAGTGCCCAAAAGGGGTACGGAAAGCAGTCTTCCATTCATCTCCTTCCTTGATCCGAAGTCAGTGGATCCCGTCAGTCTAATTTAGTAAATATCTTGGCTCCTTGAATGGCAGCCAGTATATCTCTGATTAAAGGCAGTGGATATCGATCCTTAATCGTTATTCTGTTGAGTTCACAAAAATCCACACAAGGACGCAGATCCTTAGTCTTCTTTGGGACGAAGAAGAGAGGAGCCCCAGCAGGGGATGTGGAAGGAGCAATCAAACCGTTGTGTAAGTTGTCGTCTAAATATTCCCTTAACACCTTCTTTTCTTGGTCTGTCAGAGAATACATTCGACCGAAGGGAACGACTTCATCAGGAATTAAAGGAATAGCACAGTCATAACTGCGATGAGGTGGCAAAATAGGATTACTAGGTTTCTGAAAAATCCTGATATATTCCTGATAACAATCTGGAACCCCCTGGATAATATTGATAGAGTTAGTGTTATCCTTAGTTGACTGACAGGACCTTTTTGGAGTCCAATAAGAAGTAGTAGAGTAACAATTCTGTTGACAAAATGAAGACGTTAGGGATATAGTTCGTGTTTCCCAATTGATATAGGGGTTGTGTCGAGCTAACCAGGGAATTCCCAAAATCATGATGTGATTTGGTGAGGCTATGAGATCAAAGGCAACGTGTTTTTGATGCCCCCCAAATGTCAAACAAAGAGTAGGAGTTGAGGCCACCACAGGTCCTGAGGTTAACGGAGAGCCATCCACTGTGTGAACCTGCTCAGGGGTTTCTTTAGGAATGCGGGGAATTCCTTTACTAGTAGCCCAGGTCTCATCCAGATAGAGTCCACTGGCTCCACAATCAAGGAGAGCCAGAAGATGTTCTTCTTGATCTTGTGAACTCTGTAACTTGACCGAGAGGATAAACAGGGTGGACTTGCTTTCTTTGGAGGAACATATTGAAGGTACTTCAGCTCCTCCCGTCTCCTTCCTCCTTACAGGGGACGTGAGCTGGCGTTTCCCGCAGGCCTTGAGGGACGTACCGGACAACTACGGATCAGGTGGCCAGCCTTACCACAGTATAGGCAAAGTCCCCTTCGTCATCGTTCCTCCTTTTCTGACTCCGTCAATGGCCCACGAACCAGATCTATCTGCATGGGCTGTTCATGGGGAGGTGGAGAGGCTTCTGATGGACTATCTTCCGTTCGCCGACTGCTAGCACGGAAGGTACCGGGCTGGTATGGAGCTCTAGTTCTACGTCTTTCCATCTTGCGCTCTCGAAGTCTATACTCGATGTTCATAGATTGATCCATTAATTCTTTCAAAGAACAAGCTGGGGAAGAGTGTACAAGCTCATCTTTAATTTCTTCACGCAGGCCTCGGCGGAAAAGGGTTACGAAGGTGCGTTCTATCCAGGAGGTTTCAGCTGCCAGCTGTTTGAAGCGGGTTATATACTGCAGTACATCCTGATTACCTTGCTGAATGTCACATAAGGCTTCTTCAGCTGCTGCTTCTACCCCAGGTCTCTCAAACATTTGTTTGAAAACAGTCAGGAAAGCGGAATAGTGAACCAGGACTGGGTCATCTGCAGAAACCAGAGGAGCCGCCCAAGCAAGCGCTGGGCCAGACAAGGCGCTGATCAGATAGCCCACCTTAGTCTTATCCGAAGAAAACTGGAGTGGACGAAAGGCAAAGAAAACCGTCAGGGCGTCCAAAAATTCCTTCATCTTTAAAGGATCTCCGGAATATCGAGGAATAGTAGCAGATACGGGTGGTATGTCCATTGATCGGGAAGACAAGACCTGTCGTAGCGCAGTGTTCTCTGCCCGTAACTGTTGTAAATCTTGGGCTTGTTGTTGGACAGTCTGTAACATAGCTTGAGCATTTTCTGACACCTCTCCCTGTGGATCTTCCATGGCGCTCTTGCAACGCAGAATCTTTTGGCGTTGCAATCTGTCACGTACTGCGCTGGACTTCTGACCTCTGGATTTCGGATTGGCGAATACACCAAGTCTTCTACAGGTCCTGGATGCTCCCAGATAAGGGCGACACCTTCTCGTAGCCACGGTGCCGCTTGACAGGCTACGCCAAAGCAGACCGTACCCTCCAGAAGGAGTCCCAGAGGGAAAAAACCCCAACACTGGGGAAAAAACCTCTAACAGGAACTCCTGAAGGAAAACAAGAAAAAACAGGACTTGACAACAGGAAACAAAAATAGGCAATATCCAGGGTACAAGGCAGGGAAAAAGGAACAGGCAAAAATATCCCAAGGCAAAAGCAGGAACAAAGAACAGGCAAAAATCTCCCAAGGCAAAAGCAGGAACAAAGAACAGGTAAAAATCTCCCAAGGCAAAAAAGCAGGAACAAAGAACAGGAGCGAACAGCACAACCAGAAGGAAGTGTTTGCAACGCAAGGAGGAACAAGACTGACTGACTTATATACTGAGAAAAGGGAAGTGACATCACAGGAAAGGGAAGTAACACCATCTTGGATTGGGAAAAGCCCATAGACCAGTATAGGAAAAAGGAAGTAGTATAAAAGAAAAACAGAGCATGCTGGGACAAAAACACGAAGAAGACAAGATGGACACAACATGGATAGAGACAGGCAAAAGGCCCAACAAAAAAACCACCACCAACAATAAAAGAAGAAAAAAAGGCTACAAGTAAGTGTAGCGTGACCGGGAGCGAAATATATGCTTCCCAGAAAGCTTAGTCAAAAAACGCGGGGAACGGCGCTCTGAATATCGGTAGCGCGTTCCACCCGCGAGGACAGAAAGAGACGCTGTGTCAGAGCGCGGCGTTACACATTGAAACCAAACCAAACTGTGCCACCCTAACTGTTTAAACCCAGAGTGGACATTTGTGTTTCTTGGATTGTTTTTGTTCCTTTTAGTTTAACCCTATGCATGCAGGAAAGTTATACGTGATATAATGAATACCCTTGTTTGTCTTTCTTATGCATGATAAGTGCAACCACAGTTCTAATTGTAGTGTGCAACAGTGAATCTCTGTGAAGCCATCCCTAGTGTCGCGGTACTTATTGTTATGGTACTCAGTTTGGGTTTTTGGTAATGCAGTGTTAGTAATTGTGCCAACAGTTATTATTATCCAAGAAAAGTGCTGGAGAGTCCCAGTGTTCTTCTACCGCTCCTGTTCCCATATCAGAAAGAGAGATTCAGTTTCAAGGAAATTGAGTTCACTAACTCTACTATCACTCTGTCAACAACGACCTGTCCCACGAAGATACATGGTGCCTGGCTGGACCGGCAAGACGTGGCAGTGTTTTGTCTCTTTCTCTTCCACTCCCCCTTTCCTTTTGTGACACCTGCCGGGGTTTCTGTGCCCACCAGGAAGTGCCGAGAGGTGTTCCAAGAGGTCGGGGGCATACCATTGCCCCAGGATTATCATGCTTTTCAGGTGAGAGGCCCCGTCTCAGCACTGCATCCACTGTAGCCCCCTCCTCCTCATCCTCCATCTCCCTCGCAGTTGCGTCTAAACTCACACCTGCATGCACTACATCTTTATCCACTACCACCATCACCAGCACAGCTATCAGAACACACACCTCACTGGCAGTCACCACCACAACAGCCATGCACACGTTCCCTGTATCCTCTCCCACTGTGTCTGTGCCCCCTCCTCCCAAAGTACACAAATGCAAGCACTCAGACACCCAACAGCCATCCACCTCACAACAGCATCCTGCCCATGCACCTAAACCCCAAACACAGCTGACACCGACTACAACCACTCCCTTTTCCTCCCCTCCCAGACCACCTCCTTCTTCCCGCCTCAATGTCCCTAAGAAGCTTTTTCTCTCCACCACTGACCTCTTCCCTACCCCTCCCCCCGTCCTTCACATCTGGCCAGGGTGTGTAAAACCCAGGCAAGCACCTCAGCCACCAGGTCCGCGGGCCCAGTTGTGTCCACAGCAACTTGTGGTGGGAAAGGATCCCGGGCACCAGGCAGCCACACGGAGAGGGTGCCTGCCCCAAGTGCTGCCAGGAAGGGCAAAGGGCCACCCCCAGCTGCTGCCAGGAAGGGCAAGGAGCCATCCCCAGCCGCTGCCAAGAAGGTCAAGGTGCCACCCCCAGCTGCTGCCAGGAAGGGCAAGGGGCCTGCACCAGCAGGCAGAAAGAACAAGGGGCCTGGTGCTGGGACTCAGTCGGAGCCCCCACCACCAAACATGGTGGTGCAGCCATCTGAGGCTGCAGGGGATGGGCAGGAGCTTCCCCCCACCACCACCAGCATCAGCAGCATCACCACCAGCAGTGGGCAGCCGTCCGAGGCTGCAGGGGATGATCAGGAGTTTCCCCCCACCACCACCACCAGCATCAGCAGCATCACCACTAGCAGTGGGCAGCCATCTGAGGCTGCAGGGGATGGGCAGGAGCTTCCCCGGGGATGGGCAGGAGCTTCCACCCACCACCACCACCACCAGCAGCATCACCACCAGCAGCACCACCAGCAGTGGGCAGCCGTCCGAGACTGCAGGGGATGGGCTGGAGCTTCCCCCCACCACCACCACCAGCAGCAGCAGCATCACCACCAGCACCTCCAACAGCAGTGGACAGCTGTCAGAGGCTGCAGGTGATGGGCTGGAGCTTCCCCCCACCACCACCACCAGCAGCAGCAGTATCACCACCACTGAGCTGCCGTCACTGCCAGCGGACAGTGTGTAGTCTTGTGCCCATGGGCTGTTGTGCGGCCTGGCCCCTGCAGATCCTGTGGGTGTGACACCCACCTGACAGACTGTGACCTTGCACTCACCAAGATCTGCATCACAGGGCTCTATGCCCCCACTAGGACCAGTGGGTATGGCACCCACTCACCCCATCCTCCCCAGGATGAAGATCACAGGGCACGATGCCCCCTCCAGAACCATTGGAGAAGCCAGAAACTTACCCCATGCTCCCAAGGATAAAGATCACAGGGCACGATGCCCCCTCAGCACCAGTGGTAAAATCACCTACTAGAGAGACTGTGGCTTTGCACTCCTCAGGACCAAGCAGTGGGCAAATCACCCGCTTCAAAGACTGTGGCTTTGCACTCCCCAGGACCAAGCAGTGGGCAAATCACCCACTTGAGAGACTGTGGCCTTGTACTCCCCAGGACCAAGCAAAGGGCATGTTGCCCCCTCCAGGACCAGTGGTAAAATCACCCACTTGAGAGACTGTGGCTTTGCACTCCTCAGGACCAAGCAGTGGGCAAATCACCCACTTGAGAGACTGTGGCTTTGCACTCCCCAGGACCAAGCAGTGGGCAAATCACCCACTTGAGAGACTGTGGCCTTACACTCCCCAGGACCAAGCACAGGGCATGTTGCCCCCTCCAGGACCAGTGGTGTTGTTGCATCTGCCGGCTGAGGTGCCAACCGTTCCCCGTCCCCCTGAGGTGCCTGCCTATTTTCAAACTGATGCCCCTGCAGTGTTCTCTCTGTGTTGTTGTAGGGATCAAGAGGGGCCTTGGACTTTGTAATGTGGCCCTGTGGCCCACGCACATTGAGGACTGGGCAGTGTCCCTTGATTTGTACATGTGTATATACTTTTAGATTGGATGTATGTATTTCTACTAAATTTATATTATTACACTCACTTTCATCTACTCGTGTTGTCCTTATATTGTTCCTGAGAGGTACGGGGTACATATGTTATGTTACTGCATCTGCTTGTGTGTATGGTGTTGGGGTGGGGGTGTTGCGTGTTGCATGTGTGTGTGTGTCACTTGTAATGAGGACATTAATTGCCTAAGTATACTGAGCCAGAAAAATAACTGTTCCTCCTTAAAGAATATTACTGTGTGCAGTACTACTGAAGTGTAAGAATGCTGGGAGGAATTGCCCCAGAGGTTCCTCTTTGTCTGTGAGATGTACAGAAGTGAAGAGCACTAAGAGCGGGAATTACGCAATGGCTCAAAGAAAAAGAGTGACAGCGAGCGGTCGATCTGCAAAGTGAATGAAGTCAAAGACTCCATCTGGGTTGAAGGCAGTGCATTAAATCATTTCACTAGACTCTCTTCCCCCAATGTCTCGAGGTCTTCGGGGACCATGGCATAGCTTCTAATAAAGGCAGTGCAGTCCTTTCCATTTCTCTTAGCACACACAGTCTCAATTCTTCGGAAGGCTGCTACAGGACCAAGGCCCTCATTACAACCCTGGCGGTCGGTGTTAAAGCGGCGGTAAAAATGGAATGACGACTATGGCGGAAACCGCCAACATAGACAGCCACGTTAACACTCCGACTGCAACGTCGGTACAAACAAACACCACGGCGGTAACCGCCAACAGACAGGCAGAAGACAATGTACCGCCCACAGTATTACAACAGGCCAATCCGCCACCTTTTCCAGGGCGGTTTCACCGCAAACAAAACCATGGCGGAAACAGGACTTGGAAGGGAAAACGCTCACCTCTACACACCCCACGAGGAACCAGGACGCCATGGAGCCAGAACTCCATATTCTACCTGCCTTTGTCTTCCTGCTCCTCTACCAGGAGCACGAACGCCGGCGGCGAAGACCACGGTGAGTACTGCACCTACGACACAGGGGAGGGGGGAGGGAAAAGAGAGCGACACACACACGCAACACGAAACACCCCCACCCCCACCCTCACCCACTACAACACACACACTTATACATGTTGATACATTACAGTTGCACCCTCAACCCACCAGAAGAATGCAAAGACAAAAGGAAATGATTGTAACGATTGTAATCAATTAAAATCCAGTACTCAAAAATATATATACACTATAAACAAATATATACACCAATAATACTGGTCCAGGTATTGCACCATTTATAGTCCGTGGACCACTGGGCCAAAAATGCATGGGCGAAGCCCACACGAGATACCCAATCAAAAAGGAGAGAACACTGCAGGTGCATCAGATAGAAATACAACAGGCACCTCAGGGGGAAGGGAAGGGGTGGCACCTCTGCCAGATGAGTGCACGACGCCAGATCCACGAGGGGGCTCACTGCCAACTGCTGTATCCTGGGGAGTGCAAAGCCACAGTCTCTCAAGTTTCTCCAGTGGGTGGTTTGCCCACCGCTTTATCCTGGGGAGTGCAAAGCCACAGTCTCTCAAGTCTCTCAAGTGGGTGGTTTGCCCACTGCTTTATCCTGGGGAGTGCACAGCCACAGTCTCTCAGGTTTCTCCAGTGGGTGGGTTGCCCACTGCTTTATCCTGGGGAGTGCAAAGCCACAGTCTCTCAAGGTTCTCCAGTGGGTGGGTTGCCCACTGCTTTATCCTGGGCAGTGCAAAGCCACAGTCTCTCAAGGTTCTTCAGTGGGTGGTTTGCGCACTGCTTCATCCTGGGGAGTGCAAAGCCACAGTCTCTCAAGTCTCTCCAGTGGGTGGTTTTCCCACTGCTATATCCTGGGGAGTGCAAAGCCACAGTCTCTCAAGTCTCTCCAGTGGGTGGTTTGCCCACTGCTATATCCTGGGGAGTGCAAAGCCACAGTCTCTCAAGTGGATAACAGTCTCCACTGGTTCTGGAGGGGGCTTTGTGCCCAGAGTGCTTCATCCTGCCAAGGACAGAGGTAGTGGATGCCTATCTCCACTTGTTCTGGAGGGGTCTTTGTGCCCAGAGTGCTTCATCCTGCCAAGGACAGAGGTAGTGGATGCCTTTCTCCACTGGTTCTGGAAGGGGCTTTGTGCCCAGAGTGCTTCATCCTGCCAAAGACAGAGGTAGTGGATGCCTTTCTCCACTGGTTCTGGAGGGGGCTTTGTGCCCAGAGTGCTTCATCCTGCCAAGGACAGAGTTAGTGGATGTGAATCTCCACTGGTTCTGGAGGGGGCTTTGTGCCCAGAGTGCTTCATCCTGATCGTGGCGGCCTCAGTAGCGGTAGTGCTTGCGGTGCTCATTGGCCTGCGGTGCTGGTGGGTGGCTCAGTGAGCGTGCCGCTGGCAGCGGTGTCCTGGGCAGCGGTGCTGCTGGCGGCGGTGTCCTGGGCAGCGGTGCTGCTGGCGGCGGTGTCCTGGGAAGCGGTGCAGGTGTCGGCGGTGTCCCTGGCAGCGGTGCTGGTGGCGGCAATGTCCTTGGCAGCGGTGCTGGTGGCGGCAGTGGTGCTGGTGGCGGCGGTGTCCTTGGCAGCGGTGCTGGTAGCGGTCTTGTCCGCCGTGCAGGTTGGCGGCGACTTCCCTTTCTTTCTGTGCCCCTTCCCCACCTTGGATGGTGGCGCAGCTTTCTTCCCACTCCCAACTGTAGTCCTGTGAGGGCCCTTGGTGACAGGTGTTTTACCCTTCTCCCTCTGGGCAGTGGCCAACTTCTTATGCTTCTGAGGTGGGGGACTGTCCGTGGTCTGGCTCCTTGGCACACTGGCTGCCCTGCTGCTTGGCGCACTCCAGAAGCCTGTGACGGCTGGCACCACTGTTCATGCTGATGTGGTGGCTGAGGTGCTGGATTGGGACCTGGAAAGGCGTGCCCTAGGGGACTGAAGGGGTGGGGGAGGTGATGGGAAGAGGTCAAGGTTGGACGGGAAAAGTTTTTTAGACACACTGGGACGGGTAAATGGAGGGGGTTTGGGAGTGGAGGAAGAGGTAGTGGTTGTAGGAGGTGTACGTTTACTGACTTTGAGTGAAGGTGCATGGGCTGGAGGCTGTCGTGAGGTGAATGGCTGTTGGGTGGGTGTGTGACTGCGTTTATGTACCTTGGGAGGTGGTCTCACGGACACACTGGGAGAGGGCACAGGGGATGTGTGAATGGTAGTGGGGGGGTGATTGCACGTGAGCGGTGTGTGGTGGTGGGTGTGCTGGTGATGGACGTAGTGGATGAAGATGTAGTGCATGCAGGTGTGAGTGGAGATGTGACAGGGAGGGGGGAGGGAGGAGGGAGACAAGGAAGAGGGGGACACAGTGGAGGCAGTGGCTGTTGGTATGTTTGCATGGGTATGATGCTTGTGTGAGTGCCTGTGGGATGTGTGGTACTTATGTTTGCCAGAGCTTCCCTTGAGTGTTGAGGTGTGGGCATGCTGGTCTGATGGTGTGCTTGGGATAGGCTGAGGTACAGGGGTTTGGGTCTGGGTGGAGGAAGTTGGAGGGGGTAGGCTGGACACAGGGACAATGGCTGCTGTCAGTGCTGAGGCCAGAGTCTGAAAAGCTCACTGTTGGGCTGCCTGACCAGAATGAATGCCCTCCAGGTATGCATTGGTCTGTCGCAACTGCCTCTCTACACCCTGGATGGCATTCAGAATGGTAGACTGCCCAACAGTGAGGGATCTCAGGAGGTCAATGGCCTCCTCACTGAGGGCAACAGGGCTGACAAGGGCAGTGGCTGAGGTGCCTGGGGCGAAGGAGATGCCCACCCTCATGGGTGAGCGGCCACGGGGCACAAGCTGAGGGGCTGCTGGGAGGGTGGTGCTGGTAGGGGGGGTGGCGGCTGTACCTATAGATGCGGGGGCACAGAGGGACCCACCACCACAAGGGAGCTCCCATCAGAGGAGGAGTCTGTGTCGCTGGTCTCAGCTCCTGTCCCCGCCGTGGAGCTCCCCTCTCCCTCAGTCCCACTGGTGCCTTCAGACTCCATTGTCTCGCCCTCCAGGGCCATGTGGGGTGCAGCTCCCTCCTGCTCCGGTGCCACTGCTCCTCTGCCAGATGATGCTAATGCACAAAAGCACAGGGAGACCACAAAAAGGGGAGGGGGGACAGAAGAAAGACATGTTCAGTGCATGCAATCCCGCCACCATTGGCAGACACTACAGACAGAGAAGACCTCTGCAGTACGCCGTGCACTTAGAGTTCCCTAATTAATCACAGGGACATGGGGTACAAGGCCTATGCCCGCTTGATGCACACATGGAAGTCACACGAGCCTGACTAGGTGTAGTTGGCTCTGAACACTGGTGGGGTGGGGTGCCACATGGCCTGCCTTACGAAGGGACCTTGCCTACTAAACTCGCCCTGGCCTAGGGAAGCCCACCTCCCCCACTAAATAGTGGAGGGGGTTGTAAAATGGTCAGGGGTGATGGTGGAGGAATGTCCATGGCAGAGTCCAGTCTATTAGTCTCACAGGTGCATTGTCCAAAGGGCATAGGAAGTGGAGCTGGGGCAGTTGATGGATGGACAGGGTGACAAAGTGAGACAAAAGGATGACAATCAGGGTGGTCTCATTTCTTGGCAGGGGTCTTGGCATTGTTCTTTGTCTTTGTCCTGGCTCTCAGGGACCGTTTGCGGGGTGGTTCTCCATCTGTAGGGGGTGGGGTGCTGGTGTCGTGGTCCTGTGGCAGTGCCTCCTGTCCACTAGCGCCACCGGAAGTGGTGGGCAGTTCATCGTCCAGGCTAGTGTCAGGGGCCCCTTCTTGTGCCACAGTGTCCCTCCTGGTGTTCAAGAGTTCCTTCAGCACCCCTACAATGGTGCCCACGGTAGTATTGATGGATTTGAGTTCCTGCCTGAACCCCAAATACTGTTCCTCCTGCAGCCGCTGGTTCTCCTGAAACTTGGCCAGTACCGTTGCCATCGTCTCCTGGGAATGGTGGTAGGCTCCCATGATGTTGGAGAGGGCCTCGTGGAGAGTGGGTTCCTTGGGCCTGTCCTCCCCCTGTCGCACAGCAGCCCTCCCAGTTCCCCTGTGTTCCTTGGCCTCTGTCCCCTGAACCGTGTGCCTAATGCCACTGCCCACAGGTCCCTGCTGTTGTTGGGTTGGTGGGTTAGCCTGGGTTCCCTGTAGTGGTGGACACACTGCTGCTTGACGTGTCCTGGGTACAGAGGTATGGGCCCGCTGGGTAGGTGCTGTGCTGGTGTTTCCAGAGGGGGGAGGCTCTGTTGTGGCTTGTGCCAGTGTGAGGGGAACCGACTGTCCCGAGGTCCCAGATGGGCCGGGCTGGTCATCTAGATCCAGATGGACAGAGCTGCTGTCATCACTGTGGGCCTTTTCTGTGGGGGGAGTGGACATGTCTGGAACCTCCTGTCCGGTGACATTGGGTAGGGGTCCTGCAGGGGTGTAAAGGCATAATTATTGCATCTGTGTGTGCCATGGTGTGCAATACGTAGGTGACCCTGTACCCCAATGCTTGCATTCTTGTGTAGGACCTTGTGTTATAATTGTTTAGGGGTGTGTGTGGGTATATGCAGTGGCCATGCATTGGTGATTGGTGGCCATGCTTTGGTGTTGCATGCAGGGCTTGGTGTTGGGATGGGTGGGTTGTGATAGTGTGACATATGTGAGGAGTTGGAGTAATGGGGGTGAGGGCAAGGGTGGGGGTATGTGATAACATGCAGGTAGGGTGGGGAATGAAGTAGTGAAAGATTTGACTTACCAGAGTCCATTCCTCCAGCTACTCCTGCGAGGCCCTCAGGATGCAGTATAGCCAAGACCTGCTCCTCCCATGTTGTTAGTTGTGGGGGAGGAGGTGGGGGTCCGCCGCCAGTCTTCTGAACCGCAATGTGGTGTCTTGAGACCACGGAACGTACCTTCCCCCGTAGGTCGTTCCACCTCTTCCTGATGTCATCCCGTGTTCTTGAGTGCTGTCCCACTGCGTTGACCCTGTCCACGATTCTGCGCCATAGCTCCATCTTCCTAGCTATGGTGGTGTGCTGCACCTGTGATCCGAATAGCTGTGGCTCTACCCGGATGATTTCCTCCACCATGACCCTGAGCTCCTCCTCAGAAAACCTGGGGTGTCTTTGCAGTGCCAGGGGTGGTGTGGGTGATGTGTGAGGCGGTGTGTGTTGTGATGTGTGGGGTGATGTTTAGGGGTGTGTGGTGTTTTGTGCATGGATGTGTATGTGTGATGGTGTTGTGTGCCTCTGTATGGTGGGGTTGTCTTTGCTGTGCTGTCTCTCTGGCCTTCGTCTAAATTTCTGGTCGTAAGGGTTTGTGGGTGATGTGGGTGGGTGTTTTATATTGTATTGAGTGTGTGGGTGTGGTGTGTGTATGTGTATCAGGTGTGTGAATTTGGAATTGTCCAATGTGGTAGTGTTTTGTAAATGTGTGTGTATTTTGAGCGCAGCGGTGTGTACGGCCAATGGAATACCGCGGTTGAAAGACCGCCTCGTGGATTCGTGGGTCGTGATAGTGTGGGCGTATTCCTGTTGGCGTGACGGTGGAGGTTTTGTTATCGCCAGTTTATCACTGACCTTTGGTGAGGCGGACTTGTGTGGGTGTCTGGATTTTGGCGGATTCCGAGCTGTGGGTCGTAATAGCTGTGGTGCAATTCCGCTGCGGTGTGTTGGCGGTCTTCTGCACGGTGGTAAGCAGCATTTACCGCCAATGTTGTAACGACCCTCCAAGTGTTTCTGGTGATGGCCCTCTTCTGGTCTCCGATGTCAGACAATGCAATTGGGCTTCAAAGATTCAACAGGCCCGGTCCTGATCATTTGGTCAGTCTTATAGGGTTAGCTTTGCTGGGGCTTCCCTGGGTGGAAGCAGCTGACAGACATCTTCTCCTGGTGCAGGACTCTGTTCATGTTGACACATGTCCAGTAATTGTCCCAGAATGTGATGGTAGTCACCCAAACAGAGTCTCTGGTCCTCTGCCATAATGCCACAAGGCGACAGCTTAGATTCTTCCCAGCAGGGTGTCCATGGACAATTACTGGGCCATGCAGGGTCCTCCCTCATTACAAGGTGTCCTGGGGCACCTCATGTAGGAAACTGCCCTCTTTCTTGTCATGGTTAACCCCATTGTATGCCTGTTGTCAGTATGTTTGACTATGTTTGACTGTGTCTACTGGGTTCCTGGTAACCAGGACCCCAGTAGTTTTGCTCTCTCCTCGAAATTGTACCTTTTACTACCCACAATCGGCATGCTGGTCCCCCCATGTAAGCCCCTGGTATATGGTACCTAAGTACCAATGGCATTTGGGTTCCAGGGGATCCCTATGGGCTGCAGCAGGTATCCTCCCACCCATAGGGAGCTCATGCAAAGGGTTCTGCAGGCCTGCCATTGCAGCCTGCGGGAAACGGGTGCATGCCCCGTTTTTCACTACAGGTCACTACACCAGGTCACTATCAGTCACCCCTATTGTAGGCCCTCTCATCCCAGAGGGCAGGGTGCAGGTATCTGTGTGTGAGGGAATCCCTGTACTAGCAGAGGTGCCCAGATCCATTTTACTACCTATGTCCAGCTACATAATGGTAACTCAAACATGTAGGAATTATACCCCAATACTGTTGCAAGTATTGGAAATATGATTCCATTCACTCTGGGGGTCCTCATTACTGCCACCAGTCTTACAGGGTTTTCCGGGCAACCCAGCTGCTGCCATCCCTCAGACAGGTTTTTGCCCTCCTGCTGACTGATCGGATCAAACCGAGGAAGGCAGAACAAAGGATTTCCTTTGGGAGAGGGAGGTAACACCCTCTCCCTTTGGAAATAGGTGTGACTGGCTTGGGAAGGGTAGCCTTCCCAAGCCACTGGTTTGCTTTGAGGGGCACATTTGGTGCCCTCCGTGGATAAACTAATCCACACCGTTTCAGGGACCCCCAGTCCCTGACCTGTCACGAAACTGGACAATGGAAAGGGGAGTGACCATTCCCCTGTCCATCACCACCCCAGGGGTGGTGCTCAGAGCTCCTCCAGAGGGTCCCTGGGGGCTGCCATCTTTATTCCAAGGTTGCAGGGAACTCTGGGAGCATCTGAGTGGCCAGACCAGGCAGGTGAAGTCAGAGCCCCCTCCTGATAGGTGCTTACCTGGTTAGGTGACCATTCACCCTTTCAGTGCTATTTAGGGTCTCTCTCTTGGGTGGGTCCTCAGATTCGGCTTGCAAGATTCCAGCAGGACTCCTCTGCAACCTCTGCTTTGACTTCTGGCCCCCGGGACCGTGACTGGAACTTCAAGGAACGGAAAAGCTGCTTCCAAGAAGAAAGGACTCTTCAGCAACATTGATTCCAGGGCTCCTGACAGCTTTGCAACTGTCCCCTCACAGTGCATCCTCAGAAGACTGCAACTCTTCACCCAGTACAAGAAGAATTAATCTCCCTTAGATTGAAGGAGGCACTCCCCTGTAACCGCAGGCACCTATGACAAGAAACAACCGGCTGCGTGGATCCGCTCTCCTGCTGAGCTGCATGGATCCTGCATCACAGGTGGTGGTCCACAGTAGTCGTCTTGGTCCTCTCTGCCAGCTGTCCAACTTTGGTGGAGGTAAGCCTTTGCCTTCCCACGCAGGACAGTACCCTAGTGCAACCCATCTCTTGGAGCTGCAAAGGCTTGTTTGCATCTCCTCCAAGGGATCTTCAGGTGACGTGTAGCTCGAGCCCCCGGCAGTCCATCCTGCACAGCCTCCTGCGTGGTTCTCCTACAGTGTAGGATCCTCTTTTGTAGTGCTGCATGGGCTTCTTCTGTGACTCCTGTGTCCATGTCCTGTGGGACTCCTGTTGGTGCCACCTCTGCTCCTGTGGACTCTCTGCGGCGCTAAAGGTCCCCTGTGACTTCCCCTTCTCCGTTGAGTCCTCCTGGGCCTTGCTGGTCCCCGGCAACACCTCTTTTCCACTAACCGTGAGTTTGCTTTTGCCAAGGCTTGCTGGTGGAACTACTGCACTGACACACATCTGCAATCTTCCTTCCGGCGTGGGACATCTTCTGCGTCCATCAGGAACTCTTCTCTGGCTCCAGGGATGCAGTGCTGACTTGTTCTTCATTACCATCAACAAACTCCTGCATCCATAGCTGGGTGTGTTGAACCTCCTACTCCTCCTGGACTCCACTGTGACTCTTGGACTTGGTCCCCTCACTCCACAGGCCTTCTTTCTTCAGGTATCCACTGCGGGTTTTCTTGCAGTCTTCTCTGGGTGTCTTCTTTTTCTTCTTTTCCTCCTTTTGGGTGGTTTGGGGAAAATCCAGTGTTTTACTCCTGCATTCCTGGTCCCTGGAGGGTACTGTGTTACTTACCTCTGTGGTTTTCTATTACTCCAAGCTCCCCTCTTCACATCTTACCTACCTAGGTGGGGGCACCTTGTTCGCATTCCATGGGAGAAGGTAATCTGGCAGGCAGCGGGAAGGGGCTCTTCCACCGCCGGCAGCGGCCTGCCAGCAGGACACAACCAGGCCATTTTATGGCCCATAATATTCCGGGCGGTGTCCTACTGGCGGGGCGGGACCAGTGGTGGAACCTCCAGAGCTCCGCCTGCCAGCACAACTACTGCCAGATTTCCTCCCAAAGTGTGGTGGAAACCCAGCAGTACCCGTGATATGGTGGGCTGGAGACCGCCAGCAATGGCGGTCTCCTGGCACCCGTGGCTTTGGTGGTTTTCATGGAAAACTGCCAAAGTCGTAATGAGGGCCTGAGTGTTTTCTTTCATGTGTGTAAATGCTGTGTGACTACATTCGTATTGCATGAGCTTTGCATGTTTCCTAGATAAGCCTTGGCTGCTCATCCACAGCTACCTCTAGAAAGCCTGCCTACACTTCACTAAGAGGAGGTACCTGGAGCTGGTACAAGGTGTAAGTACCATAGGTACCCACCACACACCAGACCAGCTTCCTACACCTCAAATTAAACAATCTTAACTTATGGGATCAGTCAGGACTGTATGGCATGGACTGGCGGTGCTGTGTGTAGGAAAGTGCCATCTTTCTAGCATAGTTACTCCCACTTTTTGCCTGATGTCAGTGTGTTTAGACTGTAGTTAATGGGATCCTGGTAATCAGGACCCCAGTGACTGTGCTCTCTCCTCTAAATTTGGTTGCTGGTAAACGTTTTGCACCCACAATTGGCATACTGGTGCACCCACGTAAGTCCCTAGTATATGGTACTTAGTTACCCAGGGTACTGGTACACCATGGTCCCCCATGGGCTGCAGGATATATTGTGCCACACATGGGAGCCCATGCAAACTGTATCTGCAGGCCTGCCATTACATGATGCACCCTTTCACCACCAAACCTGGTCACTGCACTTGGACATTATAGGTCACCCCTCTGGTAGGTCCCTCAGCCCAAGGGGAGGGTGCATGTCTCTAAGTGTGAGATTAACCTTGCATGAACCCATTCCTGGACTCTCTAAATGCAGGGAAGCTATCTTAAGGTATGTAGTGGACACTGGTAAACACGAGTGGTACAACTTCATAATGGCTTCTCCGAACCCAGGCATGTTTGGTATTAAACATGTTGGAATCATGCAACTACACCGATTCCAGTGTTAGTTTCATGCTACCATGTACTCTGGGGGATACTTAGAGGATCAACAGTTCTGCCTGTGCAGCCTTACGGGGTCTAGCTGCCAGCCCACGCTGCTCCTGACCCCAGACACTGTCTGCCCTCCTGCTGGTAAGCCAGGGCCGGAGAAGCAAAACAAAGAATTTGCTGAAAGGGAGAGGTGTGACCACCTTTTCCTGTGTATTAGGTGTCTAAGGGCTGGGGTGGGGTGGCTACTGAGCGCCACCAGACTGCCGTGAAAGGCCCATTTGGTGCCCTCTATACATAATCCGGTTTGCACCATTTCAGGAGCCCCCGGTTCCTGCTCTGGCGTGAAACTACACAAAGGACAGGGGAGTTGCCACCCCCCTGTCCAGCTCCTCCCCTAGGAGGTGCACAGAGCTGTCAATTGGCCACTTGATTCTGCCATCTTGAAAACAAGACGGGCAGAGTCCACTGGGAGCATCTGACTGGTTAGGCCAGGTATATGACGTCCCTGACCCCCCTCTAATAGGTGGGTCACTTCAGAGAGTGACCAAACCCCTTTTAGGGTTACTTAAGGGCTCCCTCGTGGGTGGGTCCTCAGATTCGTCGAGCAAGACTCTCCAAGGAACTCTCTACAAGACATCTTCTACTCCTGGCCTCTGGAACCACTGCTGGTCTGCTTTGGAACCGACACACATCTACTTCTGGTGGGACGGCTCCCATTGCACCATTGTTTCTCTGGATCCTGCAAGAATTCTGCAACATCCAAGGCTGTGCATCCTTCAGGGTCACAAGGACTCTGTTGGCACCAGGAAGCACAAAGGAATCTCCCGTGGAGTGAAGAAGTCACTCCCCTGCAACCTCAGGAACCTCAAGACAACGTCGACCGGCTGGTGGAGTCTGCTGATCCACGGACATCCAATGAATCTGAAACACAGGTGGTGAGCCTGTGGCCTCTTCTAAATTCTGCTAGTCTTCTAACCAACTTAGGAGGCTGTGTGCCCCTGCTCCTGCCACTGGACTGTTGCACTTGCCAAGGCTTTCTGACTCTTCCTCTAGGAGATCTCAGGCACCAAAAAGCCCCGGCCTCCAGCACTCTGCAACATGAAGGTCAGCCTCTGTCCGGCAACTCCTGCGACTTCTGTTTTCTTGTGCTGGTGAGACCTCCCTGTGACTCCCTGTGTCCATCGCTTGTGGGTCACTTGTGGGGCTCCATCAACTTCTGCGGGTCTTCCTGTGTGCTGGGCACCAGTTCTGACTCCCACTCCTAGGTAGAGTCTCCTGGACCTTGCTGGTCCCAACAATTTTGCAAACAGTTCTTTAGCTCCTGCTTGCAATTTCCAGTGCTTGTTGGTGACCTGGCTGGTCAATGACCCTCCTGCAATCCGGCGACCATCGAAGGACAGCTTATAGGTGACTCCTGGGATATTCTGCAGCTCTTGGACCCTGCAGCTGGACTTTTGTTTTCCACCGACTTGCAGGAACTTCACCTACAGGAGGGTGAGCATTGCCACCTGCACCACCTGGGCACCTCCAAGAGAGCTGGACTCTGTCCCCTTCCTTTGCAGGTCCTCCATGTCTGGAATCCGCCCATGGGTTCCACCAGCCTGGTCCACAGGTTGTGACAGCAACTGGACAATCCAAGGGTTCCACTAACTTCAGAGAGAGTCCTTTCTCCCCACTGCATTCGGATCCCTGGTGTAGGCACTCCAGTCTTCTAGGTATTCTGAGGTAGGGGCACTCTCCATCAATTCTCTTGTCAGCTGTTTTCCTTGGGGTCCACTGGGAAGGGTCCTGAATTCCACAAATTCCAACCACTACTCTGTGTGTTAGCCTATGGGACAACTGGATGGGTAGCTACCTTGCACCTGGTTGCTGGGGACAATTACTGTACTTATCTCTGGTGTTTCTATCTGCCCCCAGCCCCGGGCTAACTACCACACTTACTTGGTTGGGGTCACTATTTCACATTCCACTTTTTTTATATATGGTTTGGCCCTCTCATAGGGCCCTGTGTATTATTATGCTCTTTCTGATGACTATTTTGTATACATACTATGTGTAGATATCTCAAAGGGGAGATATACCAATGCTAGTCTCGTAGTGGTGCTGTAATAAACAATCCTTTATTTTTGCAACACTTGTGTGGTTCTTTCTTGTGAGTGAGTTACTATCTAACTAGTGTGGGGTTGCAAGTGCTTTACATTTCTCCTGGATAAGCTTCAGCTGCTCGCTTCAGCTACCCCAAGAGAGCTTCTGCTGTCTGGACACCTATTCACTATCACTAAGGGTTGCCTGGAGTAAGTAGAGGGTGCCACACCATGGGTGTACACCATAAACTGAGGCAGCCTCCTACACTGTGGTCACTCCATCCATGTTGTTGGTCCCATATAAATTGTGTGTCACAACCAGAAAACATATTCCAGATTCAGTCAGGTCTAACGATTGGGTGGATGGCGATGGCTTCAGGTGCCTTGGATTCCACTTTTGTCACCCAGACAAACCACCTCAACCTTTGATCAATTATGCAGGCCCTGGGGGAGTACTATCATGAGATGCTCACCCCCACACCCATCCATCTCTGGGACTGGGCATTATTATTCACCTCTCCACAAGAGTTATATTGTCCATGACTGTGGTTGTCACACATGTGCTGTCTAATTGTTATTTATTCCCAGTCATCCTGTCCTCATGCGGGCACCCAAAAAGCTGTAACTGTTTGCCCCAAAAGCATATTTTAATTTTTTCCCTAAATATTACCAGGCAGATATCTCTGCACTGACTGTTGAGTCTCTATGGTAAAGTATAGGCACAATTTAAAAAAAGGTATTTAACTCCAAAATAAATGTATAGAGCGCATGGCTACCAGAAGGCCTCTGAGCGCTAAAAGGTAGGTCAAATCCCAGAGCAAGACCCAGTAAAGGAGTCTATAATGAGAATAGTAACGTCTTCAATTTTTTGCGGAAAGGTAATTCTAAGTGTTCTTGTCAAAGCTCTAGAAGGAGGGAGTAATATTAATATAACTTAATTTTATATATTTACTTTTCATGTAGAATACAATACAAATCTACCAGAACTAATAAATTAATTTTGAATTAAAACTTTGATTAAAGGAAATATATTAAGTTATTATTTTTCTGAAATTTTATTTAAAAAGTAAATTCACGTCTAAAGACAAACATATTTTTAATGTTCATCAATAATTATTGAAAATAATATACAGAATAAATAAAATTAATTTATTTTTAATAAAATGTATTACAATAAATTCACACTAGTTCATTAAAATAGTTCATAATTATATAAAACATGCAAAATTTTGAATATTGTCTAAAAATTAATTGAGCTATATTTTTAACTATTTTACATATTTTAGTTTAATGTAACATTATTTTCTATGGGGTTCATTTTAAGTCTCTACTGTACTGCAGCACCATGCTAAACTTACTACTGTTTTTCTTTTATAGTAACTTACACTCTGACTTTGTGAATAATGAAAAGCAATAAACTTACTCAAAAGAGTAACTTAACATTGTGAATCAGGCTCTAAGAGATTAGGTAACCTCAGTCCATCAAGGAACAATTTCAGTTCCATCTCGGTGTGACATGTTCTGGAGATAGAGAAGCAGCAGAAATAGGTAAAAAAAGATTCCTCTCTATCTTAGTTATCATGACAGCTGTCACCATTACCATCCACAGTCATAACCAATTTTTCTCACTTTCTCATCATCCATACTAAACCAAGCTCAGAGTCTCCAGGACTTATGACCAACAAGGAGCAGTAAAAGATTGGCATGGAGAAAAGGCATCAAAAAGTCTTTGAACAATACAAAGAGCAGACCCGTTTCATTGTGGAAGAAGAGTTATTCTTTTCCTATGATTTTCTGTGGACCTTTCCCTGTCAGGAAGTTTGCATAAGGTATGAAAGAGGGTCCAGCAGGAGTTCTTACAAGGAATAATTTGACTTCCACATCACTAATTGTCTCTAAGTGCATGGACAAACAACAGGCTGAGGGGTCATGGTTGGGTCCCAGATACTACGAGGCAATATCACGTGGGTCAGGCCAATGCATTAAAGACATCTGCTTAAGATACCGCCAGAAAGTTTTAAATCCTAAGACCATAGGATGTAAAATTTACCCAAGTCACTGTCTATTTCACTGAAGATTTTTATCAGTAACAACAGAGAAAGAGCTGAGGATCCTTGCTGATGAAGCAAAGATAAACAGGAACATAGCCAGCACCCAGTTAGAGTCATATATCCAGATGTCATGTACTAAATGGGATGATCAAGGATTTGGGGCCAGATGTATCAAGATTCAAGTTAGCGATTCTCAAATTGCGATTTTTAAGAAATAGCAATTTAAGAAATGCAAAAAGCGATTTAGCAAAATAGAAAATCGCTAATAGCGATTTCTTAAAATTTGCAAACGCAATTTGCGAGATGCAAATACCGAATCGCAAAACATTTTGCGATTCGGTAATAGAAAATCACAAATTGTGAAAACGGCAAACCGGAAAAGCCTGATGACATCACAACCAGGATGTGAGTCATCCCATGCTGTTTCCAGGAGCCACACCCACAGGAGTAGGGAAAGAGACACAGTCCAGCACCAGGGAGTCAGCATTGTGAGTAAGCCAGGACCAAACTGCAACATGGCCAATGCTGGAAATGGGAAGGAGAAGGGAGACAGGAAGAGGAAGCTAAAATATAGTGAGGCAGAATTGGAGGTGCTTATTGAGGAGGTTGTTGGTGAGCCATGATAGACTATTTGGAAAAAACTCACTCCAAGTACCTGAGAGTGAGGAGCGGAAACTCTGGTATGACATACAGACAAAAATATGCGCAGTGGGTGTTGCGCAGCGCTCTGTGGAGGAAATATGCAAGCGATGGTACGACTTGCGGTCTCGTGCCAAGGAGAGGGTGGCCAGCAGGCTTATGGAGGCAAGGAGCACCGGAAGTGGACCATCCACCCAGACACCGTCCACCCCTATGAAAGACCTGGTGGAGTCCACATTGCTGCCCGAAGCTGTCAGTGGTGTAACTTGCATTGACACCTCAGGGACACCCAGCACCAGCAAAGGTAAGGCCAGTAATTATGTGTATCCCCACATATACATGTACAAATGACCCTTAGGGAATAGAACATAGCTTGATGCACAGTGAAAAGTAGTCCATGTCACATCTTACATATAACACAACAGTGCCTTATGGGAGTGGTAGTACACAACCCTAAGGTGAATACACAACATAAATAGCAAGATAGTGGTCAGCCACATAGAGAAACACCACAAACGACTCAGGGTGACAATTTAATTGTACATTTAAAGCCTCACTGTTGAAATCTGTGAAAAATGCCAGAACTTACATGCTGCACATTGTCCTTGCAGATGACTCAGTCCCTGCTGCTGCAGGATCTGAAAAAGTAGGGGAAGCAGAAACACAGCCACAGTCTGACTCTAATACCAGTGAGTCATACAGTATTGTTCCGACTAGACGCAGGGCAAGGGTGTTACCACTGCCAGAGTATAACCTGGACTCAGATGAGATGCCAGAACACAAACCCATACCACCACCAGAGGCGAATCCCACAGGGAGACAGCAGTCTCTGCATCAGCGCCAGCGCCAGTCAACTCCCCTCAGGAGGCGCCACGATGCAGGCAGACAGTGCACAGTAGAATGAGTGGGCCCATCAATCTTTGGTGGCCTTGAAGCTTCCAAGCTGAAGGTGCAGCGCCTGCAATGCAAACAACTGAAGTCACTGCACAGTTTGTGTCCCACAATAGCAATATGGGGTTACTACACAAGCAGTTGGAGACTGATTGAGGGACAGCAAACAGCTGCTGAAAACACCAAGGAGTTGACATAGGCCATTAGGGAAGTCTGCACTGAGATACGGCAGAAGCGCGTCAGCCAGCGCAGGTGCCTTCACCAATATTTGGGGAGGTTTGATAGCTTCTGTAGATCCGTCAATCGGCTAGCAAAATCTACAGCCCTGATATCACAGCAGCCGTTGTCACACAGGTGGAGATGGCACATTGCAGTCAGGACATTGCACAGGGCTTGGTGCAAATTACCAATGTACTGGATGCCATGCAAACAGCACGCAGTGCCATAACCAGCAAACTGGGTGTTGGGGACAGTGAGGAGTCCTCTAGCCTCAGCAGCCTGACAGTCCCTGTGGTTGAACCGAGGTGTCGCAGTGCCAGGCACAGTACTACATGTGAATCTGCAACTAGAGGTGCAGCGAGGGCGGAGAGCACTCAAGTGGCGTGGATGTAAGAAGTGATGTTGAGGGTTACAGGGGACCACCTACACATGTGCAAATGCAGTCATGCTATGATGCTAATAGTGTGACACTGTGAATTGTTCATGTCTGCCCATTGCGAATAGCTGTGTCCTAATTACATATTGCTTACCTAAAGTCAAGATAATAAAGATGGTAATTACAGAAATACATTTAATTTAATTGGTATGGTCATTACATCAAAAATGGTTGCACGTGATGTCAGCACATCTTTGCCTGCCCTCTGCTGCACTGGTCCTGTCTGCTGGTAGAAGGGGTGGTAATGGATCATCATCCTCATCTGAGTCAGGCTCAGTGAGCTTGTATGCCCCTGGTGGTTTCTATGTTGTGCAAGATAGCCCAAGTGGCCACGATTTTGCATGACGTCTCTGAGCTGTACTGTAGTGCACCTCCACTCTTGTGTATGCACCTGAAGTGGCTCTTCAGCAGCCCAAAGGTGCGCTCCACCACATTGCGGGTTGCCCTGTGTGCAGCATTGTACCTTCTCTCTGCTGGAGTCGCAGGGCTCAAGTAGGACGTTAGCATATAGGTGCGCAAAGCGTAGGCACTGTCTCCTGAATGCATAGAGAGTAAAATGAGTACATGTGCTGTCTGACGTCACGCTTACATCAATGCGTTATTCTGAACTATCAAATTACCTAGTAGGTATCCTTCCCCAAACTCCCCAGCTAGCAGTCTTGTGTGTATCCCACTGTGGCGAAAGATGTTGGAGTCATGTGTGCTCCCTGGGTATCTGGCCACGAGATCTGTAATGATGTAGGAGGCATTGCATATCACCTGTATGTTCATAGAATTATGGTGTTTTCGGTTGCGATACACATACTCGCTGGCCGATGGTGTACAGATGTCTACATGTGTCCCATCGATGGCAACTAGGACATGTGGGAACTGTGCTATCCGGTAGAAATTAACTTTAGTTTGTTGTAATACCTGTGGGGTGTTGGGAAATCTTATGTACAGTTGTATTCTGCTCAGCATGGCATTGGGAACTGCATTGAAAAATCTTGAGAGGGCACTCTGTGACACCCCTCCAGCTGCTGCTATGACCCCTTGGTGGCTCCCTGAGGCTAGTAGGTGCAGGGAGCATAATACCTGCACATGGGTGGGTATGCTATAGGTCCTGTGTGTTGTGTGCTGCAGCATGGGCTGCAGCTCAGCTATCAGGTCAAGTAGCATGGCTGAGCTTAACCTGTACTTCTCATTAATTGTATCCTTAGTCTGGTCAAAAAGGGTTACGCGCACTCTGAAAATGTGCTCCTGTCTCCTCCTCTCTCTCCTCAAACCTGCCAAGATCCTCATTCTCCTCGCCATGACGTAGCGTGCAGCCATTGTGGAAGAGGAGCTGAGGCATTCTGGGCCTCTTTATGTAGGTTGCACCTGGTTACCACCTGGTTTCAGTTCGTGGTAAATTGCATGTGCGAACGGCCATTCTGCGAATAATGGCAAATTGCAATTTTTTGCTGCATCGCATTGCGAATCCGTTTTTGCATATCGCTATCTGCGTATCGCAAATAATGTCACGATTTTGCAGATCGCTATCTGCCATTCGCTATTCTCTATCGCAATTAGCATTTCGCAAATTGCGATTCGGTAAATCATATCGCTATTTGCGACACGCTCATTCATGTCCCATTTGCAAAAAATCGCTATTTTTGCGATTTCTTATTTTTGACCTGCGAATGCCTTTCATACATCGGAAATAGCATTTTTGCATTCGCAAATGGACATTTGCACCGTTTGCGAATGCAAAAACGCTTTATACATCTGGCCCTTGATTTGCTAATGGTGGGAAAAATATTTTGCTGCGCCAGTTTGGCTTTTTGAGGATACTTATATAGTGCAGAATTGTGTCAAAGAAGTATCCCTCAGAAATGGATAAATGATTCACTTTTGGTAGCGCTCTTTCCGGTGGATACTCTGCCTAACTGCAGAGTCTCCATCTTGTGAAACTTCTCAGATGCCACACTGGATCAGGAAACTCTTACAATAACTCCTGTGAGATCAGACTCCACTGTGATCTTCACCTCACCTCTGAACTTGACAACATGGACCTGTAGATAGGCTCCATTTCTGCACACTGACATAAGTTCATTCAGAAATATTTTTTGCATCATCAGATGTGGGGCATGACTGGAAGACTGAGACCATGGAGAGTCTGCAAAATGTAACTTAAAACCCAATTAACTCTGAAAAGTTCACTTCAACATAAAATAACTTATGCTTCAGATGGATACATCTAACCATATATTCTTGTGTGAATTGATACCAAAGCAATGCTCCCTTCAAAATGGTGATTCTGAGGAGTGGACTTTACATCGGGAAGTCATGCAGGACTGGACAGGTAAAATTAATCTCCCTACAGACCAGAGAATCAAAACAGTAGTGCCCGGCAAAAATATGGACAGATCTCCGGGCAGGGCTGCAGTCACAGCCTGTGCCATTGTGGAATGAAACCTTCAGGAGGGTCTTTTTTTGAGAGGAGGGAGGCAAGGCATAACACATTAAGTTAAGATTAATTTCTGAGCTACCTTTTCTTTCTTTGTCCCGGCAAGTCGACCAAAAAGATGATTATTCACCTAGAACACCTTAGTTATCCCAATGTAGAAGCTTAGGGTCTGCATTGGACCAAACCATTGTAGTTTCTCATCCTCCTCAGAGGTATTTGGCAGTGGAAAGAACAGTGGGAATGTGATTAATGGTTATGTGATGCGTCACTCCATCAGACACTGAAGACCCCTGACTTTTACATTATGCAAGTGACATCCTTAGACTGAAAATGACACTTCTGATACCATTGTGAGCTCTGGATGGAGCAGAGAAAATGGTCTGCAACATGTCAGGTTGGCATCCACCATCCACTACTAAAGGCCCTGTGTTGCTTCAGCAGATATGTTGAAAGGGACTCTCCTTCTCCCCAGTGCTGGGCCAGTTGAAGGCAAAGGTTATATGGAAAATCCTGCATGTACCAACTGGTGTGAGGCACAGCAGAATGCACAAGAAAAGGAGCCCCAGAAGCTTCAGAACCATCAGGGCTGGAACAAACATTTTCACTCAAAACATTGGTATCTTAACCTGAATATCCTTGCCTGGCTGCAGGGCCGGAAGACCTTCTAAACACCCATGTCTAGGACAGCCTCTAAAAAGGGAACTATGTACATGTCAAAGAATGGATTTTAGTTTGTTTATAGTGAAACCAATGTTTGACAGCAATGATACTGTTGCTTGCAGGTTGTTTGCAAAAAAAGATCAGGTGAACATACGTTCACTGCCAGTCTTCGAGGTATTGTAAAACGTTTATCCCTGACCTGCAAAGACGGGTTGCCACCACCAGCATGACCTTTGAGAAGACCCAAGGGCCGAAGTGCAGGAATGGTGAATTACAAATGTTCTCAGCACACCATTAGGCGAATATATCACCTGTGGGACCGCAGGATTCCCCATGGAATTACACATCATTCGGGACCAAGGATACCATGCAGTTATCAGAGTCTACGGCAAACAGTACCCAAGCAAGCAAGATCATCTTGAATTTTTCCCTCCTATGAAAGGTATTAAACATCTTGAGGCCCAGAATTGCTCTCAATTTCTCAACCTTTCTGGGGACTTGGAAGTACAAGCAATAGCATCCTCTACACCTCTCCCAATACAGTCACTACCTCCATCATGCCTTTGGCTAGCAGCAATACCACTTTTCGTGTGAGAATATCCACATGATCCTCCGACGTTTGAGCAACGACAGGAGGAATGTGGGGAGAAGTAGTCAAGAGAGGAAGGGTGCAGCCAAACCGAACAATATGGAAGACCCTTTGGCCCAAAGTACTGGCACATCAGCTGGGAAGACAATGCTGAAACTTGCCCTCTAGTGGCACTAAATGTCTGCTGGAGGAGAAACTAAATCAGCTTGGCAGTGGCAACACCACCCACTGCTGATAAAATTGTAAAGTAGAGAAAGTACTCCCAGAGAATGGGCATTACTCTACTGCCTTCTAGCGCCAATCTATCTTCTTGCCAACCAGCCTGGCCCTATTAAAGGACATCCTGTACTGTTTAGGTGAACACATTCTGAAAACCATCTGGAACAGCAAGCAAAACCTCACTTATTATGTCCCAAAAGGTATGCACACATACTTCAATAAGTACAAGGTTAAAGAAATAACCCTCTTGCCCACAGTATCTGTTTTCTTAGATTCTCTTTTTGGTGGTGCAGCTGGAAACCAAATTTGGACTCAGTTTGTAGATGCTGAAAATCTTTTCAGGAGTAGATTGCTGCCTCTTGATGACTGCTCACCCACTGCAGGCCTGTGTCATTCAGCAACAGTGACAACGACTGTAGGGGTTGAGCAAGGTATGGGCCAAGCTATAATGAGGCACAAAGTCAGTGGTTTATTAAATGGCAGGAAGAGCTCTGAAATCAAAGTCTCGGGCTGAGAAATCTTGGTTAAAAGTTAGTTGTGATGGAGTAACCCGTCCACTGAGTTCTAAATCACGCCCTTTAACTTTGCGTCAAAATATATGAATCTTGGGACAATGAGTTGCAAAGAATGTTGTACCTGTCCACAAACCGTTATACATTGGTTGTTCTGTACTTTCCACATTGCTGGACAGGTGAATGATAGGGTCTTTGAAATATCTTTCACTTGCAATAATTTAAATCAAGACCTGAGTGTTACGTACTGGAATATAGATGTGCCTCCTTCAATTCTGTGCCATCTATTGACCCCAGATGCCTCACCCACCATGCCCTCTTGTGATGCAGTGGTCATGTGGTATTATTACCCTATATCTTGTGTACTAAAGGAAATATTTTTGTCAGAGCATCCATCAGGACTGCTGGGGAGCAGTTTTGGTTCTCCCTGTCATGCAAAATAAATTTTGCTAGCAATTCTCTCAGTCAATGCAAATAAAATCATTTGCCAAAGATTTTAGTCTTATTTGTTCCCATTCATCACCCACACTAGACATTCCCATCAGGTTCAATTTGTGAATCTTTTGATCCCAAGTTGTTTTTATTAGTTTTGAAAAAGACCGCCTCCAAAAGTCAACATCTGTACCTATTCAATATATCAGCTCCTGGTGACCGCCCACAGTATTAGTTACAGCAGTTAGACACAGTATAGAATACTGTTTTGAATTTAACACAAAAGAAAACAAAACTTTCTTCAGGCAAAGCTTTACAGACCAGTTACCGGCTCATATTCCCATGTAAATGCTTTTATACCCATGTATAACCATCAAATAGAACATAGAAGGAACAGCTTCAGGTGCCAGGACTAGCTTCTCTGCCAATGCACAAACTCATACCCTCAAATTGTACGATCATGTGCAGAGATAGTGTAGGATACCCACGAGACCCAAGGTCAGCTTCTGAGTCCATATACTGTTTCATATGCCATGTCCACATATTTCTTATACACCAAGAACAGTTGAAGTCCACAACCGAATAACACCCTAAAACACATATGCATTTGATGTGACAACACAGATGAAGCTCACCAGCCGGAATACTTGGTGTTCCTTCTTTCCCCCATGCCTGCCAAGGCCAGGGGTTGCCTGTCTTTTAATTAGCAGACCTTTTCTGTGGCTGGACAGGGTTAATTAATGGGTGGGATGATGCTCGTCTCCCTGCTTTAGTCAGTGCTTAATTAATAAAAGAAGGAGTGCCAGGGCTCAAAGCTCTGTTCCAGCGGTGCTATTAAAGACCGCTGCGCGAATACCAAGGCAGGGGGCTCCATTATGAATTTGGCAGAAGAAAAGACAGAGTGGCCGCCGCCTACGTGACGACCTCACTGCCGGAGCTATTTTAGGTTTCCTCCTAGGTCGGCCCCTGGTGTAGCCGAAACCTATGTTTTCCGCACCCTGGAGTAGTGGGAAACAGGCTACAGCATTGTCTCTGGCTTGTAATCGAGCTGGCGGCAATGCTGTAGCCCGCAGAGTGCACCAGCACCCTTGCAATGTTCACCGTCTGCAAAGCAGAAAGATAACATTGAGATGGTGCTGGCCGGGGTGGGGTGGGCCCTGCTCTGCCCATGCACTTGGCATGGGCAATGTAGGGGCCACCTGCACCCGTTCTCCGCCAGCCTTTTCATGTTGGTAGTACCGCTATGAAATCGCTGGTGGAGAAGGGGGTCGTAATGCCCAGGGCAGTGCTGCTTGCAGCGCTGCCCAGGCGGATTAGGACCACTACCTCCTCCAGACTGCCGGGATCCAAGATCCTGGTGGAGCCGGCAGTCTGACCGCCAGGGTTGTAGTGTGTCGGTCGGACCGCTGCATACACTTGTAATAAGGCCCAGAGTATTGTTCAATTCACCTTGTCTCTTTAATCCACTATGAGACTATCGAACAATACCTGTCTCTTTATCTCACTCTTGCAGGTTCCTGATTTCTCCCTCCGTGCCCTTTTTTCCGTCTTTCTCTTCCTCCTTCTTCCCAGTTTGTGTGTTTTTTTTCTCTCTTACTCGTGGTCAATATCTGATGAGGAAAAATAAGTCCCGGTGCCCAACAATGAGTGCTGGTATCAGCCACGGGCACAAATTAAGCACTGGCGTTAGTCTGATCCGGTAGCTGTTCCTACCTACCCAGCAATTGGCTGGGAGGTCCTAATAGATGTGCCCAGATGCTTATTTAAAATGTTCCTAGTTGTAGGTGCAGCTGGTACCCTTTTAAAATGGTGGAGCGAGTGAAGTGCCTCCAAAATATAAAATAAAACAAACAGCCCCTCCCTCCAAAACCCCAAACAAAACCAACCCTCCCTCCAAAATCCAAAATAAAATACCTCCTCTCTCCAAAACCTCAAATACAAACATAACACTAACTACATAATAAAACACAACCACTACACTTACATGCATTACACCTTTCAAAAAAATACAATAAATTGGACCTTGCTGTTCTTCTGCTGTCCAATGCATGAAGAGCTCCCCTAACCAATCCACACAGTGCTCTCATGCTGTTAACCTGCATAAGAGAAGCACCTGGATAGGATGGAGCAGCCTGGCTGGAGGCTCCTTCAGGCCATGGAGGCCTGTGCTTGGTCTCCACCCAGCTATGTAAGACTGCTGGGTGGAAAGCTTCAAAGTGTGCATGTCATTTTGACCGGCGCAAAACAGCCGGCCAAAGTGACATGAACACTTCGGAGCATCCAGTCAGCCCTGCTTCAGTCCTCTACTGCCAATCGGCAGCAGAGGGCAGGCCTAGCATGTCTCTGGGCTCGGGGCTGCTGCAGTGCACACTGTGCACACCGGTAAAAGTGAAACGGCAATGAAATCTTTTCATTGCCATTTTATGTTTTTTCTCTGTGAATCACTGCGGGTGGGAGGGCTACGCTTCCCCGCCCTCCTGAAGAAACCGCCACTGCCTAGGTGTTATGGTCAACTAGGCCTTCTGAGTACGCTGTGGCTACAGGTTGGTGCTACACTTCCAAACGGGCCACTAGGATGGTGTAAAGCCTGAACAAACCGTGTGTGGACAGAACTGTCCAGTCTCCAACACAGGTAACTTGTTGGCAAATGGGAGTGCGCGTTAGTCACGAGCTCCTGTACATGCACATTGTTTGCCATTTTCTGTTTCGATGAAGACTGTTGCATTCCCTTCTCTGGTGGCTCAAAATAAGAAGGATGGGGATGTCTTTTTGTTTGGAACCTTGACAACCAGGGCATGATCACAGTTCGAAAGTTCACAGTTCCAAAGTTTGGGATTCCCAGCCCCTTATAGCAGAACAGCCACCAATCATATTCTTACTGCATCAGTTCCTTCAGCAAAACATGAAGAAGCACAGCATGAAACTGGTGCCAAAAATGTTTGACCTATTTGTGGTGGAGGATCTCTACTCCTACAGTTTCGCAATTGCTACTGTTGTCTGCCAACTCTTCATGCCACTCTATGTTCCTGAACCACTTGCTTTTGCATAAAGTTTCGGTGTCTCCTCACTCTTCTTCCATACCACATCCAATCTTGGGAGTTTTCTCCCTTTGGGTTTTCCCCTCTAAGAGTCTTTTCTGCAACACTAGTTGCAATCAATTTATGTGTTCAGAGTGTCTTCCAAAAGGGAACGTCCTTTCCTCGGCCTCGTAAAAAGAAAAATTGTTTCACTTGAGAGAGGTGGGTGGAGGGCAGTGGGTGTGGCATGGGTTTATAGTTAGATTGTAAGACATTAAGGCAGGAGTCACAAGGTGTAGTTACATTTGTCAGGTATGGACATGGTTTTAATTCTAATGATCTGACATTCACTAGGCAGAAACTAGCCTGATGTAGTCATGGCTAGTGGTGGAACACAGACGTTGACACCTAGTGAGAGGCACTATATAAAATATAGAAAGCCACCTCAACCAGTAATCAAATGAAGAACATCAACCTCAAGACATAAAATTGGTATACTACTACTACTAGTAGTAACTACTACTAACATACTGTGGATACCATACAGTCCTGTAGGGAAAGAAGGAGTCCTAGACTATGGAGAAGGCTATTCATGTGCTGTGCTGGAGTATTCTGGTAGATGTTTGAGAATGCCGGCTTTTATAAGCCAATCGTCAAGGTCTGGGAATACAAATACAGATATAAAGCTCATGTCCAAGCAAATGAGTATCACCGTGGTGAACAATTAAAAGGATGATGGGAGTCCAAACGCTGGCAACGCATCCTGAAAAGAGTCCCCATTCCACGAACTTCAGCAAATGGCTTTGATACTTTCAGCATGCAGAAGTAGGAATCGTGGGGATCCAAGAAAAAGTAAGTTTTGTAAATCCAAAACCTGTAGAATCTGCAAAAGCGTACCCATTTTGAATTTCTGCTTCCTATGTAAATTGCTGCAGAAGTCCGGAACTCATATTCCCATATACATTCTAAATGCCAATGTAGAAAAACCTCCATTTTGGCCACTAAAGAATGTGCCATCACTTTATGAAAGCAGCATTTTCAACAAAGTTTCAATGGCTAAGAGTTTATCATTTCCTTCATCAAGAAGTCTCCCCCGAGAGTCGTGGCAGAGCGAAAAGTGAAAAGGGATGATCTGAGGTACAGTTGGAGGGAGTACCCAAATAGTGTTGTTTGCTGGGCGAACTAATACGGGGTCTTTTCTCTTCACCCTGATAAAAAGGCAGCCACCCTTCCACCTGTAGAATTTTTATGAACCTTTGGGAATAACCCATTACGGAGGTTTTGGGGTCAAAGGTATGAAAGGCTCACTAAAGTCAGAAAATCTGTTGAGGCTTCTGTGTGTGACAAGGCTGATACAACCCTGAATCATCTGGATGGGACATAGCTCCAGAATTTGCGGTTTCATTGGTAAACTTACTGGCAGGCAGGGGCGGCTCCTCCGTTAAGGCAAAAAATGAAATAACAACATGTTTATTATCATCTCATTTTTCGTTAGGAGCTGAGTCTTGGAGGCGGGCCATAAAAAAAATTGGTGAAGGACCAGGAAAAGTGGTGCGCACTGCTGTCAGTGCGCATGCTGGTTCGGCCGGCCGTCTTAGGACGGCCAAACCGACATGCGCATTTACAACTCTCCAACCCAGCTACATTGCTGGGTGGAGAACAACAGCAGGCACAGACTCCCAGTCCCCCTGGGAGTGCAAAACCAACCCGCTCCATCCAATTTCCACACTGCTCTAATGGTATTACCTGCAAGAGAGAAGCTTCTGGATTGGCCGAAGGGGAGTCTGAGAGCCTCAGCCTGCGCGCACACCCACAACAGAAGAGCGGCGTGCAGCAAACAATGACTGGCAGGTCAGTTTTTCTTTTTTTCTTACTTGTCCCCCCCAACTACCTGTCCCTGGCTCTGGACGCTATTGCTTGCTGGAGGAGACAATTCAAGAGAGCAACATGTAGCCTTGCTCCACTACAAACATTTTATCCCAAATAGTCGTTCAGGTTTGCATCAATATTACTGGAAAATTTAGGTGAGATCAATGCATGTCTGTATAAATAGCTGGCCAATGTAATTAACAAATAATGGCCCTCATTCTGACCTTGGCGGTCTTTTCGCGAGACCGCCGAGTTACCGCCGCGGTGAAGACCGCCGACCGCGGCGGTATGCCGCTGTGCGCATTCCGACCGCTGGGAGCGTTCCGCCGGGAAACCGCCAGCAGCCACACTGGCTGTCGGCGGAAAAGTGGAGACTGGTCAACCTCCACCGCCACGCCAGCAGAACACCGCCCACAGAATTACGACCCACATATCTGTGTGGCGGTCTTCTGTTGGCGGTGTTCTGTTGGCGGTCACCTCCCCATGGCTCCCGTCGCCTCCCGGAGGACCAACGCACAAGGTAAGTTGACCGTCCGTGAGGGGAGGGGGAGGGGGGTGTTGTGTGATGTGGGCGTGCATGGGGGTGTGCGTGTGAGTGTGTAGAGGGGGTGTGTGAGTGCGTGTATGCGGGCGGGGGGTGCTGCTGTGTCTATGGGTAATGTGTGCTGTTCGGCAGGTGCGCATGTCTGCATGTATGTGTGCGGGTATGTGTCCCCGTTGTGTATGTGTGTGTAGGGGGTGTGTATATGTGCATGTTGGGGGTGTGTGCATGTCGGGGTGCATGTATGTGCATGTCGGGGTGGGGAGGGGGTTCATACCACCTCTGGGGGGTGGCAGGGGGGTGGAGGGTGTGGGGGGAGGACTCGGGTGGGTAGTGGGGGGTGGAATTCCCTGGCCCCGATAGTGCCTACCGCCATGGTTCGCATGGCGGTTCCCGACCGCCAGAAACCGCGGCCAGAAACCGCGGCGGTAGGCAGGGTCATGATACCGTTGGCGGTCTTGGGACGACCGCCGGGCCGGAGTGCGCAAACTCCAGCCCGGCGGTCATGACCGCCGTGGCGGTCGGAGTGGGGAAGTGGCGGTCGATCGCGGCGGTGACCGCCGCGGTCAGAATGCCATTTTTCTGACCGCCGGTCTGTTCGCGGTCCGACCGTCGCCTCTCCGCCGACCGCCAAGGTCAGAATGAGGGCCAATGTGTGTTAGTTAACATGGTTTTAGTCATAAGTAACATAATTGAGCTCAATTTAATATAACAAAGCATTTTCAAGAGGCCTAGTTATGCCTCCAATTCACCTGCATAGGTTGTACATTGCACATTTTAAAATGAACGCCGTTTCTTGTTTCTCATCCTATTTATCCAGAGTTGCAAACGTGTCCTTCAACAGTTTATAAAATACCTTAATTCAAGCAGCTTTACATTCCTGTTCTGCTGTATCTTTAAAATGTATTATTTTTCGTTTTCCTGGAGGAAAGGGCCCCTGATGTAATCTTTGCTTTTTCTATTTTAAAATCCCGGCCTTTTATATTCATTTTATTCAATTTCATATTTTATAATTCTAAACACACGTTGCAGTTAAATTTCTTTGGTTTGCATAAATATGCCATTTTATATTGATTTTAGTATGATTTGAAAGCTTGAGTGTTCCTAAGTGCTTCATTTTGATTAATAGTGATGTTTAATGTTCATATCTATGTTTCAACAGTCATCAATGTGTTGCAAAGCTAGTCAGCAGATGAGAGGTTATGTAGGTAGATGTACTCAGTGTAGGAAAGTAGCACCTTTCTGACATAGTTACCCCCACTTTTTGCCTGGTGTCAGTATGTTTAGAATTGTAGTAAACTGGGATCCTGCTAATCAGGACCCCAGTGTCAGTGTTTTCTCCCCTAAATTTAATTGGTAAGTAACTTTTACAGCCTACATTTGACATACTGGTGCACCCATGTAAGTATCTGGTATATGGTACTTAGGTACCCAGGGCATTGATACACCAGGAGTCCCCCAAAGCTGTAAAATGTATTGTGCCAACCAGGGGAGCCCATGCAAACTGTGACTACAGGTCTGCCATTGCAGCCTGTGTGAAATGGTGCATGCACCTTTCAACCCAGATACAAGGTTTGTCTTATATCATGGTTACTGCACTCTGACCCTATAAGTCACCCCTAAGGTAAGCCCTTCAACCCAAGGGCAGGGTAAATGATTCTCAGTGTGAGGGCACCCCTTCATGAGAAGAGGCACCCTACAAACTCTAGACTCCATTTTCTGGGCTTTGTAAGTGCGAGAAAGCCATCTTAAGGTATGTGGTGGGCACTGGTCAACACAAGATGTCCAACTACATAATAGCTTCACCAAACCTAGACATGTTTGGTATCAAACATGTTGGAATCATGCAACAACACTGATTTCAGTGCTAGTTGCATGATACCATGTACTCTGGGGTTCTTTAGGGAATCCCCCATGTCTGCCTGTATAGCCTTGCAGGGTCTGCATGCCAGCCAGTGCTGCCACCGACCCCAGACGCTGTTCTGCCCTCCTGCTGCTGAGCTTAATTCAGGCAGGGGAAGGCAGAACAAAGGATTTCCTGGAGTTGAGAGGTGTGACCACTTCTCCCTTAGAAATAGGTGTCACTGGGCTGGGGTGGGGTGCCTCTGGGCACCACCAGACTGCTTTGAAGGGCACATTTGGTTTCCTCCTTGCATAAACCGGTTTACTCCAGCACAGGAGCCTCTGCTCCACTCTGGTGCAAAACCACACAAAGGACAGGGAAGTGACCTCCCCCCTATCAAGCTGCTCCCCTAGGGACGAAGCACAGAGCCCTGCCAGGTGGCCACTTGATTCTGCCATCTTAGAAATAAGATGAGCAGAGGCCCCTGGGAGCATCTGACTGGTTTATCCAGCTGGGTGACATCCCTGACCCCCCCGAGTCGGTGGGTTACTGCAGAAATTGTCCAATCCACTTCCTGGGTTACTTAAGGGCTCCCCTAATAGTGGGACCCTAGATTCGTCTGCAAGACTTCAAGATCCGTTTGTAAGTCTCCACCGCACGACACTTCTGCAACCTGGAAACCAGAACTGCTGTTGATCTTCACTGGGACTGACAGCAATCCTAACCAGTAGAAATGCTCCTATTGCAACTTTGTTTCCAAGTTCCGCAACCTCCTTGGCCGTGCATCCTCCAGAGTCACAAGGATTCAGCCTGCACTGAGGACAGCAAGAAGGAATCTCCCTTGGAGTAAAAGAGTCACTTCCCTGCATCCGCAGGCACCTCAATGTCGACGACCGGTTTGTGGATCCTGCTGTCCGACAGACTCTTCAAGGCTCTACAACACAGCTGGTGGTTCTGTGGCTCTCCAGAGGTCTAACCTGTCTTCTTTGCAACTGAGAAGTCTGTGGTCCCTTGTTGCACCGCGTCCGTCTATGACATATATAAGGGTTAGTGCGAAGGCATGAGGAGTGTGTCTTACGAGACGTATTTATAATTTTATTTTGCCTTCGTTTTAGTAGGTTGGTAGGCATAATTTTAGTGTCATGACGAGACACGGTCAATCACTGAATAGATTGAAGGGGCACATATTCCGGCTGAAGTTTTTTTTTTTTAAATAGGTACTATTTTAAACTAAGTAAGAAGGATGGCAGCATATGGCGTAATGGTTCAAGATGTCTATGTTACAAGCACAGGCGAGTTGGGGTTCGATTCCGAGTAGGAGACACGCATTTTGTTAATCGACAGGAACTATGGTAACAGTGCGTTGATAATTAGGCTCTTAGTGGGTCTGATGATATCAAATAGTGTAACGGTTGAGAGCTGGTGAGTTACGAATATAGGTCAGTGGGAGTTTAATTCCATTTGGAAATGAGTTTTGATTTGATGATGGAAAAAGAAGGAGATTGATGTTTGTTATAAAATATATTTTCATATGCACTTATCTTTTCTAAAACGTGAGAACGCTTTTATTTTATGTGACCAGCAGAACTATATGATTAGCCTTTATCTTTTATAAAACTAAAATAAAAAAATTGAGTACATTTGGAAAGATAATCCATTCCAGGTCTTTGGAGTGAGATGTTTTGAATTTGAAATTGACCAATGGGTTTCACAATGGCAGCTGGATCGCAATTGGAATCAGTATTTAAACCGATAATTGAAGCTGGGATGTTTCTGGATGCGGAATAAGGTGAAGCGGAAACGCGAGCACAAAAAGTACGGGCAGATGATTTTAAAGGTCTAATGAATAGTTACTGCAGCATAGTGGATACACTGTTTTAATTCTTGTTTTTGTAACTATTTTAGAATGGAATCGTTTTGAAATTAGCGATGGGATAATCCTCTATCAAACCTGGAAGTGGCGGCAACATTTAAAGATTGGTATGTTTAAGGACAGGATTGGAGGTTTTAAAATACAGCAATGGAAGTTGGGAGGTTGTGTTTTGATTTTGCGTTTGTTTCCTTTTTTAGGGTCAAGTGCACAAGCGCTCCGTCCCTGTTGTAATCTCTCTTGGGGCTTTCAACCACGCCCATGTCACGGCTGTCACTTTCATTGGTTCGTGTGCTTGCCTTTTAAAATCTGCTTGATTTCATTAGTGAAAGGCATGCATACGTCATGCCTTGCCCAATGTTTAGCCCTCCTCGAGCGCACCGGCCAACTACTGAAAACATACGAGACTCCATGTTTTCAGCCTGATTTCTGCACTACTTTATCTTTTTATTTTCCACGCAGTGTAATCACACTGGGTTTTACATAGCGCAATGGCGCTTGTTTTTTTGGTTTTCAATTTCAGCACGATCGCGCTGGGTTTTACATTGCATGACCGTGCTTGTTTTATTCTTTCATTCTATGTGGAAAGAAACGTCCGTTAGGAGTTTACAACGCTAATAGCTCTAACTCGAGCAAATATGAGACCCGTTGCATTGCAAATGCTTGCTTTAGAATAGGATTGTGGTAGGCCAGTCACACAGGGTATTTGAGTTTACAGACGAGGTTTGATACATGTCCAGTAACTTTACAACAGCTGTAACAAGAGAATATTGGTATGTGACAGGACAGTATTGAAAATGGAATGGTTATGTTTTTATTTTTGTATCCGTTTGTGCTTTTCTCTTAGAATGGTTCCGAGTAAGGCTAGTAGCAAGGGTCAGTTTGGATCAATGGACACAGACTATGATATGTGGGACGATTGGAGCAACTAAACACTTGTGGAGGTAGGAGTTGAAAAGGAAAATGGAGTTTCTAATGAGCAAATTGGCTCTATAAATCAAAATAAGAATGCAAAGAAGAGTAGACTGGGACGGGCAGAGAGCAGCAGACATATATGTGATATTTAGTAGGGGACATAGGATAACCGTTCTTAGAAATATGTAGAATGGGAACTGGCCTTCCGCTGCAAGATGACGGCAGACAAGTTGACAACTTGCTTGCTGCAAGGAGGGTGTGTCATTTGTTGAAGGTAAAGATAGGAACATTATATTGGGAGATGGAAACACCTTTAGACAATCAAATATTAAAGAGTAAGCTCACTCTACTATGTGGAACCAGGGGAGCATATGTCTTTAAAAATGATTTAGTTGGGGTAACTCTACATGGTAAAATATTTTTTTCTCACACTTCTATGGAGAAGAAACAATTCAATGGAATATTAAGAACCCAATAGAGGCGGGTTGGAATATATTTCGTAAATTTGGTGGATTATCAAGGTTTCAGAGGTTTATGTGGATATATCACTTCGAAGGGGATTATGTATGATTTATGTTCTAATTTTGATAAATTGATTTCTATTTTGTATTATGTTTTGCGATTTCAGCCCTGAAAAAGCAGCACTTATCACCACGAAACATGTGTTGGCTGGAAGTTTCAAGTGCTTTTCTTTGGAACAAACTATGGTGTTTAAGGATAAGGTTTGGGATTGCATTGTGTAAAATGTTGAAATTATGTAGAATTGTGAAATCACATTGATGTACTTATTTGGAAGTGTAACATGCAATATATACAATTGTTGTTTGTATCTCTTTTGCAATAAATGAGATGATGAATTAAAAACATTTGAATAAATGTGCTCTCTACGGTATTTGTATTTGCACCACTTCAGTTTGTTGATGCCAAGGCTTGTTGGCTCTTCGGTCTGAATACCTCCCTGCTTCAAGAAGTTCTGGCCTCCAGCACTCTCCAGCTCCAAGAACGACATCCTCTCTGCAACTCATGCGATGTGGCCATCCCTCTTTGCTGTGGTGCAGAGGCCTCCATGTGCCTGTTGCCAGAGGATTCTGCTGGGGACTCCATCAATCCCTGCTGCCTCTTCTGCTTCCTGAGGGCTGGCCCTGGCGTACCTGCAAAGGATGGGTCACCTGGACCTTAATGATCCCCACAAATCCTGCAATCTTTATGCAATTGTCCCCTGCATTTGCCAAGGCTTATTGGTGGCCCCCCTGACCCCTCTGCAATCTGACGACCGGCGTGGGACAGCTTGTAGACAGCTCCAGGGGTCTTCCTGCATCACACGGCCTCCACAGCTGCTTTTCTTCGTCCGCCGTCCAACAGGAAAGCATCTTCTCGAAAGGTGGGCATTGTCCTCCTACAACACCTGGGCACCTCTGGGTGGTCTGGACTCTGTACCCTCTTTCCTTAGGTCTGCTTCTTCAGGAATCCACACCTGGGTTCCACCGACCTGGTTCATGGGTCATGACAGCAGCTGGACAACTGAGGTGTCCAATGACTTCAACTGGAGGTTCCGATACAACTTCACCCGTATGCACCTGGGCTCCCTGGTGAAGGTACTCCACTGTTCTGGGTATCCACAGGTAGGGCACTATCCAACCTCCCTTGTCCCAGCTGGCATCCTCGGGGTCCTCTGAGAAGGATCCTAAATCCACAAAACGCCAACCGCAACATACCCACATTATTCTATGGACACCCAACCTGGGGTTTTAGCTCTGCACACGGGAGACTATGGAATCCTACTTACTTACCTTGGGTGGTCCTGTGCTTCCCCAGTCCCAAGGGTCCTTGGGTGTTAGTTTGGGCTGGGAGTGACTCTCGCATTACATTTACTTAGTATATGGTTTATCCCTCCCCCCCCAAACACACATAGGGGCACATGTTATTAAATGCCTGTACATACCTTTTTTTTTTTTTGTATGATCATATAGTCGGATAGGAGATATACCAAAGTTAGTTCCAGTGTGTGTGTCACAACAAATATAGAATATTGTTCTAGCACTGGTGTGGTTCTCTCCTTTGTGTACATCACTGACAGACCTATGTAGTATTTGCAACTGCTTTACACCCTCCTGGATAAGCCTTAGCTCCTCTCCACAGCTACCCCTCTAAGAGCTCTAGTTATCTAGAACCTCCTACATAATCACTAACAGCTGCTTGGACTCAGTACAGGGTGCCAGCCTCCTACACTGGTGGTGCAGCAGTTGGGATAAAGACTTACATTGCTTTACCATTTGGTCATAAGTGAGTTTCCACAGGTAACTTTGGCTGACTTAGGTACATGTTACAAATTGGCATTTTCTTCTAATTTATTTTTTTGGCTAAACTGGATTGTTAAGGGTCTGTCATAGCCCTTTCCCCAACCGGTGGGAACAAAGTTTAGAACACTAGAGTAGTTGTAGGTACACATTCACTACAATAGTACCATGTCTGGAGTTGAGGAGTCTAGACAGACCCAGGAGTCTGGATACAGCATCCTTAAGATCCAGGAACTTAGGACTCTATGTAGGTCTAGAAAACTAAAGACAGGTAGTTCCTTTACTAAATCTCAAATCCTATAAATGCTCATGCAGAATGCCCTCCAGTATCTTGAAGGGCAGGTCGATCAAGGTAGGAGGGATGACTCTTCAGAGTTAGGCCAAGAAGTACCCTGTACTTCAGGTTCTTACTCTGAGCATGTCTAATGGGACTCAGAGGAAGTTCTTGAGGATAACCATGGGCCTGTAGAAGGAGGCACTAATAGTACAGAATGGGCCACATAGGTAGATCCACTTTTAATTCCCCAGAGAGGGTCCAAAGGGTTACCGGGAGGAATAGATCCATCTCAACTCCATCCTCACACTCCTCAGCATCCTGTGCTGAGTCCACCCATTCTAATAACTCAGAGGAGTTAGCATTAGATAGGGGTTAACACCTGCTCAAGCTTGAGAATGCTAAGCACAGGCTGAGAAAGGAGCAGCTGGCCCTTGAAAGGGGGGCCTAGAGGAGGGGAGGGAGAGGAACAGTTTGGGGGTAGAGTCCCATGTTGGCAGCACTAGAGACTCAGGGTCAGGGAGGAAGACTTTGACTTTAGGAATCTCAGCCGGAGAGTTCCCCCTTCCAAATCTGGGGATGACATCTACAAATTGGTAACTGCTCTGGAGAGGCCCGTAAAAAAAGGTCCCCCAGACGCAGTGGGCAGCTATCCTGCGGCTCTCTTTTGCAGACAAGCATAGAGACAAACTTTTGGCAGTCAGAGAAGAGGATGCAGACAGTTTTGAAAGAGGCACTAATTGAGGGGTTTGGGCTTACTACTGAGGGACATAGAATTAAGTTCAGAGATACTCAGAAGGAGTCCTCTCATGGCTGGGTTGATTTTGTAGGCTGTGCAGTTAAGGCTCTGGAAGGCTGGTTACATGGTAGTAATGTACATGACTATGATGGGCTGTACAATTTGATCATGAGAGAGCACATCCGTAATAACTGTGTGTCTAAAAAACTGCACCAATACCTGGTGGACTCTGATCTGACCTCTCCCCAAGAATTTGGAAAGAAGGCAGACAAAAGGGTTCGCACCAGGGTGGGTAGGAAAAGCCATAGTGGGGGTGACCAAAAGAAGGTTAAGACTTTTAAAGTCCTCAGGGAAGCATGGGGAGAAACCTAAAGACAAAAAGAAAGAGTATTCCTCAGGTCCACAAACTTCTTCTGGGAGTGGGTCCAAATCCTCAAGTTCTTCTAACACGACTCTCCAGGAGGGAATTAAGTGTATAGCAGAAATCCTGCCCATCTCGTAAAGGCCTCAGACTGTACGCTGCTGCAGAAGAAACAGGGAATGTCAGTGGATCCCACAGAATCTGCTGGGAAAATGGTCTCCTTTAAGCTGAGGAGAGGGACCCCAAGGCTGGTGCTACCAGGAGGTTGGTCATTCCTCAGACGTTTAAGGAGTTCTTCTTGACCCTGGCACATGACATTCCCCTTGCAGGACATCTTGGGCAAAGCAAGACTCTGGACAGACTTGTTTCACACTTTCACTGGCCACACGTCTGAAGACACAAAGGAGTTTTGTTGCTCCTGTGTGACCTGCCAAGCCACTGGCAAGTCAGGGGGCACTTCAAAGGCTCCCAGATTTATTCTGGTAGTGGTGGACCATGCCACCAGGTACCTAGAAGCTATTACCCTTAGGATCACTACAAAACCTGCAGTGGCCAAAGCCCTCTTAGGAATATTTTCCAGAGTGGGTTTTCCTAAGGAGTGCTGTCCACAAAGGTGCAAATCTAATTTCTGGCTAACTGAAAGCAATGTGGAAGGAGTGTGGGGTAACTTATAAACTCACTACCCCTGTCATCCACAAGGAAATGTGTTAGTTGAAAGATTCAATAAAACCCCCAAAGGTATGATTATGTGACTCTCTGAAAAACTCAGGAGGAGGATGCCCTACTAACTTGCCTTCTATTTGCCTACAGAGAGGTTCCACAGAAGAGAGTGGGCTACAGTCCAATCGAATGTCTGTTTGGACATCCAGTTAGGGGTCCTCATTGTCTTGTGAATGAGGGATGGGAGCAGCCTCTCAATCCTCCCAAACAAGGCATTGTGGACATGTGCTGGGCCTACATTCACGTATGGCTGAGTACATGAAGAAGGACAATAAAAACCTTGAGGCCAGTTATGGTATGACAAAAAGGCTGTGCTGTCTGTTTACCAGCCAGGGCAGAAAGTGTGGGTTTGAAGCCTGTGGCCCCAACAGCACTCCAAGACAAGTGGAGTGCCCCCCACAAAATTGTTGAAAAGAAGGATGAGGTCACCTACCTGGTAGACCTGTGCATTCCAAGAAGCCATATAAACCAGTAAATGAGGGATATATAAGCTAAGGTTCACTTAGGTTCCTTTGTCCAAACACTAATAACCAAAAGAAGTTAACCCTCATACCATATCATTCCAGGCCCTCTGAGATCTTTCTCAACAGACCCTCAACCACATATTCTATCCACAACAGTGAATGTTCGGGTGATTTCATGGGTAGCATCAGAATGTAGCTTGCACGGAGTGTGCAAGGGAGATATAGGTTGATGTATGCCTAAACCTGTGCATATTGGGTATCAAACATGTTGGAATCATGCAACTGCACCGATTCCAGTGTCAGTTGCATGATCCCATGTACTCTGGGGGTTCCCTGGGGACCTCCCATTTCTGCCTTTACAGCTTTGCAAGGTCTGCATGCGAGCTGGTGCTGCTAAAGACCCCAGACACTGTTCTGCCCTCCTGCTGCTGAGCTCAACTCGGGCAGGGGAAGGCAGAACAAAGGGCCTCCTGTAAAAGAGAAGTTTGACCACCTCTCCTTTAGAAATATGTGTCTCTGGCCTGGGGGTGTCTCTGAGCGCCACCAGACTGCTTTGAAGGGCACATTTGGTGTCCTCCTTGCACAAACCGATTTGCTCCGGTGCAGGAACTCCTGGCTCTGGTGCAAAACCACACAAAGAACAGGTGTGTGACCAATCCCCTATCCTGCTCCTCCCCTTGGGAGGTGCACTGAAGTCTACCAGGTGGCCACTTGATTCTGCCATCGTGGAAATAAGATGAGCAGAGGCCCCTGGGAGCATCTGACTGGTTAATCCAGCTGGGTGACGTCCCTGACCCTCCCTCCTCCACCCCCACCCGATAGGTGGGTCACTGCAGAAAGTGGTCAACCCCCTTCCTGGGTTACTTAAGGGTTCCGGAAATCTGCAAGACTTCTTGAACCGTCTGCAAGTCTCCTCTGCAAGACACTTCTGCAACCTGGACACCGATACTGCTGATGTTCTTTACTGGAACTAAAAGTAAAACTGTATCCAGTAGGATGGCTCCTACTGTAATTCTGTTTTTCAAGTTCTGCATGTCTTCTGCAACTCCTGCAGCTGTCCATCCCTCAGAGTCATAGGAACTCTGCCTGCACTCAGGAAAGCAAGATGGAATCACCCCTGGAGTGAAGGAATAACTCCACTGCATCTGCAGGCACCTCAACGACGATGACTGGTTTGTGGATCCTGCTGTCCCCCAGACTTTTCAAGGCTCTACTGTAGGAAAGTGCCCCTTTTGGCATGGTTACCCTCCCACACTTTTTGCCTGGCATTGATGCTAACTTGACTGAGTGTGTGCTGGGATCTGCAAACCAGGCCCCAGTACCAGTGTTCTTTCCCTAAAATATTTACCATTGTTTCCACAATTGGCACACCCCTGGCACACAGCTAAATCCCTTGTAAAAGGCACCATTGATACCCAGGGCTCTGTGACCAGGGAGGGTCCCTAAGGGCTGCAGCATGTATTGTGCCACCAATATGACCTCTCACTAAGCATATGGACACTGCCAATGCAGACTGTGTGCGGGTGGGGGGAAAAAGGTAAAGTCAACATGGCACCCCTTCCAGGGTGCCATGCCCACAAACCACTGCCTGTGACATAGGTAAGTCACCCTCTAGCAGGCCTCATAGCCCTAAGGCAGGGTGCACTATACCACAGGTGAGGGCAAAGCTACATGAGCAATATGCCCCTACATTGTGAGCGCAGTGTGACCATATTAATTACATGGGCTGGGTGTTTGTCATTACAAACTCCACAGCTCCATGAAAGCTTCACTAAAGGCTGGGAAGTTAGATATCAAACGTCTCAGCACAATAAACCCACACTTTTCCCCCCTAGGACTTTATGGACTCCTATGGAAAATTGCACTGTGTGAACTTTTGAAAAAGAAAATTGCTACTTACATGTAAACTGCTTTATTTACAAAAAACAAACAAAGTATATTTGATACATATGCTTGATACCTATTGAAAACTGTACTTAACTTCAACAAAGTTCTTCTGGTTCTAGTAATAAAGTAACAGAATATATTTTTGCTGTATAAAAACCATTAGCCTGAAGTTAGTCATTGAGTGTGCGCCTCATTTCTTCACTGTGTGGGTACAACAAATTCTTTGCACTACCCTCTGCTAAGCCTAACTGCTCGACCATACTACCACAAAAGACAGCATTAGTATTATCTACGTTAGCCTCTGTTACGCCTCTGGGGAATCCCTAGAGTCTGTGCACACTATACCTCATTTCGGTATACTATATACAGAGCCAGCTTCCTACATCTACAGCACAGGCGGTGGTTCTGTGGCTCTCCAGAGGTCTGACGTATCTTTCTGGCAACTTGGAATCCTGTGGTCCCTCGCTGGAGCTGCTTGGCTGAAACCCTTGTGCACCGAGTCTTCTTGTCGTTGCCAAGGATTGTTGGCTCTTCAGTCCGAAGACCTCCTAGCTCTAAGATTCTCTGGCCTCCAGCATTCGCCAGCTCCAAGAACAACATCCTCTCTGCAACTCCTGCGACATGGCCTTCCCTCTTTGCTGTGCTGCTGAGGCCTCCCTGTGACTCCGTGGGCCTGCTGCCAAAGGGTCCTGCTGGAGGCTCAAGCAATTCAACCTAGCTCTCCTGCTTGCTGAGCGCTCGCCCTGACCTACCTGCAAAGGTTTGGTCACCTGGACCTTGCTGGTTTCCACAAATCCCGCAATCTTCCTGCAATGCTTCCATGCATTTGCGAAGGCTTGCTGGTGGTCACGCTCACCCCTGTGCAATCTGATGACCGGCATGGGACAGCTTGTAGATGACCCCAGGGGTCTTTCCGCATCACCTGGATGCCACAGCTGCACTTCTTCACCCCCCGGCCAGCAGGAAAGCCTTTCCAAGAAGAGTGGGCATTGCCCTCCTGCACAGCCTGGGCACCTTTGGGTGGTCTGGACTCTGTCCCCTCTTTCCTTAGGTCCTCTTCTTCAGGAATCCATGCCTGGATTCCACTGACCTGGTCACGGGTCACAACCACAGCTGGACAACCGATGTCCCCGTTGACTTCAACAGGAGGTTCTGACACAACTTTACCCATTCCACCTGGGTTCCCTGGTGTAGGTACTCTACTGTTCTGGGTATCCACAGGTAGGGACACTACCCAGCCTCCTTTGTCCCAACAGGTTTCCTTGGGTTCTCTGGGAAGGGTCCTAAAATGCAAAAACTCCAACCAAGACTTCCCTATATTATCCTATGGACACTGACCCGGGGTTACAACTCTTCACATGGGCGACTGGGAAATCCTACCTACTTACCTTTGGGGTTTTAGTACTTCCCCAGTCCTAAGGGTCCTTGGGTGGTAGTGTGGGTTGAGAGTTAATTCCTCATTCCATTTTTTTAATATATGATTTGGACCCCATTAGGAGCCATGTTATTTTATGCCTTTATTTACCTGTTGCTAAGTATATTTTTGTATGTTCATATCTCCTGTTAGGAGATATACCAAAGTTAGTTCTAGAGTGTGTGTTGCAATACATATAACATATTTTTCGTGTGTGTACATCACTGACTGACCTGTGTGGTATTTGCAACTGCTTTACACCCTCCTGGTTAAGCCTTAGCTGCTCTCCACAGCAACTCTTATGAGAGCTCTGGTTATCTAGAACCACCTACACTATCACTAAGAGTTGCCTGGACTCAGTACAGGGTGCCTCACCTATAGGTGTGCACCATATAATGAGCCAGCCTCCTACAGCCTGTCTGGGGCAATCGGAATTAAATGGGTCTGGTTGACACAAATCTTCCACAAAATGCAAGTAATCAGGAGTATTGGAGGAAACGCATAGTAAAGAACAAGTTACTTACCTTTGGTAACGATTTATCTGGTAGAGACATATTCTAGTTGCAGATTCCTTACCTTAGAGTTTCCCCAGACGTCAGACTGGATCCGGAATTTTTCTTAGTGCAGTACCCTTGTGCGCTGTCAGGTTACGTCCATTGACTCCACATGTGTCATTGGTGTTGTGGTCACCATGATGATGGTGCGGTCGTAGATAGGTGACAGCCCAGCGTGCTGGTGTCAGTTTAATTTCACAACTTTCTACGCCAGTAACGCAGAGCCATGAAGAACACTGAGAATGGTGCACCAGAACTAGGGACCTAAAAAGGGACTCCCTATCCCTAGAGATCAGTTCGCAGTGAGGGGAGGATGGGCGGGTCGGTAAAGAATCTGCAACTAGAAGATGTTCCTACCCAATAAATTGTTACCAAAGGTAAGTAACTTGCTCATCTGATAGAGACTTTCTAGTTGCAGATTCCTTACCTTAGAATAGATACCCAAGCAATACCATCCTCAGCGGTGGGCTGCCACTCAAAATCATACTACAAACACAACTACCAAACAACCAAAATAACAAAGTAGCTGCCTCTGTGGACCTGACTGTCAAGGCAGTAATGTCTTGTGAACACGTGCACAGATGCCCACATTGCTGTATGGCAGATGTCCAGGACAGGAACTATGCATGCTAACCCTGTGGTGACAGCAATTGCTCTGGTGGAGTGAGCAAGCAAGCCCACAGGTGGTTGCTTCTTTGTCAAAGCATAGCACATTTTGATGCAAAGCACCACCCATTGCAAGACGGTTCGCTTTTGCACCACCTGTCCTTTCTTTGTACCCACATATCCCACAAAGAGTTGATCGTCCACCTGGAAATCTTTGGTATAATTGAGGTAAGATGCCAATGCTCTTTTGGGATCCAGGTGGTGGAGTCTCTCATCTTCATGAGAGGGATGAGGGGGTGCGTAAAAAGTAGGCAAAGTGATGAGTTGGCCTACATTAAAAGGCGTAACAACATTAGGAAAGAAAGAGGCCCTGGTACGAAGCACCACTTTGTCAGGATGGACAAATAAAAATGGTGACTTCAAAGAAAGATCTTGAGGGTCATTCACTTCACGAGCAGAGGTGATGGCAATCAGGAATGCAGTTTTTAGTGTGAGGAGCCGCAAGGAACAATTATGGAGTGGCTCAAAAGGGGTACACATAAGGCAGGTAAGGACCAGGTCCAAATCTCACTCGGACACTATGAACAGGGTAGGTGGGTACAAATGGGTGAGTCCCTTAACAAGCTTCCCCACGATGGGGGACTTCAATAGAGAAGGTTAATCTTGCAATCTGAGAAAGGCCAAGATAGGAGATGGGTAGCCTTTAAGGGTGCCCAAAGCAGAGACCTGTTGGGCAGAGAGAGGATGAAAAGTAGAACCTCAGAGAAAGGTGATCAACAGATTTGTTGGTACATCATGCCACAAATTTGTTCCAGTGAGAGGCGTATACTGTTTTGGTGGAGGGAGCCCTGGCTGCCAAGAAAAGATAACATTGCAGACTTCAAGCAGCACGTCAAAAGCTGCCAACTGCCGCTGCTCAATCTCCATGCAAGAAGGTGGAGACTGGACAGGTTCGGGGTGAGAACCGTCCCCTGCTGCTGCAATAGAAGATCCTCCCGAAGGGGCAGTCTGATCAGAGGATCCTTGGCCATGCTAAAGGGCTCGGGATACCATACTCTTTGTGTTCAGTCATGAGCCACAGGATTACTTGGCCCTGGTCGTTCTTGATCTTCCTCAGAACTCTGGGCAGAAGTGGTATTTGCGGGAAGGCTTAAAGAGGCCTGAGGTCCACTCGAGACGAAAAGCGTCACCGAGCGAGTGCCACCTTGTAAACTCCAATGCGCAAAACAGCTGACATTGCGTGTTCTCTGAGGAGGCAAACAGATCTAACCAAGGCTCTCCCCATTGTTGAACGAGACCTTGTGCCACCTCTGGATAGACACACCATTTGTGATCGACCATGCATCGATGGCTGAGTTTGTCTGTTCTGGCGTTCAGAGAGCCTGTCTGATGTTGAACCATCAGGGTTATGCCCTGGTGTTCCAGCCATGTCCAGAGGCTCAGAGCCTTGTGACAAAAGGGTCCACAATCCCACTCCACCCTGCTTGTTGCAGTACCATATGGCGGTGGTGTTGTCTGTGAACACCTGCACCACTTTTCCTTTGAGAGACGGAAGGAATGCTTTCAATGCAACTCTGATAGCTCGGAGCTCCAATAGGTTGATGCGGAGTCCGAACTCCGCTGAGAACAGAGGTCTCTGAACTCCGCCTCTACCATGTGGCCACCCCATCCTAGGAGCAACGCACCTGTCCCTACGGTGAGATCTGGATGCGAAGAGAGAGGGATCTGCCGTTGACCCAATCCTGAGCTCGCATATGTCATCTGGAATGTGTCACTAGCAGGATGCAGGACGCCATGAGGCCCAACAGCCTGAGAGTCATTCTCACTGAATTCCAGGATAGAGGCTGCAATATCGATATCATAGCCTGGATATCCTGAACTCCCTTTTTGGGAGGATAAGCCCAAAACTGCCCCGTGTCTAGAACAGCTCTGATGAAGGGGAGCATTTGAGGGAGAGTCAGGTGTCATTTCAGCACGTTTATAGTGAACCCCATCAAAGGCAAGAAGGTTTGCCGTAGTCTGAAGTTGGGAGACAACAGTCTGGGGCGTCCTCGCCTTCAACAGCCAGTCATTGAGGTAGGGAAGGACTGAAACTCCTAACCTGCGCAGATGAGATGTAACCACAGTCATCACTTTCGTGAACATCTGAGGGGCGCTGGTAAGGCAGAAGGGAAGCATGGTAAATTGAAAGTGCTCATGACCTACCACAAATCGCAAGTAATGTCTGTGGGCAAGCAGGACAGGCATGTGGAAGTAGGCCTCCTGCAAGTCCAATGCTACCATTCAGTCTCCAGGGTCCAAGGCAGACAGGACCTGAGCCAGAATTAGCATTTTGAACTTGTCCTTCCTGAGGACTAGATTGAGGGCCCGGAGGTCTAGGATAGGGCGATGGCCCTTGCCCTTCTTGGGCACCAGAAAGTAGTAGGAATAACAACCACGACCTATTTCTGATGTAGGGACCCTCTGTATGGCTCCCTTGGCAAAGAGAGCTGCGACTTCCTTGTGGAGAAGTACCATATGAACCTCCGCTAAGTGGTAGTAAGATGGTGGCATGGGCAGAAGTGTAATCTTGAAGGGGATGGAGTAGCCCATTCATACTATTATCAAAAACCCACCTGTCCATCATGATGGATTCCTAGTGAGGCAGGTGATGGCAGATCCTGCCACCAACTGGCCCGGGATGTTGTGAATGACTTGGAGGATTTGGAGGCTGAAGTGGGGTTGGGGGTGGACTGGGCAGACCTCGGGCTCCCTGACCCATGAGCCTGTGGGATTTCGCATCCATGCAGTGGCTGAGTAGCATGCGCGGCTCAGTGGCTGGTAGGGAAAGGACACAGAGGGAGCCCCTTCTGTGGCCACAAAAGGGGGGAAAAGTGAACTGTGCTGGGTGAAGGGCTGCCATGAGGCCAAGGGACCGAGCCGTAGCCCGGGACTCCTTAAAACAATTGAGCGTCAAGTCCGCTTTGTCTCTAAAGAGATGGATGCCATTGAAGGGCATGTCCATGAAAGACTGTTGGTCATCCCTTGAAAAGCCAGACGTCCTCAACCAGGCCTTAAAGCCACACAACGTAACCGATTTGCCCAGTGAGTCAGTCGTCTCCAGCCCACAATGGATTGTGAACTTGCCTGCATCCTTCCGTTCAGCAACAGCTTGCAAGATGATAGCCCAGGCTTCCTCTGGAACCTGCGGCAACACCTGCACGACCGTATCCCATAAGGAATGGGTGTAGAGGCCCATGAGGCATGCGGTGTTCACGGACCATGATTCCAACCTGGAGGAAGAAAACATCTTCTTCCCAAGTGTAGGAAGCTGGCCTGGTGTGTGGTAAACACCTATGGTGTTGGCACCCTATACCAGGTCCAGGCTATTAGTGAATATAGTTAGTGTCTAGGAAGCCAGGGCTCTGTGAATGAGCAGCCAAGACTTATCCAGAAAACATGCAAAGCTTATGCAATACAACTATAGTCACACAGCACTATCACACATAAAAGATCCACACAGTGTTACAAAAATAAAGGTACTTTATTAGGGTAACACAAATACCAGAATACTAATAGGCAGCCCCCAATGGAGGTAAGTAAACACACTATTATATGCACATTAGCAATCAGTAAAGAGCACAGAAAGCATTATCATCCACAACCAAATGGGTTAGTTGAGAAATTCAACAAAACCCTCAAAGGCACGATCATGGGACTCTCAGAAAAACTCAGAAGGAGGTGGGATGAACTATTGTCTTGCCTCCTCTTTGCCTACAGGGAGGTTCCTCAAAAGGGATTGGGCTACAACCTCTTTGAGCATTTGTTTAGACACCCTGTTAGGGGTCCACTTGACCCTGAAAACTAAGGCTGGGAGCAACCTCTCAAGCCTCCCAAACAGGACTTTGAGGATTATGTATTGGGCCTAAGATCTAGAATGGCTGAATACATGTAGAAGCAGTGGCATGACCAGAGGACTGTACTGACTGTTTTCCAGCCAGGACAGAAGGTGTGGGTCCTAGAACCTGTGGCTCCCAGGGCACTCCAAGATAAATGGAGTGGTCCCCACACTATTGTGGAGAGAAAAGTGAGCTCACCTACCTGGTTGACCTGGGCACTCCCAGAAGCCCCCACACGGCGCTTCATGTGAATTGCCTAAAATCTTAATATGACAGGTCTGACATGACTCTACTCATGGCCACTGATGAAGGTCAGGAAGAAGAGAGTGACTCTCTCCCTGAGCTCCTCTCCCACAATACAGTGAATGGTTCAGTAGAAGGAATGGCTCCTGCTGACTGCCTCTGACCAAAAAAAGGATGATTGCAAAAATCTCCTGGGTCAGTTCTCCGAACTGTTCTCCTTAACCCCTGGTCAAACCACATGGTGTAAACACACCACTGACACAGGTGACAGCCTGCTTGTCGTAGATAAAATATACAGGCAGCTTGATCATGTCAGGGAATTCATCAAGGCAGAAGTGCAAAAGATGCTTGACCTAGAAGTTATGGAGGACCTAACAGCCCTTGGGGTAGTCCTGTAGCCTTAGTACTAAAACCTCACTCTCAAAATGGCAAAAGATAGATGAGGTTCTGTGTGGATTATAGAGGCCTCAATACAGTAACAACAACTGATACTCATCAAATCCCTAGGGCAGATGAGCTGATAAATACCCAAGTATACTGCCAAGTATCTTAGCACCTTTGATTTAACTGCTGGATACTGGCAGATCAAAACATCAGAGGATGCCAATCCCAAAACAACATTCTCCAATCCTAGTGGGCACTATCACTTTACAGTGATGCCCTCTGGATTGAAGACTTCTCCTGCCACATTTCAAAGGTTGGTGAACAAAGTTATCTAAGGCCTGGAAAGCTGCAGTGCAGCTTATCTTGATTACATAGCTGTCTTTAGCTCAACCTCAGTTGCTTGGGGAGGCGACCCCTTCCAAGCCTTGTAACACCTATTTCCAAAGGAGAGGGTGTTGCCTCCCTCTCCCACAGGAACTCCTTTGTTCTGCCTTCACCTGCCTGAGCTTGTCAAGCATCAGGAGGGCCGAAACCTGCCTGAGTGGTGGCAGCAGCACGGGCTGCCTTGAAAACCCTAGAAGACTGGTTGGAGCAATACTGGCGTCCTTTAAGGAGCCCCAGAGTGCATGGAATGCTACAACCAATACTGGTGACAGTATTGGAGTATGATTCCGACATGGTTGTTACCATTATGTATCTGGACATAGGTAGTGACCTGTGTCCAGGACACGGGTGAAATGGCTTCCCCGCACCTACGAAGTCCAGTGCAATGGAGCTGGAGTTTGTAGGGGCACCTCTGCTCATGCAGGGGTGACCTCACACAAAGGGATCTGCACCCTGTCCTTTGGGATGGAAGGGCCTACCGTAGGGGTGACTTACAGTGACCTGGTGTAGTGACCTGTAGTGAAAGGGTTTCATGGCAGGCCTTCAGACACATTTTGCATGGGCTCCCATGGATGCTATAATACATGCTGCAGCCAATGGGGGACCCCTGGTGTCCCAATGCCCCGGTTATCTAAGTCCCATATACTAAGGACTCATAAGGGGACACCAGTATGCCAATTGTGGAGAGCACAAAGGTTCTAAGTAACCAAATCACTGGGGTCCTGGTTAGCAGGATCCCAGTGAAAACAGTCTGAACACACTGATAGCAGGCAAAAAGTGGGGTTAACCATGCACAATAGGAGCGTACTTTCCTACACCAAGCTGACCCATTCTTTTTGATTCCCTATCTGGGGGAGCGGATTGGAGTGCACCATATGAGGAAGAAGCCTGGATGACGAGGCTCTCAGGTGTAGGGTGCTGAGACAGGAATTTAGGGTTGTTTGGCACAGGCCAATGGCAGCAGACGATTGTCCTATTCACAGGAGCCCTTGTGCTGGGTCTGGATTAGGCACCCAGTAGGACATCCATGAGGGCTTCATTGAAGGGTAAAAGGGGTTCCGAAGTAGAAGCCGCAGGCTGGAGCACATCAGTCAGGAGGTTAGCCCTGACCTCCACAGAAGGAAGCATGAGGCCGAGGATTTCAGCTACCCTGCTGATCACCATTGAATATGACGCTCCCTCTGCTGTAGCCACGGTAAGGGCAGAAAGCATGCAGGCGTCTGGAGAAGTATCCAGACCACTAGCATCACCCAATTCCTGTGCCCAGTCCAATTCAGGGTTGTCTAGCTGGTATTCCAGAGGATCCAGCAACCCCCCCAAACCTTCCCCGCATCCATACTGAGAGTAAAAAAGGCCAGAGTCCAACCTGGGGTGAGAAGACCCTAATCGAAGATGGGTCTGGCGTCGAGCGACGCCGTTCCGGCTCTGTAATGTAATGTTTGCATGATTAATTAAAATCTTAGCAAAGACAAAAGGAAATTCATTAAAATATGAAGCGCAAATAGAAATACCTACATTCGCTATATAGTACTTTACGTGAATCTGTTAAAACTATTCTAAGTATAAAATCATTCTTAATTCTAAAGGTTTTAAGCTGATCAAAAGTGAGGAGCTAATGAAGGGAGAGTAAAAGTATGCAAACTTTTAAAAGGGCATGGTTACAATCGAACCCTCTAAATTGCATAACCCGTACTTATTGCTTGGTCACGTAGGTTTAACTGTACATTATACACTTTAAATTCATTAAGATATCAAATTCATGTAATCTACTAAAACATTACCATTTGTGAAGAAGAAGTCATTAAATCCTCATGATATACTAAAATTTGTTATAAAATAACGATCATGGACAGCCAGTTAAATATTTGGCTTGCAAGGCTAGAAATTTCACAAGCCTACAATTTATCTGCGGTGCCATTTGATCAAACATTTTCGTTACTGTTGGCCGACAGGAGCAGACCGCACTCATGAAAAAAACTGGTTTTAACAGTTGACAGCACGCTTCTCATAGGGCCGGGCAGATACAAATCAGATGAACCATGTCCTCTTTTCCGGCGTTGCATAGCCTGCATAACATCTCACCCCCATTCTTCCATGTTGGTTGATCCGGTAGAGACAGCAGGGACCCTACTCGCATGGCAAGCAGCTGGCGTTTAAAGTGCACTGGAAATGTTGAGATCAAGTACTGTGCTGGTACCAAACTGCTATAATTGTGCATGACGATCCAGGCATGCGATTGACCTGTAAGTCTGCACTTGTCATCCAGTAAGGACTGCAGCCTAACTTCTCTTTTTAGTGCACAGCAAAAAAGAGAGTATGAGTTATTAGAGTCCAATAAGTGTGTCATTTGAATCTCTTGCATGGAGCGCTTTAGATACCCGTTGTATACTGACTTTGGATCTTTGGCTACAGAATTCCATAAGGCTACAACTAAAGGGCTCATTTTATTTGCTTTTATTTTATACCAGGTCTTAATCGTATGAAATTTCCTGTCTAGCTGTTGTTGTTTGAGACCAAACTCTAGCCTAACTTGTGAAGGAGAAGCGGTACAGGGGAGACAAAAACTTGTTTATATATTTTTATTTGTTGCCGGTCCAGGATTAAAGTGTCTTTCCCATGAAATGCCGCACTTCCATACGTAATGGCTGGTAAAAGTTTGGCGGACATGGCAGACAGTAGGGGTTTATAAGGTAACCCATTCAACCCTTTGGCCAGGGCACAAAAGGTGAATGTCAACGCATTACATGTCTGTACAATATGTTGTTTTTGCGCTACAAAGTTCAGTTTATTACCTATGTTGAGGCCCAGATATTTGTAGTGCCTGATCTCTTCCAGCCCTGCTTTGTTAACTTAAGATGAGTGCAGGATTAAAGGTGCACCCCATGGACAAAGTTTTTGACTTGGTGATATTAATTTTCAATTTATTTCTTGCTGCAAAGCTGCAAAGCTGCCCAGAGTGCAAACCAAAAGCTATAAACCCACTTTTGTGTGGCTCAATAAAGACTATATTATCTGCGTATGAAAGATGGGATATAGGCAGATTTCCCAAATTCGGAGAGTGTGAGTCTATCGCATCCAACTTTGGGGAAAGGTCAGCCATGAAAAGATTAAACAGATGTGGGGCCAGAACACATCCTTGTTTCAGACCTATATTTGTTGGGATCCTCCTCAAAAGTTATGTGCCATCGGCTAAAGTGATCTGCACCCAGGTTTTATCGTACAGCATTCCAATGCTTTGGAGAATTCTTTTGTGCAGGCCCCAACTTCGCAGCTTTCCCCAAAGGATTGCTCTGTCCACACAGTCAAAAGCACTTTTAAAGTCTATAAAACATAGATGTAGTTTTTTCTTTAGGTGTTTTGATTAGTCAGCAATATCGCTTAATGCTAATATGTTTATCATAGTGCTGTATCCTTTCCGAAAGCCAGTTTGATTCAGGGGAACTAGATTGATTGAATTGGACCAGTCAAGCAAATCATCCAGGATCAAAGAGGCAAAGAATTTGGCCTCAGAGTCAATTAGGGTGAACAGTCTACACTTGGCCGGAATGGCTCGATACCCCCCTTTAAATATCGGATTAATATTAGATCCCCTCCAATTGACTGATATAATTCTGCTTCGCTCCACTTCCGTGAAGAGGACTTCAAGTGTCGTAGACCAGTATTCTTGGTCAGCCTTGAATATCGACTGCGGAAGGCCATTGGGGCTGGGCGCACCGGCCCTGCGTCCATTCTTAATCACAAGAGATACTGCCTTTGTGTCATAACTTATGTGGTTCTGGCTGACAAGGTTGGAACTTGCTTGTCCCTTTAAGTATGGGATTGCGTTAGGTGATTCTTGGTTAGAAAAGATGCTAATCAAATGAATTGCCCATCCCTTCCCTTGGCGTCTGGTTAATGCCATTAACCATTGCCCAAAAAGCCATGGAACTTTCTGGTTTTGAGTTGAAGAGCAGTTTCGAACAAAAGTTGTTCTCCTCCTTTTTGCGTTCAAGCCATACCTGAGTTTTATAATTTTTCCTTAGGGATTTCATTCTATCGCACATGGCTACTGTAACATTCACACTTTTGATCCTTCTGAGTTCATACCTCAATTTCCTTCTTAATTTTAACATTTTTATCGATAGGTTTGAGGACACTGACCGTGTTCGCGTCGTTGTTGGGCGTGGAGCGGGGCTGAGTGAGGATAATGTGGCTAGAAAGGTAGTCCACACTTCCGCTGCTGAGGTGTGTAAAAGAATTGCAGTTTGGTACAAGGTTTTTATTTTTGTGCTAATCTTCGGTAGTGAGTCCTCCGACCAGGACAGACATTTGAAGTTGATGGATACAAGAATACCAAGGTATTCAGCGACTGGCATAAAATATAGGGCATTCAGATTCAGCTCTATGTGCTGGGATGAATTCACTTTGAAGGGTGGTTTAAATTTTGAATTTCCTCACTCGGGGCAACAGAGAAAGATTCACAGCAGTGTAATCTATTGATGACCCCGCCTTTGAGCTATAAAGAGTATAACTTGGACGCGTGTCATATTTAGTTCTATCGTTAAGAACCCTCCTGCCCAGATGCTCTAATGCGTCGACCAGTTTCATGCCCATGCCATTTGGTTTCTTCTGTAGTTGAGGGACTTGAGGCAGGACTGACCATAGAGCATTTTCTGCGGTCAGCTGTTCATCGAGATCCGGGGTATGAATTAAATGTGCATTAAAGTTACCCGTCACTAGAATATCCCAGGTTGGATGGGCATATTTTACTTCCACGATCTTGTTGAATAATTTCTTGAAGAGCTGGGCTTTGCGGATTTTCCGTGGATGGGCATAGACGTTAAATATAACAAAAGGAGCTGCTTGATGATTGTCTCCAAAGCTGAGTTTAATGGCCTGCAGATGATCAGTTGAGAATGCCAATTTCTCTGTTGCACGTAGCGATGTCAAAATGTAGATTGCTAGGCCTCCACTCGGTCTGTCAGATCTGTTTGGTTTTGTGGTACTGATAAGGTGTAGTATGTGACCACCTAGATGAATGGGGTCTATTAGCCATGTTTCTCGCAATATAATTAATTCATAATTGCGGCTATTTGCTAGTGTGAAGCCATCTGAGATTATACTTTTTGCTCCAGCGATGTTCCAGGACAAAATACTTATGGCATTCCCCTGTTCTATATTTTATGCATTATGATTTTGGAGTCAGTTGTTCCTTGGTGTATTTAAAGTGTAAGCAGTCCACCTTCATTCCGCATGGGAATCCTTCTGTGATTGCAGGGTTACAGGGGCATAATTACGAGTGTTTGGAAGTTCGTACACAGGTTTTAACATAGATTTCTTGCTGCCTCTTCTGGGGCTCAGTCCCTTTCATTCGCAGTGTGGTTACACGATCCTAGAAGCCAGAGTGGTGGTTTGCTTTTTTCTGGTCGGTGGCCAGTAAGGGAAAAGGGTAGCGTGACTTAGGTGGCTTTGAAAGGGCTATCCCCCATGCCTCAAACTGTTTTTTTGGCATCCAAAATCAGTGTGGAGAATTCCCTCGGTCTCCAGGTGGTGTGTGTTTGTTCTGGCCCCTGGGGGTTGCTACTAGGAAGAAATTTCACCAATATTAAGTCAGTGGATTCTATAGTCTGGGATAACAGCAACTTGGCTAGCAGTCTCAGGATGTCACCCCTGTTTAAAGTATCTTGTTGGCCTTGTGACGTGTAATGTGCAGTTAGGATGATTTGCCTTGATTCCCAGCTATTTGGTGAATTATTGCTATGCTGAAATTGGGAGGCGTGATCTGTAATTGCATGTACTGCTGATTTCATCGGCAATTTGGTCTCTCGCTGTTCACTATTTTGGACCATCGTAGGACAGCCCACTTGACTGATTCGAGGAGACATATTGCAAATCCACTTTAGAAGTTTGTATCTTCTGAATCTTTACTTTTGTGGTTGTAAGACCCTGCTGGTTACTGATTGTTACCACTCTTGTGGGGAAATTTGAGTTTGGGATTGATTCTGCTATGTTTTCCCTGAGCTGAATGCTCTGAGCACCATGTCACGAACATTTTGCACAGGGTCGTGATGCACTGGACTGGCGAACAGACTTTGTTTGTTCTAGGCCACAATGGTTCAGTAATTGTGGTTTGTCTCTTGGCAAGTCACCCGTATTGACACCCACGTAATCAACTGTAAATTGCAGGGGGTCTTTTTGAGCGGGCATCATTATTTGCGCTGAAGGTGCCAGATTCCCTGGTCGTATCTTAATTCCCAGTGCCTCTACCTGTGAGCTCTCTGTTGGTTTCATTGTTGTTATTGATGACATCTTTGGGAAATCCTGCAGGATGGTGAAGAACTGAGCTGCTCCTCCAACCACTTGCTGTCTGTGTATGCTAGCTTGGTTGCTGTCGTCGAGCATCCCTGTATTTCTGATTTTTTTGGATGAAAGCGAGACCTTCTGCGTTGCATCCCTCACATCCAGACAGGATGGATTAGGTGGGTGTTGTTCCATCATCCTGTGCACTGCGTGTTTTATATGATGGGGGGGAAACTGGTGATTGCATATCGTCCACAATGAACTGTACCAAGCCATTTGCTGCCCTTGTCCATATAGCCTTCAAAGGCATAGGTGCCTACAATTGTCTTGGAGGGGCCGTATTCTGTGTTGGCAGCTTTGCTTGCACTGTAAATATAGGGTAGAAATGACTGCTGCTTTTTTCACTATGGGCTTTTTCCTGGTCTTTCTATCTTGTTTTTTCTGTCTTTTGGTTGGAGGCTTAGGCCTCAGTGCATGTAGTCAGAGTGCCTTGTTCTAGGAGACATGGGCTTAGGCGCCTGATCCTCCAGTTTATTAGTCAGAGATGTTACAGGTATCCAAAGGTGTTGGTGGACTACTCTGACCTTTCAGGTTGGAATTTAAGCAAGTGAGGATTGCGCCTGAATCCTTCTCCCGATTTGTTACTGGTCGGTCAGGATATTGATCATTGGGCAATTCTCTTCCTGATTTATTATGTTTATGCTCTAGATGGGTTTATTGTTGAATTGCATAACTGGGTAGACGGGACTTAACTCTCGTTTGTTTTTAATTCATCTACTATATTTGTTAAGATGGTAGGCAGCATGCTCAACCTGTTGATAATTGGTCCACATTTACAAGAGTCTTGTTGCAGCTCAGCTGTGTCCTTTAGGACAGAGGACCAATTGGTTAACATATCAAGTATACGGCTGATGTCAGCAATATGTGTTGCCATGATGTTTATTATGTTAATTTGCAGATCTAATTTATCAAATTGCATATTAAGTGCTGTAGTTGAGGTGTGCAGGGCATTTAATAGCGAACAATGTAGCTGAGTAAGATCCCCCATCTTGGAACTGTTAAGGCCATCTTGAAATTGACCTTTTGGAGGGTCACCACTGTTGCTACTGTCTGGAAGAGCCCATTTACTGGTACTGCTAGCTGGAATTGCCATGTTTCTGAGCTCGTTTACTCCCTTGGTTGGAGAGCCTGCATCATACTGTAAATCACTTCAACCTCTTGAAATTTCGATAATCGTGGTAGGTACCTTTTTCTGTTGTGGTGCAATACAGCAAAGCATTGCCTGCTGTGGCCATGATGATTGAGCCAAATGCTGCTCTTTGGTGTTTGGCATGACAAAGGTGTTCAACTCCAAAGCCTGGACTAGAGCCTCATCATTAGTTATGGAAATTGATTGTAACCAGGAATCTTCCAGCTCAGAGGTAAGTGGACCATTGCAGGCTTTAGGCCCCTTTTTGGGCCCCTGCATATCTGGATTTTGATCCAACATGGGAGTCGACTACTGGTGAATTACATTGGGCAGCGAGTCCCTTAGTGCCTCTATCTGGTCTTGGAGAGTAGTTGGCAGCTGTGGCCCATGTGGGTTATCTGTCGTGGCTGTAATCATTTGGGTGTTCTGCTGCCCAATGTTATGAGCCAAGGTAGTTCGAATGTGAACCAGAGCCCTGATCATAGTGCTGTTCGCCTGCAGTTTTACTAGAGATCCTACTCATATCCTGGGGGCCTGCTGGTTGCTCAAGGTGTAAGTCGAACACGGACTGCTTATCTGCAGACTTTTGAAGAGGGGATTCTGAGTTCAAATGTTGGTCTGAGGCTGAGCAAATCATTGAAGGAGCAGGGTTTGGTGATGTACAGTCTGAAGTTTTGACAACGGATGCACCCTGCTGCATTTGCATTGAGCCCAATATTACAGGGGCCATTGGAGTCGGGAGACCCTCAATATCGTCGGGATTTGAGTAGTGTAGGAAAGTACCATCTTGCCTGGCATGTTACCCCCATTTTTTACATGTATGTCAGTTTGTTTTTGCCTGTCTCACTGGGATCCTGCTAGCCAGGACCCCAGTGCTCATAGTTTGTGGCCTGAATGTGTGTACCTTTGTAGTGACTAACTGTGTCACTGAGGCTCTGCTAACCAGAACCTCAGTGCTTATGCTCTCTCTGCCTTTAAAATTGTCGCTATAGGCTAGTGACCATTTTCACCAATTCTAATTGGCACACTGGAACACCCTCATCATTCCCTGGTACCCTAGGTACCCAGGGTATTGGGGTTCCAGGAGATCCCTATGGGCGGCAGCATTTCTTTTGCCACCCATAGGGAGCTCAGACAAATCTTACATAGGACTGCCACTGCAGCCTGAGTGAAATAACACACACGTTATTTCACAGCCATTTTACACTGCACTTAAGTAACTTATAAGTCACCTATATGTCTAACCCTCACTTAGTGAAGGTCAGGTACAAAGTTATTAAGTGTGAGAGCACCCTTGCACTAGCAAAGGTGCCCCCACATAGTTCAGGGCAATTTCCCCGGACTTTGTGAGTGCGGGGACACCATTACACGCGTGCACTACATATAGGTCAATACCTATATGTAGCTTCACAATGGAAACTCCGACTATGGCCATGTAACATGTCTAAGATCATGGAATTGTCCCCCCATGCCAAATACGGTATTGGGGTGCCAATCCCATGCATCCCCAGGGCTACATTATGGGCCCCAAGTACTGCCAACCCAGCTCTCTGGGGGGTTTTCTGCAGCTACCACTGCTGCCACCCCACAGACAGGGTTCTGCCATCCTGGGGTCTGGGCAGCCCAGTCCCAGGAAGGCAAAACAAAGGATTTCCTCTGAGAGAGGATGTTACACCCTCTCACTTTGCAAATAGGTGTTAAAGGCTGGGGAGGGATAGCCTCTCCCAGCCTCTGGAAATGCTTTGAAGGGCTCAGATGGTGCCCTCCTTGCATAAGCCAGTCTACACCGGTTCAGGGATTCCCCCAGTCCCTGCTCCGGCGCGAAACTGGACAAAGGAAAGGGGGGTGACCTCTCCCCTGTGCATCACCACCCTGGGGTGGTGCCCAGAGCTCCTCCAGTGTGTCCCAGACCTCTGCAGGCCTCTGAGTGGCCAGTGCCAGCAGGTGACGTCAGAGACCTCTCCTGATAGGTGCTTACCTCACTAGGTGGCCAATCCTCCTCTGAGGGCTATTTAGGGTCTCTGCCGTGGGCTTTTCCTCAGATAACGACTTGCAAGAATTCACCAGAGTTCCTCTGCACCTCTCTCTTCGACTTCTGCTAAGGATCGACCACTGACTGCTCCAGGATGCCTTCAAAACTGCAACAAAGTAGCAATAAGACTACCAGCGACATTGTAGTGCCTAATCCTGCCGGCTTTCTCAACTGTTTCCTGGTGGTGCATGCTTTGGGGGCTGCCTGCCTTCATCCTGCACTGGAAGCCAAGAAGAAATCTCCCATGGGTTGACGGAATCTTCCCCCTGCTCCAGCAGGCACCAAACTTCAGCATCACTGGTACTCTGGGACCCCTCTCATCCTGACGAGCATGGCCCCTGGAACACAGGTGGTGGGGACCCAAGTGACCCAGACTGTCCAGTGGTCCAACTGTCCAAATTTGGAAGAGGTAATTCCTTGCCTCCCCTCTCCAGATAGTAATCCTGTGTACTGTGTGAAATGCAGCTGCTAGGGCTTCTGTGCACTTTTGCAAGGAATCCTTCGTGCACAGCCAAGCCCAGGTCCCCAGCACTCCATCCTGCATTGCTCAACTCCCTGAGTTGACCTCCGGCTTTGTGGGACCCTCTTTTGTAGTGTTGAGACGACCGCCGTGCTCAGTCTTCTTGAACCCCTGTTCAAGTGCTTCTGTGTGTGCTACCTTCTTGTGTGTGGGCGCTCTGTGTTGCTGAGGGTCCCATCTGTCTCCTCTCCCAAATGGCGACATCCTGGTCCTTCCTGGGCCCGGACAGCACCCCTTTTCCTGTACTGCGACTCTTGCAGCTAGCAAGGCTTGTTTGCGGTCTTTCTCCAAAAAAACAACTCTGCATCCTCCAGCACTCCGTGGGAGATCTTCTGCACGAAGGAGAAGTTCCTAGCACCTTTCGTTGTTGCAGAATCTTCAGCTTCTTCCATCAGGAGGCAGCCATTTTGCACCTTCATCTGGGGTTTAGTGGGTTCCTGCCCCCCCCGGACACTTTCACGACTCTTGGACTTGGTCCCCTTCCTTTGCAGGTGCTCAGGTCCAGGAATCCATCTTCAGTGCTTTGCAGTCTGTTGTGGTCTTTGCAGAATCCTCTATCACGAGTTTAGTGTGTTTCTGGGGAATTAGTAGTACTTTACTCCTACTTTTCAGGGTCTTGGGGTGGGGTGTCTTGGACACACTTAGGTGGTCATTACAACCCTGGCGGACGGTGTGAAAGCGGCGGTAAGACCACAAACAGGCCGGTGGAAAAAAAAAAGGGAATTATGACTGTGGCGAAAACCGCCAACAAAGACAGCCACTTTAACACTCCAACCGCCACAGCGGTCACCGCCAACAGACAGGCGGGAGACAAAGTACCGCCCACAGTATCACAACCTACCAATCCGCCACCTTTTCCGGGGCGGATTCACCGTGGATAAAAACACGGCGGAAACAGCCATTTCAATGGGAAAACGCTCACCTCTAACACTCCACGAGGAAGGAGGGCACCATGGAGCCAGAACTCCAAATACTCCCTGCAATAGTCTTCCTGCTCCTGTACGATCATCATCAACGCCGGCGCCAAAGACAACGGTGAGTACTGCACCTACGACATAGGGAAGGGGGGAGGCAAAAGTCACGGACACACACACGCAACACCCCCACCCCGACCCTCACCCACTACAACACACACACCTATGCATATCCAAACATCACAGTAACAACCCCCAACCCCCCCCCCCCCGGAAGAATGCAAAGACAAAAGGAAATGAGTGCAACCATTGTAATGTATAAAAATACAGTAAGCTAATATATACAGATATATATACACATTCACCAAAATATACATCACGATTAGTAGTGCAGGTATGCACCATTCAATGTCCGTGGACCACTGGCCCCAAAATGCATGGGCGAGGCCCACACACGATACCTGAGCAAAACGGAGAGAACACTGCTGGGGCATCAGATCAAAATACAACAGGCACCTCAGGGGGAAGGGAAGGGGGGGCACCTCAGCCGGATGACAGCACCACGCCAGATCCACGAGGGGGCTCCATGCCCATTGATGTATCCTGGGGAGTGCAAAGCCACAGTCTCTCAAGTCTCTACAGTGGGTGGGTTGCCCACTGGACCATCCTGGGGAGTGCAAAGCCACAGTCTCACAAGTTTCTATAGTGGGTGGTTTTCCCACTGCTTTATCCTGGGGAGTGCAAAGCCACAGTCTCACAAGTCTCTATAGTGGGTGGTTTTCCCACTGCTGTATCCTGGGGAGTGCAAAGCCACAGTCTCACAAGTCTCTATAGTGGGTGGTTTTCCCACTGCTTTATCCTGGGGAGTGCAAAGCCACAGTCTCACAATTCTCTATAGTGGGTGGTTTTCCCACTGCTGTATCCTGGGGAGTGCAAAGCCACAGTCTCACAAGTCTCTATAGTGGGTGGTTTTCCCACTGCTTTATCCTGGGGAGTGCAAAGCCACAGTCTCACAAGTCTCTATAGTGTGTGGTTTTCCCACTGCTTTATCCTGGGGAGTGCAAAGCCACAGTCTTACAAGTGGATGACAGTCTCCACTGGTTCTGGAGGGAGGGGGACAGGTGCCCAGAGTGCTTCATCCTGTTAAGGACTGAGGTAGTGGATGCTGTTCTCCACTGGTTCTCGAGGGGGACTGGTGCCCAGAGTGCATCACTCTCCCTGTGACGGTTCCAGTTCCGTCACTGACCCTGCCGCACATGGGCTACCGGTGCTTGAGTTGGCGGTGCTTGCCCTGTTCAGCGGTGCTTGCCATGGCGGTCTTTGCCCTGTTCAGCGGAGTTTGACTTTGCTGTCTCTGACCTGTTCAGCGGTGCTTGCCATGGCGGTCTTTGCCCTGTTCAGCGGTGCTTGCCCTGTTCAGCGGTGCTTGACTTTGCTGTCTCTGACCTGTTCAGCGGTGTTTGCCATGGCGGTCTCTCATTGCCCAGCAGGGCTGTGACTGCCGGGGCCCTCCTGGGCACTGACTCTGGCGGTGGTCTCCTGACCAGTGACGATGGGACTGCCCTCCTGGGCACTGACTCTGGCAGTGGTCTCCTGACCAGTGACGATGGGACTGCCCTCCTGGGCACTGACTCTGGCGGTGGTCTCCTGACCAGTGACGATCGGGCTGGCGAAGGCCTCCTGGGCAGCGGGATGATGGCGGCCTTCTCCGCCGTGCTGCTCTTCCCAGACTTTGGCGCTTTCTTCTGCCCCTTCCCCACCTTGGGAGGAGTCACAGCTGAGTCGACACTCCCCCCGGGACCCTTGTGAGCAGCTTTGCCGGCTGGAGTCTTCCCCCTATCCCGTCGGGCACTGTCCAACTTCTGGTGCTTCACAGGGGGGGGACTGGCTGTGCTTTGGCTCCGTGTCACACTGGCTGCCCTGGTGCCCGGTGCACTCCACATACCTCGAACAGGCACCACTGGTACCGGAGATTTTTTGGCTGAGGTGCTGAGGTGCTAGTACGGGACCTATGAATTGGAGGGGGGGGGGTGGTGGGAAAGAGGTCAACGTTGCTCAGGAAAAGTTTCTGACGAACACTGGGATGGGTAGCTGGAGGGGGTCTGGGAGTGGAGGAAGAGGAGGTGGTTGTAGGAGGTGTAACTTTTGTTGATTTGGGTGCAGGTGCATGTTCTGGAGGCTATCGTGAGGTGGATGGATGCTGGGTGTGTGTGTGCCCGCGTTAGTGTACTTTGGGAGGGGGCGTCACAGACACACTGGGAGAGGACACAGGGGACGTGTAAATGGTAGTGGGGGTGGTGAGTGCAGGTGAGCGGGGCGTGGTGGTGGGTGTGCTGGTGCGAGTCCTAGTGGCTGTAGTGGTGGTGCATGCAGGTGAGAGTGTAGACGACACTGGGAGGGAGGAGGGAAACGACGAGGAGGGGGACACAGTGGAGGCAGTGGATGTTGCTGTGTCTGTATGTGTGTGATGCTTGTGTGAGTGCCTGTGGCATGTGTGGTGCCTATGTTTGCCTGAGCTTCCCTTGTGTGTTGACGTGTGTGCAGGCTGGTCTGATGGTGTGCTTGGGATAGGCAGAGGTACAGGGGATTGGGTCTGGGTGGAGGAAGTTGGAGGGGGGAGGTTAGAGACAGGGACAATGGCTGCCATCAGTGCTGAGGCCAGAGATTGCAGGGTTCAATGATGGGCAGCCTGACCAGAATGAATGCCCTCCAGGAATGCATTAGTGTGTTGCAACTCCCTTTCTACACCTTGGATGGCATTCACAATGGTAGACTGCCCAACAGTGAGTGACCTGAGGAGGTCAATGGCCTCTTCACTGAGGGCAGCAGAGGTGACAGGGGCAGGGGCTGAGATGCCTGGGGCGAAGGTGATGCCCACCCTCCTGGGTGAGCGGGCACGGGGCGAAGGCTGAGGGGCTGCTGGGAGGGCGGTGCTGGTAGGGGGGGTGGCGGCTGTACCTGTAGAAGTGGGGGGCACAGATGTTGCCGCCACCACAAGGGAGCTCCCATCGGAGGACGAGTCCGTGTCGCTGGTTGCTGATCCGGTGACCGCCGTGAAGCTCCCCTCGCCCTCCGTCCCAATGGTGTATTCTGAGTCCGATGTGTGGCCCTCCATGGCCATGTGGGATGCAGCCCCCTCGTGCTCCGGTGCCACTGTACCTCCGCCTGATGATGCTGATGCACAAAAGAACAGGGAGAGCACAAAAAGAGGGGGGGGGCACGACAGAAGAAAGACATGTTGAGTGCATGGCTTACCGCTACCGTTGGAGGACAATACAGACACAGCAGCCCCCTGCACTACGCCGCGCTGTTGGGCTCTACAGATGCAGTTCTTGGGATATGGCCTACATGGCTATGGTGGACATCTGCACACATAGATGACACAGGGGCATGTATACCTGTACTTGGCACTTTACAGAGGTGGGGTGGAGTGCCACGTGGCCTGCATTACGGAGGGGCCTAGCCTACGGAACTCGCTATGGCCTAGGGAAACCCACAGTCCTACTCCCCCACCCAGATCCCTCCACTGCGCGCAAAGTCAGCTGAATGAGAGTGTACTCACCCCCTTGTGTCTGCTGTGATGCCCTCAAGCGCCCATCCAACTCAGGGTAGGCCACTGCCAGGATCCGGAACATCAGGGGGGTCATGGTGCGACGGGCACCCCTCCCACGTTGGGAAGCCATCCCCAGCTGAGCCTCCGCCGTCTTCTTGCTCCAGCGGCGAATGTCCTCCCATCTTTTACGGCAGTGGGTGCTCCGTCTCTGGTGGACCCCCAGGGTCCGGACGTCCTTGGCGACGGCACGCCAAATATCCTTCTTCTGGTGGGCGCTGACCTACATGACATGTACAGGGGAAGAAGAGTAGTCATTACCAACTGCACCGTCTAAGTGAGTGGCCCACATCCCTGCCCTTGCCATGTGGCACATGCATTCACAGTCCATGCTCGCAGAACTCTGCCCCCTTCCTTCTTACAACCAGCCCTCTCCACCCAGGCATAGCCCATACAACTTGCACCCTATGTACTCACCTGTTGGTCTGGAGGACCGTAGAGTAGCGTGTACTGGGGGAGGACCCCGTCCACGAGCTTCTCCAACTCCTGTGCAGTGAAGGCAGGGGCCCTTTCCCCAGACGCACGTGCCATTGTCTCTTCCAGACCAAGGTCACAGCAGCACTTGCAGTATAGGTCCTCTCCTGTCGAAGATCAGGTATCGAGTGATTCAACAGATAGAAAATGGCGGTCAAGTCCGCGGCGGTGCGTATCATCACCGACGGCGCACTTCATCATTGGCTCCTGGGACCCATAGGGTCCAATGTTAACCAATGCAGCATTGCGCAGCGGTCTTCGACCGCCTACTGCAACAGTGTACAACGCCAGCGCAGTTACCTCACATCCAATTGTCCCAGTTTAGAGGTCAGGCAGCCGCCATTTCAGGGGCCCACATGGCTTCATTTTCAACTGCGTCACACATACCTAGGCCTGGACTCAACATTCTTACAGACAACTTTTTGGATTATGTTTCGTGTTCTGTGTAGCTGTTGGTACATACCTCTGAGTTGCTTGACTGTGGTCGCTTTTGTCCTTCCTAGGCACCGTCAGCTGGGACATGTGAGGAGATGGCGGAATCCTCCGGTGTACCGACCGCTGGTGGACCTGTTGACAATGGAGGAACAACATTTAATCATCACCTACAGGTTTGACAGTGCCACAATCCAGGAACTGTGTACCCAGTTGGAGCCAGACCTGATGTCAGCAATCCGCCATCCCACAGGAATCCCCCCTCAAGTGCAGGTGCTATCAGTGCTCCATTTCCTTGCAAGTGGGTCATTTCAAACAACAGTGGCCATGGCATCAGGGATGTCCCAGCCTATGTATTCCAACGTGTTGTCCAGAGTGTTGTCTGCCCTGCTGAAACACATGAGGAGCTACATCGTTTTCCCTCAGGTGGAGGATTTGGCTACTGTTAAAGGTGACTTCTATGCCCTTGGACATATCCCTAACATCATAGGTGCCATTGATGGGACCCATGTAGCTCTGCCCCCCCCCCCCCCCCCACAGGAGTGAACAGGTGTACAGGAACCGGAAGAGTTATCATTCGATGAATGTACAGATGGTATGTTTGGCAGACCAGTACATCTCCCAGGTAAATGCTATGTTCCCTGGCTCAGTGTATGACGCCTACATCCTGCGGAATAGCAACATCCCTTATGGAATGGGTCAACTCCAGAGGCACCGGGTGTGGCTATTAGGGGACTCTGGTTACCCCAACCTGTCATGGCTATTGACCCCAGTGAGGAATCCCAGGACAAGGGCAGAGGAACGCTACAATGAGGCCCATGGGAGGACTAGGAGGGTGATCGAACGCACCTTCGGCCTCCTGAAGGCCTGGTTCAGGCGCCTCCATATGACAGGTGGTTCCCTATTCTACTCACCAAGGAAGGTGTGCCAAATCATCATCGCCTGCTGTATGCTTCACAATCTTGCTTTGCGACGCCAGGTGCCTTTTCTGTAGGAGGATGGTCCAGATGACGGTGTTGTGGCAGCTGTGGAGCCTGTGGACAGTGATGAAGAGGAAGAAGACATTGACAACAGGGACTCAGTCATACAGCAATATTTCCAGTGACACACAGGTGAGAACACTTTCTTGACTACTACAAGTACTTTCACACTTCTACCTCTATCCTGTCTGTCAATTTCAACCAGTATTTGGTAACTGAGTTGTACATTTCCATTACGGTTTCACAGGTGTGGTTACCAACGTGTGTCATCTGCTCTGTCCTGTTCCTGGATCTCAGGGACCGCTTGCAGGGTGGTTCTCCGTCTGCAGGGGGTGGGGTGCTGGTGTGGTGGTCCTGTGGCCGGGCGTCCTGTCCACTAGCGCCGGCAGAGGTGGTGGGCAGTTCAACGTCCATGCTAGTGTTAGGGGCCCCTTGGAGTGCCACGGTGTCCCTCATGGTGTTCTGTATGTCCTTCAGCACCCCTACGATGGTGCCCAGGGCGGAGCTGATGGTTCTGAGTTCCTCCCTGAAGCCCAAATACTGTTCCTCCTGCAGGCGCTGGGTCTCCTGAAACTTGGCCAGGACCGTAGCCATCGTCTCCTGGGAGTGGTGGTATGCTCCCATGATGGAGGAGAGGGCCTTGTGGAGAGTGGGTTCCCTTGGCCTGTCCGCCCCCTGTCGTACAGCAGCCCTCCCAGTTCCCCTGTGTTCCTGTGCCTCCGTCCCCCGGACCGTGTGCCCACTACCACTGTCCCCAGGTCCCTGTTGTTGTTGGGGTGGTGGGTTATCCAGGGTTCCCTGTATTGGTGGGGACACAGCTGATTGACGTGTCCTGGGTACGGAGGTATGGGCCTGCTGGGTGGGTGCTGTGCTGGTGTTTCCAGAGGGTGGAAGGTCTGTGTTGGGTTGTGCCTGTGCGAGGGTAACCGACTGTCCCGAGGCCCACGATGGTCCGGGCTGGTCATCTGGATCCAGTTGGCCAGAGCTGCTGTCTTCACTGTGGGCCTCTTCTGTGGGTGGGGTAGAGATATCTGGACCCTCCTGTCTGGTGACGTTAGGTAGTGGTCCTGCAGGGGTGTAAAAGTATGATTATTGCATGTGTGTGTGTCATGGTGTGCAATGGGTGGGTGAGCGTGTACCCCAGTGCTAGAATTCCTGTGTGGGGGCTTGTGTGATGATGGTTGGGGGGGTGTTATGGGTATGTGCCGTGGGCATGCTTTAGTGAGGAGTGTCCATGCTTTGTTGCGTCATGCAGGGCTTGGTGTTGGGATGGGTGGTTTGTGTTATTAGTACATTAGTGAGGAGTTGGAGTGATAGGGGAGGGGGTGAGGGTGAGGGTGGGGGTGTGTGATAGCATGCAGGTAGGGTGGGGGATATGATAGTTAAGATTTGACTTACCAGTGTCCATTCCTCCACCGACTCCTCCGAGGCCCTCAGGATGCATAATGGTAAAGACCTGCTCCTCCCATGTTGTTAGTTGTGGGGGAGGAGGTGGGGGTCCGCCGCCAGTCCGCTGTACCGCGATGTTGTGCCTGGAGACCACGGAACGCACCTTCCCCCGTAGGTCGTTCCACCTCTTCCTGATGTCCTCCCGATTTCTTGGGTGCTGTCCCACTGCGTTGACCCTGTCGACTATTCTTCGCCATAGCTCCATCTTCCTAGCTATGGAGGTGTGCTGCACCTGTGCTCCAAATAGCTGTGGCTCTACCTGTACGATTTCCTCCACCATGACCCTGAGCTCCTCCTCGGAGAACCTGGGGTGTCTTTGGCGTGCCATGGGGTGGTGTAGGTGATGTGTGGGGTGGTGTATGTGGTGATGAGTGTGGTGATGTGTAGTGGTGTGTGGTGTTTTGTGCGTGGATGTTGTGTGGGTGATGGTGTTGTGTGCCTGTGTGTGGTGGGGTTGTCTATTCTGTGCTCTCTCTCTGGCCTTCTTTCAGATTTTTTGGTCGTAGTGGTTTGTGGGTGATGTGGGTGTGTGTGGGTGTGTGTTTTATATTGTGTTGGGTGTGTAGGAGTGGTGTTTGTATGTGTATCAGGTGTGTGTAATTCGAATTGTCCAATGTGGCGGTGTTTTGGAGATGTGTGTGTATTTTGAGCGCTGCGGTGTGTACTGCCAATGGAATACCATGGTTGAAAGAATGCTGCGTGGATTCGTGGGTCGTGATAGCATGGGCGTGTTTCTGTTGGCGTGACGGTGGAGGTTTTGTTTTCGACAGTTTATCACTGACCTTTGGTGTGGCGGACTTGTTTGGGTGTCTGAATTTCGGCGGATTCCGAGATGTGGGTCATAATAGCTGTGGCGGATTTCCGCGGCCGCGGCGGTGTATTGGCGGTCTTCTGCACGGCAGTAAGTGGCTTTTACTGCCAATGTTGTAATGACCCCCTTAGTGTTTTCTTACACTCACAGCGACCCTCTATACACTACACTAGCCTAGGGGTCCATTCTTGGTTCGCATTCCACTTTCTTAGTATATGGTTTGTGTTGCCCCTAGGCCTATTGCATCCTATTGTATTCTACAGTGTTTGCACTACTTTCTGATTGTTTTACTTACCTGATTTTGGTTTATGTGTATATTTTGTGTATTTTACTTATAATATCCTATAATAGATATTTTTGGCACATTTTCACTAGAATAAAGTACCTTTATTTTTAGTAACCCTGAGTACTGTCTTTCTTGTGATATAGTACCTATATGATAAAAGTGGTATAGTAGGAGCTTTGCATGTCTCCTAGTTCAGCCTAAGCTGCTGTGCTATTGCTACCTCTATCAGCCTAAGCTGCTAGAACACTACTAATCTACCAATAAGGGATAACTGGACATGGCACAAGGTGTAGGTACCATCATGTACCCGCTATAAGCCAGGCCAGCCTCCTACAAGTAGATGGCAGCGGTTGGGTCTTTTAGAGATGCAAACCTTCCGGTGTTGCTGGGCTTCTTGAAATAAGCCTGGAAAGGGGTAAGAAGGTCGATTTGTTCAAGGTTTCCATTTTGTGGTTCCACTATGGTGCACCTTTTCTTTTGCGCCTTCTTTTGGTTCTTGGGTTTACCCTCTGTATGGAGCCTGACCCTGCCCGACCTCATAATGATTTGACAGATGGTTAGTCACTGGTAAGTCACTGGCCACTTGCGCCATAGAGATGTGGTCTCTGAAAGTTCATTGGGTGCTTATTCTTGAGGGTCCTCTGGGATCTCATTTGCCTGACCCTTTGCACTGAGAGCGTAGGATGGGATGGAGGGGAGAGCCAGGCACTCACAAATCACACCCAGACCTAGCTGGGCCGCTTCCATGTGGTCCCGGTGCACTCACTCTGCAGCTGTTCACTGTGACAGCTGCCCTCTGCTCAGTCCCAGGGGTGCCCAGAGGGGGTGTGAATTAATTTGCACCCCGTTGCAAGCCCTTGTTGCAGACTGTAGGAGGCGGGCCTGGCTTGTAGTGGGTACCAAAGGTACTTACACCTTGTGCCAGGTCCAGTTATCCCTTATTAGTAGAATAGAGGTGTTTCTAGCAGCTTAGGCTGATAGAAGGTAGCTAGGGCAAAGCAGCTTAGGCTGAACTAGGAGACATGCAAAGCTTCTACTATACCACTTATATCATATGCACAATATCATAAGAAACCACAATACACAGAGTTACTAAAAACAATATGCCACAAGTATCTCAGTGAGTACCCTCAGTAAGAAGGTAAGTAATATACACAAGTTATATGTACACAAACCAAAATCAGGTAAGTAAGAGCAAGAAAAGTAATGCAAATAGTGTAGAATTACAATAGGTTGCAAAAGGTAAGCATAGGTATAGGGGCAACACAAACCATATACTCAAAAAGTGGAATGCGAATCACGAATGGACCCCAGACCTATGTGAGCTTGTAGAGGGTCGCTGGGACTGTAAGAAAACAGTCAGGGTGTCCAAGATACCCCACCCCAAGACCCTGAAAAGTAGGAGTAAAGTACACCTACTACCCCAAAAGAGCACAATAGTCGTGATAGGGGGATTCTGCAAGAACAACAAACACCAGCAGTGCACTGACAACGGATTTACGGACCTGAGGACCTGCAAGGCAAGGTAGCCAAGTCCAATAGTCGCGGACAGTGTTCAGGGGGGGCAGGAGCCCAGGAAACCCCGGATGACGGTGCAAGGAAGCTGCCTCCGGATGGAAGAAGCTTGGAGTTCTGCAAGAAAGAAGAGGACTTCTCCTTTGGAAGACAGATGTCCCACTTCGCGATTTAGCTTGCAAAGGTGTTCCCACGCAGAAATACTGCAAACAAGCCTTGCTAGCTGCAAGGGTCGCGGTAGAGGTTTTTGGGTGCTGCTGAGGACCAGGAAGGACCAGAATGTCGCCTTTTGGAGGAGGAGACAGAGGGGGCGCTCAGCAACTCAGAGAGCCCTCACAGAAGCAGGCAGCACCCGCAGAAGTACCCCAACAGGCACTTAGAAGAATAGTGAACCGGAGTCCACACAAAGTTACAAAAGAGGGTCCCACGACGTCGGAGGCCAACTCAGAGGGTTGTGCACTGCAGGACGGAGTGCTGGGGACCCAGGCTAGGCTGTGCATGAAGGAAATCCTAGAAGAGTGCACAGGAGCCGGAGCAGCTGCAAATCACACAGTACACAGCTTTTCAGTCTAGCGTGGGGAGGCAAGGACTTACCTCCACCAAACTTGGACTAAAGATTCACTGGACTGTGGGAGTCACTTGGACAGAGTTGCTGTGTTCCAGGGACCACGCTCGTCAGGGCGAGAGGGGACCCAGAGGACCGGTGATGCAGTCTTTTGGTGCCTGCGTTAGTAGGGGGAAGATTCCATCGACCCACAGGAGATTTCTTCGGAGCTTCTGGTGCAGGGTGAAGGCAGGCTACTTCCAGAGCATGCACCACCTGGAAACAGTCGAGAAAGCCAGCAGGATTAGGTGCTACAATGTTGCTGGTAGTCGTCTTGCTACTTTGTTGCAGTTTTGCAGGGGTCCTGGAGCAGTCAGCGGTCGATCCTTGGTAGAAGTCGAAGAGGGAGATGCAGAGGAACTCTGGTGAGCTCTTGCATTCGTTATCTGAAGAACTCCCCAAAGCAGAGACCCTAAATAGCCAGAAAAGGAGGTTTGGCTACCAAGAAAGGAGGATTGGCTACCAAGATAGATGAGAGCCTATCAGAAGGAGTCTCTGACGTCACCTGCTGGCACTGGCCACTCAGAGCAGTCCAGTGTGCCCCCAACACCTCTGTTTCCAAGATGGCAGAGGTCTGGGACACACTGGATGAGCTCTGGGCACCTCCCCTGGGAGGTACTGGTCAGGGGAGTGGTCATACCCCTTTCCTTTGTCCAGTTTTGCGCCAGAGCAGGGCTGGGGGATCCCTGAACCGGTGTAGACTGGCTTATGCAGAGATGGCACCATCTGTGCCCATCAAAGCATATCCAGAGGCTGGGGGAGGCTACTCCTCCCCAGCCCTTCACACCTATTTCCAAAGGGAGAGGGTGTAACACCCTCTCTCAGAGGAAATCCTTTGTTCTGCCTTCCTGGGCCAGGGCTGCCTGGACCCCAGGAGGGCAGAATCCTGTCTGAGGGGTTGGCAGCAGCTGCAGTGGAAACCCCAGAAAGGCAGTTTGGCAGTACCAGGGTTCTGTGCTAGAGACCCGGGGGATCCTGTGCTAGAGACCCGGGGGATCATGGAATTGTCTCCCCAATACCAGAATGGTATTGGGGTGACAATTCCATGATCTTAGACATGTTACATGGTCATGTTCGGAGTTACCATTGTGACGCTATACATAGGTAGTGACCTATGTAAAGCGCACACATATAATGGTGTCCCCGCACTCACAAAGTCTGGGGAATTTGCCCTGAAAAATGTGGGGCACCTTGGCTAGTGCCAGGGTGCCCACACACTAAGTAACTTGGCAACCAACCTTCCCTAAATGAAGGTTAGACATATAGGTGACTTATAAGTTACTTATGTGCAGTGGTAAATGGCTGTGAAATAACGTGGACGTTATTTCACTCAGGCTGCAGTGGCAGGCCTGTGTAAGAATTGTCAGAGCTCCCTATGGGTGGCAAAAGAAATGCTGCAGCCCATAGGGATCTCCTGGAACCCCAATACCCTGGGTACCTCAGTACCATATACAAGGGAATTATATGGGTGTACCAGTATGCCAATGTGATTTGGTAAATTTAGTCACTAGCCTGTAGTGACAAATTTGGAAAGCAGAGAGAGCATAAACACTGAGGTTCTGGTTAGCAGAGACTCAGTGATGCAGTTAGGCACCACACAGGGAACACATACAGTGCACATACTATGAGCACTGGGGCCCTGCCTGGCAGGGTCCCAGTGACACAAGGACTAAAACAACATACATACAGTGAAATATGGGGGTAACATGCCAGGCAAGATGGTACTTTCCTACACAACCCCCCCAAACGAAGGACAATAAGACTAGCCATGACCTGATGAGTCTTCATTGTCTAAGTGGAAATATCTGGAGAGTCCATCTGCATTGGAGTGGGTACTCCCAGGTCTATGTTCCACTGTATAGTCCATTCCCTGTAGAGATATGGACCACCTCAACAATTTAGGGTTTTCACCTTTCATTTGTTTTAGCCAAAGTAGAGGTTTGTGGTCTGTCTGAACAATAAAGCGAGTGCCAAACAGGTATGGCCTCAACTTTTTCAGTGCCCAGACCACAGCAAAGGCCTCCCTCTCTATGGCAGACCAACGCTTTTCTCTAGGGGTCAACCTTCTTCTGATAAAAGCAACTGGTTGATCCTGGCCCTCAGAATTCAGTTGTGATAAGACTGCCCCTACCCCTAATTCAGATGCATCAGTTTGAACAATGAATTTCTTGGAGTAACATGGGTTTTTTAGGACAGGTGCAGAGCACATGGCCTGTTTGAGCTCCTCAAAAGCTTTTTGACAGCTAGCTGTCCATAACACCTTTTTAGGCATTTTCTTACTTGTGAAATCATTAAGAGGGGCTGCTATGGAGCAATAATTTCTAATTAATCTCCTGTAATACCCTGTGAGGTAGCCCAGATAAACCACTTTCCCCTGCCCTATCTGGCACTTTGAGGCCTTGATAGTGAGGCCTGCCTTTTGCAGGGTCTCCAAAACTTTCCAAAGGTGGACCAGGTGCTCATCCCAGGTTGAGCTAAAGACAGCAATATCATCAAGATATGCTGCACTGAAAGCCTCCAACCCTTGCAGGACTGTGTTCACCAACCTCTGAAAAGTGGCAGGTGCATTTTTCAAACCAAAGGGCATCACTGTGAATTGGTAGTGCCCTCCTATAGTTGAAAATGCAGTCTTTGGTTTAGCATCTTCTGCCAATTTGATCTGCCAATACCCTGCAGTCAAATCAAAAGTGCTAAGATACTTGGCAGATGCCAGTGTATCTATGAGCTCATCTGCCTTGGGTATAGGGTGAGCATCAGTTTTTGTTACCTGATTGAGACCTCTGTAGTCTACACAAAACCTCATCTCCCTTTTTCCATCTTTTGTGTGAGGCTTTGGTACAAGCACCACTGGGCTAGCCCATGGGCTTTCAGAAGGTTCAATCACTCCCAGATCCGACATTTTCTGCACCTCTTGTTTAATGCAGTCTCTGACATGGTCAGGCTGCCTATAAATGTTACTTTTGACAGGCAGGCTGTCTCCAGTATCAATTGTATGTTCACACCAGGATGTTATACCTGGCACAATTGAAAAGATGTCAGAAAATTGTCCTAGGAGATTGATGCAGTTGTCTTTCTGTTCTGCAGTCAGACAATCTGCCAAAACTACTCCCTCCACTAAGGCATCTGCTTCAGTGGTGGAGAAGAGATCAGGGAGAGGGTCACTCTCTTCTTTCTGTCCCTCATCTGTTGCCCTGAGCAGGGTGAGATCAGCCCTGCCATAGTAGGGTTTCAGGCGGTTGACATGAATCACCCTAAGGAGACTCCTGGCAGTGCCCAGGCCTACCAAATAGGTAACCTCACCCTTCTTTTCAACAATTTGATGGGGTCCACTCCATTTGTCTTGGAGTGCTCTTGGGGGCACAGGCTCCAATACCCACAGCTTCTGTCCTGGTTGGTACTGGATCAGAACAGCCTTCTGGTCATGCCATTGCTTTTGCAGCTCCTGGCTGGCCTGAAGGTTTTTGCTGGCCTTTTTCATGTACTCAGCCATTCTGGATCTTAGGCCAAGTACATAATCCACTATGTACTGTTTAGGAGCTTTTAAAGGTTGTTTCCAACCCTCCTTCACAAGAGTGAGTGGACCTCTTACAGGGTGCCCAAAGAGGAGTTCAAAGGGCTGAAGCCCACTCCTTTCTGGGGTACCTCCCTGTAAGCAAAAAGGAGGCAAGGTAACAGGACATCCCATCTCCTCCTGAATTTTTCAGGGAGTCCCATTACCATACCTTTGAGAGTTTTATTAAACCTCTCTACCAGTCCATTAGTCTGTGGATGGTAAGGAGTAGTGAACTTGTAGGTAACACCACACTCCTTCCACATTGCTTTCAAGTATGTAGACATGAAGTTGCTACCTCTGTCTGATACTACCTCTTTTGGAAAACCCACCCTGGAAAAGATTCCCAGGAGGGCCTTTGCCACTGCAGGAGCTTAGAGGAATTGCTTCAGGATATCTTTTGGCATGGTCCACAACCACCAACATAAACCTATTGCCTGAAGCCGTAGGAGGGTCAAGGGGGCCAACTATGTCAACCCCTACCCTTTCAAAGGGCACCCCAACCACTGGTAGTGGAATTAGAGGGGCCTTTGGAGTGCCACCAGTCTTGCCACTGGCTTGGCAGGTCACACAAGACTTGCAAAAATCTTTAGTGTCCTCTGACATCCTAGGCCAGTGAAACAAGGGGACAAGTCTTTCCCAAGTTATAATCTGGCCCAAACGCCCAGCCAAAGGAATGTCATGTGCAAGAGTTAGGAGAAACTCTCTGTACTGCAGGGGAATGACCAATCTCCTGGCTGCTCCAGGTTTTGGGTCCCTTGCCTCTGTGTACAAGAGGTTATCTTCCAAGTAAAATCTATGGCTGTCACTGACATCCCCATTTTGCTGTTTGACAGCTTGCTGTCTGAGACCCTCTAATGTGGGACAGGTTTGCTGTGCCACACTCAGCTCTTCCCTGGCAGGCCCCCCTCCACCCAAAAGCTCAGCAGTGTCTGCTGCCAGCTCATCTGGTGAAGGTTCTGCACAGGGAGGAAATTCCTCTTCCTCAGAAGGGGAATCATCTGTAGAGGGAGGGATAGTGGGTAGGGATTTACCCTTGCTACCCCTAGCTTTAGGGAGCACTTGGTCCATTGTTCCAGGATCCAAGTTACCCTGTCCTTTTTGCTTTTTTGTCTGGGCCCTGGTTAAAGCAAAAATATGCCCAGGAATGCCCAGCATTGCTGCATGAGCCTCCAACTCCACTTCTGCCCAAGCTGATGTCTCTAAATCATTACCTAGTAGACAGTCTACAGGTAAATCTGAGGAAACCACAACTTTCTTTGGACCAGTAACCCCCCCCAGTTGAGATTCACATCAGCCATGGGGTGGCTAAGAGTGTTGTTATGAGCGTCTGTCACTTGGTACTGCTGACCAAGTAGGTGTTGTTCAAGGTGGACCAGTTTTTCTATGACCATAGTTACACTGGCTCCTGTGTCCCTGTAGGCCTGAACCTCAACAGCATTTATTAGGGGAAGTTGCTTGTACTTATCCATATTAAGGGGACAAGCAACCAAGGTGGCCAAATCAATGGCACCTTCAGAGACTAAAACAGTCTCTGTGGTCTCCCTAACAAGACCAACCCCAACTACATTGCCAATAGTGAGCCCAGCTACACCCTTAGATTGGCTATTAGTAGTTTTCCCATCACCACTGCCATTGCTAGGGGGCACTAGAATTTGCAGCAGGGGTTGTGGTGGCGGGAGGTTTGGTGTTTTTCTTTGGACAACTGGAATCAGTTGCCCAATGGCCTTTGACTTTAAACAAATAACACCAAGGCTTTTTAGGTTGATTATTGGAATAGGATTTGGACCCACCGCCAGAGGATTTTTGTGGGCCTGATGAAGACTCAGTATGTTTACTTTTGTCCCCACCCTTGTCAGAAGACTTACCATCCTTCTTCTTGCCATCCTTGTCACCCCCTGTATGAACTTTTCTGTTCACCCTTGTTCTGACCCACATGTCTGCCTTCTTTCCCAATTCTTGGGGAGAGGTCAGATCCGAGTCCACTAGGTATTGGTGCAACAAGTCAGACACACAGTTGTTCAGAATATGCTCTCTCAGAATAAGATTATACAAGCTTTCATAGTCAGATACCTTACTGCCATGTAACCACCCTTCCAAGGCCTTCACTGAACAGTCCACAAAATCTGTCCAGTCTTGAGAGGACTATTTTCTGGTGTCTCTGAACTTAATCCTGTATTGTTCAGTGGTTAAGCCAAATCCATCCAAGAGTGCATCCTTCAATATTGTGTAATTGTTAGTTTCACTTTCTCTAACAGTAAGGAACCTATCCCTACCCTTTCCAGTGAAAGATAGCCACAAAATAGCAGCCCACTGCCTTTGAGGGACCAACTGTACCATACAGGCCCTCTCAAGTGCAGAAAACAACTTGTTGATGTCATCCCCCTCCTTGTAAGGGGGGACTATCTTGTGCAGATTCCTGGAATCATGGTCTCTAACAGGATTACTATCAGGAATACTGCTGCTGCCACCATGGGGTCCTAACCCCAACCTCTGTCTTTCCTTCTCAATGTCTAGGGATTCCCTATCTAAGGCCAGCTGTTGCTGTTTAAGCTTCAGTCTGGTCTCTTCAACCCCCAACTTTTTGAGTTCCCTTTCTAACAAGTTATCTAACTTGTACAGTTAGGCACCACACAGGGAACACATACAGGGCACATACTATGAGCAGTGGGGCCCTGCCTGGCAGGGTCCCAGTGACACAAGGACTAAAACAACATACATACAGTGAAATATGGGGGTAACATGCCAGGCAAGATGGTACTTTCCTACACAGACCCCCACAAAAGCCCGGGAATCCAATGATACCATAGCAACCCTGCAGCCCCACAGCTTGTACTTCAGCGCTAGGTGTGCTGGGTGCCGGTGCTATGGATGTGGGTGCCAGAGGTGGACTCCAACCGGAAAGCAGTGCCTGTGGTGTGCGGTAGGTCGGCTTGTGGGCCGGTATCAGCGGTGGTATGAGTGGCAGCGGGGTAGGTGCAGGCAGTGAGAGGTGATGCCACTGACTGGACGTGAGCAGTAGAGAGCCGGGGACTGGAGAGAGGATTGCTCCTCCCCCAGCTGAGTTCTGTACTGGGTTCTATGCGGCCATCACCACCATTCTGCTTTTTTTTACCGCTCACCTTGCCCGCACACCACTCCGTGCCTCCCTACCTCCTGCTCGCCGACTTCATTCCGCGCTGTATACTGCTTGCCGTTGCAGCCTCTTCCTCAGTTCTTCCACACAGCTCGATGCTGATGCTTCCAACGTTTCCATTTCCAATGTTCTGAAGCAATCAGCTTATTTTGAGGGTCGCCATTGCACAGGTGTCATCTTTCGGAATGGTAATGGTTATGTGGTGTGACAGCCACAGTTAATTGGATCTCCCACTGCAAGCAAGGTGGACCGATGTGTAGCATGCTCCTTTCCTTTACTGGTGAGTTTCTTGAATATTGTGAACAATTCATCTGGTCATATCAACTGTCTCCTTTCCGGCTCTGGCTCGCCGGGGATCAGGATTGGGTCAACGTCGATTGTAGGCCAATGTCAATGTCTTTGCCGGCAACGGATCCGGAGGGGCTTTCAGTGGCCATAGCCGAAGCGGCAGGCACAGAACCCAAGGGGCCCCCGTCCGATCCCCCGGGCCCACAAGGCACAGCAGGGGGGTTGGTCTGCCCAAAGATGAGGCGCATGGTCTCATAAAACCCATTCAGCTGGGCAGCTCTGGCTCCCGGGAAGTCGGAGGCCTAGAGAATCGATGCTCTTCTTGCGTCACATAGGTTGTGTGATGGGGCGAAGTCAAGGAACTTTTGGCCTTCTACTACTTTTTATGACCCCAGTGTCCCAAAGATTTTGAATGGGAAGATGAAGAGTGGTGATGACTCCGCGAGCCATCTTGTGACCTTCCTCTCAAACGAGACTGGGAGTGATGCGGAGTTGAGCCACCATGAGCTTCAGGGACCGCTCCCTCATGGTCGTGCTCCAGACACCACAAGCACACGATGTGCGGATCTGTCACCGACATCATTCGGTGACAGGAGTCACACAGTTTAAACCCGGTCTTCTGTGACATCTCTTGATGCACCCAAAAATACAAAATTACGACAAAAGGTCAAAGCTAGTAAAGAAGTGACGAAGGGTAGCTCTTCTCCAGATTTACGCATGGCATGAAAAAAAATAACTGATGTCAAAGTTTATATACGACTGTGACATCATCACGGCAACCACTACGCCAATGACGCATGATGCCACCTGACAGGGTGCAAGGGTACTGCTCGAAGAAAAATCTCTAGATCCAGTCTGACACCTGATTGAAAATCTAAGGTAAGGAGTCTGCAACTAGAATTGTGCATGAGATGCTGAATTCTCCACCTCAAGTAAAAGGCATCCCCTCATGCTCCATGAATCAGATACTGCAGGGCACATAATTTCAAGCAGTAAGAGTTCTTCTTGTGATTGCCAAAGAGGTCTATCTGAGGAGTACCCCACATCTGGAAAATGTCCTGGACCACCCTCAGATGAAGTCGCCACTCATGGTTGGCAGGATAACGCTGGCTGAAACTGTCTGCTCACAGCCTGAGTACTCTGGCCAGGTGATATGCTAATAACAAATTGATGGCTCTGAGCCCAGGAAGAGAGTCTCAGAGCTTCTTGATAAGAGATGTAACATACTCTCCCGTGTTTGCTGATGTACCACATTGCAGTTCTTTTGTCCGTCAAGATCTGGACCAACTGACCGCAAAAAGAAAGGAGGAAGGACATAAATACCAGATGTATCACCTGTAATCTCAAGAGACCGATGTGCAACATCTGTTCCTCTGGAGGCCAGAGACCTCTGATTTCCATTTCCTCCAGAAGGGCTTCTCTCCCCTGTCTGAAGGCATCAGTGACCAATGTTGTTACTGGAAGTAGTGGATGAAACAGTTTCCCTTCAGCAAGATTGCTATCCACACTCTAACAGCGTAGGGCCACTGTAGTGTTCCTTAAGATTTTGATAAAGCTTTGGAGAGCTCCATTGTGTCAGAACCAAAGCCTGCAGAGAGTCCACTGGAGGACCTTCATATGTCAGAGTGCATTGGTGACCACCAGAATGCAGGAGGCTAGCAGACCTAGCCATTGTAAAACTGTCAGGACTGGAATAATCGCTCCACTCTGACACATTGTAATCATAGCCTGAATATCTTGAACCCTCTTTGGAGGAGGGTGAGCTTAATTCAATGTGGTATCCAGTACTGCTCCTATGAACAGACTGCACTGAGAGGGTACCAGGTGAGATTAGGCCTGGTTGATTTGAAAAGCCCAGGTCGAACAATAAACTGGTTGTCACCTGCAAGTGGCGAGACACCACTTCTGGGGAGCTGGCTTTGATAAGCCAATTGTCCAGGTAAGGAAACAATGGGATTTTCATCTGTGTGATATGGGCTACAAGCACTGTCAGCACCTTCGTGAAGTGCAGAAGTGAGGACAAACCGAAGTACTGCTAGTATGTGGATCCAATAGTAAAATGAAGATGCTTCCTGTATGCCTGCACTATAGGGATGTAGAAATAGGCATCCAGCAGATGGACAGGCACTATCCAGTCTTCTGCTTCTAGCGCTAGTAGAATCTGGGCTAGGAGCACATTTTAAATTTGAGGACCCAGTTCTGAATCCTGAGGTCTAGGATTGGGTGGAGAAGTTGACAGTAGTCTCTGGTTTGTTTTTGAAGACCAAGGGATCTAGCTGTGGGTTTTTTGTTCCTGAATCTTGTAGGAAAATGGCTCCCTGTTGCAATTACCCCCCCACTTTTTGCCTGATATTGATGCTGACTTGACTAAGAAGTGTGCTGGGACCCTGCTAACCAAGCCCCAGTACCAGTGTCCTTTCACTAAAAATGTACCATTGTTTCCACAATTAGCACACCCCTGGCACACAGATAAGTCTCTTATGAAAGGTACCAGTGGTACCAAGGCCCCCGTGACCAGGGAAAGTCCCTAAGGGCTGCAGCATGTGATGTGCCCCCCCTGAGGGACCCTCACCTAACACATGCACACTGCCAATGCAGATTGTGTGTGTGTTGGTAGAGAGAAAAAGGCAAAGTCGACATGGCATCCCCCTTCAGGATGCCATGCACACAAAATACTGCCTGTGGCATAGGTAAGTCACCCCTCTAGCAGGCCTTAAGGCCCTAAGGCAGGATGCACTATACCACAGGCGAGGGCATGGCTGCATGAGCAATATGCCCCTACAGTGTCTAAGTCTATTCTTAGACATTGTAAGTACAGTGTGGCCATATTAAGTATATGGTCTGGGAGTTTGTCAAAACTAATTCCACAGCTCCATAATGGCTACACTGAATACTGGGAAGTTTGGTATCAAACTTATCAGAATAATAAACCCACACTGATGCCAGTGCTGGAGTCATAAAAAATGCACACAGAGGGCATCTTAGAAGATGCCCCCTGTATTCTACCCGATCCTTCAGTGCAGGACTGACTGGTCTGTGCAAGCCTGCCACTGAGATGAGTTTCTGACCCCCTGGGGTGAGAGCCTTTGTGCTCTCTGAGGCCAGAAACAAAGTCTGCACTGGGTGGAGGTGCTTAACACCTCCCCACTGCAGAAACTGTAACACCAGCAGTGAGCCGCAAAGGCTCAGGCTTCGTGTTACAATGCCCCATGGCACTCCAGCTAGTGGAGATGCCCGCCCCCCTGGACACATCCCCCACCACTTTTGGCGGCAAGTCCAGAGGAGATAATGAGAAAAACAAGGAGGAGTCCCCTACTTGTCAGGACAGCCCCTAAGGTGCCCTGAGCTGAGGTGACCCCTGCCTTTAGAAATCCTCCATCTTTGTTTTAGAGGATTCCCCCAAAAGGAATAGGGATGTGCCCCCTCCCCTCAGGGAAGAGGCACAAGGAGGGTGTAGCTACCCTCAAGGACAGTAGCTGTTGGCTACTGCCCCAGACCTAAACACACCCCTAAATTCAGTATTTTGGGCCGACCCTGAACCCAGGAAATCAGATTCCTGCAACCTACAACAACAAGAAGGACTGCTGACCTGAAAGCCCCGCAGAGACGACGGAGAGACGGCGGAGACGACAACTGACTTGGCCTCAGCCCTACCAGCCTGTCTCCAGACTCAAAGAACCTGCACAGCGACGCATCCAGTGGGACCAGCGACCTCTGAGGACTCAGAGGACTGCCCTGCACCCAAAGGACCAAGAACCTCCCGAGAACAGTGGCACTGTTCAGAAACAGCAACAAACTTGCAAATTTGAAACAACTTTAAAGAAACTCTCACTTCCCGCCAGAAGCGTGAGTCTTCACACTCTGCACCAGATGCCCCCGGCTCGAGTCCAGGACAACCAACACCGCAGAGAGGACTCCCAGGCGACTCCAATGACGTCGACACCCTGAGTCGACCTCCCTGCACCCCCACAGCGATGCCAGCATAGAGGATCCAGAGGCTCCTCCTGGCCGCGACTGCCTGGTAACAAAGGAACCCGACGCCTGGACCAAGCACTGCACCCGCAGCCCCCAGGACCGAGAGGAACCACCTACCAGTGCAGGAGTGACCAGCATGCGGCCCTCATCCTAGCCCAGTCGGTGGCTGGCCCGAGAAGCCCCCCTGTGCCCTGACTGCATCGCTAGAGTGACCCCAGGGTCCCTCCTTTGCTTTCTATAGCAAACCTGACACTTACTTTGCACCCTGCACCTGGCTGCCCATGTGCCGCTGAGGGTGTGTTTTGTGTGCTTGAGTGCCCCCCCGCCAGTGCTCTACAAAACGGTGGGCTGCCTATGCCCAGGGGACTGACTATGTAAGTGCTTTACTTACCTGAGAAAACTAACCAAACTTACCTCCCCTAGGAACTCTTGATTTTTGCACGGTGTCCACTTTTAAAATAGCTTATTGCCATTTTAACCAAAACTGTGTGTACTACTGTTTTAACCTCTTGGGTGCCTTGGACGAGATGATCTCGTCCAAGGCTACAGTTCCCCTGTGCCTTGGACGAGATCATCTCGTCCATGGCACAGGGGAACTTGAGGGCGCGCTAGCGCGCCCCCCGTGCACCCCCCTTCCCCCCCCAAGTCAGGGATGGAAGGGGAAGACCTTCCCCTTCCACCCCCGACCCCCCCCCACCCCCCCTGTGACGTCAGCGCGCGCGCTGATGTGTCACAGGGGCCTCCCTCGTCGCGCTGGAAGCTCTGCTTCCAGCGGGATTGAAAAAGAAATGCAAAAGCATTTCTTTTTCAATCACTTGGGAGGCCCGGAGGGGCTTCAAAGGGAAGGAAAAGTATTTCCTTCCCTTTGAAGTCCCTCCGAGGGTTTCAAAAGCCGGATTGCTTGCAATCCGGCTTTTGAAACCCCACAAGACACCAGGGATTTTTTTTTTTTTCTTTGAAATTGACAAAAGGGCAAGGGTCGCTCCCAGGGGGGGCATTGTTTTGAAAAGGCCTTTTCTGCCCCCAGGGGGGGCAGAAACCTCTAGGCACCAGGGACCATTTTTTTTTGTTTCTTTTTTTTTTATTGAGGTGGGGAGCGACCCCTTAGGCAAGGGTCGCTCCCCTTGGGGGAAAATTATATTTTGGCCATTTCTGCCCCCCTTGGGGGCAGATTGGCCTATTTTGATGAGGCCAATCTGCCCCCAAGGGGGGTAGAAACCACTAGACACCAGGGATTTTTTTTTTCTTTTATTGTTATTGACAAAAGGGAGCGACCCCTTGGGCAAGGGTCGCTCCCAGGGGGGACATATTTTCGGGAAGGCCTTTTCTGCCCCCCCTGGGGGCAGAAACCTCTAGGCACCAGGGACCATTTTTTTTTTTTTTTCATTTTTTTTTTTTTGGTGGGGAGCGACCCCTTAGGCAAGGGTCGCTCCCCTTGGGGGAAAATTATATTTTGGCCATTTCTGCCCCCCTTGGGGGCAGATTGGCCTATTTTGATGAGGCCAATCTGCCCCCAAGGGGGGTAGAAACCACTAGACACCAGGGAGTTTTTTCTTTGCGTGAATTTCACGCAAAGGGAGCGACCCCTTAGGCAAGGGTCGCTCCCTGGGGGGGAGGGCAATTTATTTTAGGCCATTTCTGCCCCCCTGGGGGCAGATTGGCCAATTTTAGGTCAATCTGCCCCAAAACCACTAGGCACCGGGGATTTGTTTTTTGGCGCCAATGTCACGCAGGGGGAGCGACCCCGTAGGCAAGGGTCGCTCCCGGGGGGGGGGGGGGTGGGGGTTGGGGGGGGCAAATTTATTTTAGGCCATTTCTGCCCCCCCGGGGGACAGATCGGCCTATTATTAGGCCGAACTGCCCCCAGGGGGGGGGGCAGAACACTCTAGGCGCCAGGGCAATTTTTTTTTTGTGTTTTTTTTTTTTTGTTGTTTCTTTTTTTAGAGATGGGGAGCGACCCATCAGGCAAGGGTCGCTCCCCTGGGGGGGCACATTGTATTTAGACCATTTCTGCCCCCCTGGGGGCAGATTGGCCAATTTTAGGTCAATCTGCCCCCAAGGGGGCAGAAACCACTAGGCACCTGGGATTTGTTTTTTGGCGCCAATGTCACGCAGGGGGAGCGACCCCGTAGGCAAGGGTCGCTCCCGGGGGAGGGGTGGGGGTTAGGGGGGCAAATTTATTTTAGGCCATTTCTGCCCCCCCGGGGGGCAGATCGGCCTATTATTAGGCCGATCTGCCCCCGGGGGGGGGGGGGGGGGCAGAAACCTCTAGGCGCCAGGGGAATTTTTCTTTTTTTTCTTTGTTTTTTTTTTTAGAGATGGGGAGCGACCCATCAGGCAAAAGTCGCTCCCCTGGGGGACAAATTGTATTTAGGCCATTTCTGCCCCCCTTGGGGGCAGATTGGCTGAGTTTAGGTCAACCTGCCCCCAAGGGGGCAGAAACCACTAGGCACCAGGGATTTGTTTTTTGGTGCCAATGTCACGCAGGGGGAGCGACCCCGTAGGCAAGGGTCGCTCCCGGCGGGGGAGGGTGGGGGTTGGGGGGGCAAATTTATTTTAGGGCATTTCTGCCCCCCCCCCCGGGGCCGGCTGAGCTACAGGCCAAACACCACAGGTAGGCACCTTGCAAAAAACACCTCTGTTTTCTGTGAAAAAATATGTTGTGTCCACGTTGTGTTTTGGGCCATTTCCTTTTGTGGGCGCTAGGCCTACCCACAGAAGTGATGTACCATTTTTATCGAGAGACTTAGGGGAACGCTTGGTGGAAGGAAATTTGTGGCTCCTCTCAGATTCCAGAACTTTCTGTCACCGAAATGAGAGGAAAAAGTGTTTTTTGGGCCAAATTTTGATGTTTGCAAAGGATTCTGGGTAACATAACCTGGTGAGAGCCCCGCAAGTCACCCCATCTTGGATTCCCCTGGGTTTCTAGTTTTCAAAAATGCACTGGTTTGCTAGGTTTCCTCAGGTGTCGGCTGAGCTACAGGCCAAAATCCACAGGTAGGCACTGCTTTTTATAAAAAAACGTGATGTGTCCACGTTGTGTTTTGGGCCCTTTCCTTTCGTGGGCGCTAGTCCTACCCACACAAGTGAGGTATCATTTTTATCGGGAGACTTGGGGGAACGCTGGGTAGAAGGAAATTTGTGGCTCCTCTCAGATTCCAGAACTTTCTGCCACAGAAATGTGAGTAACGTGTATTTTTAGCCAAATTTTGAGGTTTGCAAAGGATTCTGGGTAACAGAACCTGGTCCGAGCCCCGCAAGTCACCCCTCCTTGGATTCCCCTAGGTCTCTAGTTTTCAGAAATGCACAGGTTTGGTAGGTTTCCCTAGGTGCCGGCTGAGCTAGAGGCCAAAATCTACAGGTAGGCACTTCGCAAAAAACACCTCTGTTTTTTTCCAAAATTTAGGATGTGTCCACGTTGCGCTTTGGGGTGTTTCCTGTCGCCGGCGCTAGGCCTACCCACGCAAGTGAGGTATCATTTTTATCGGGAGACTTGGGGGAACGCTGGGTGGAAGGGAATTTGTAGCTCCTCTCAGATTCCAGAACTTTCTGCTACAGAAATGTGAGGGACATGTGTTTTTTTAGCCAAATTTTGAGGTTTGCAAAGGATTCTGGGTAACAGAACCTGGTCCGAGCCCCGCAAGTCACCCCTCCTTGGATTCCCCTAGGTCTCTAGTTTTCAGAAATGCACAGGTTTGGTAGGTTTCCCTAGGTGCTGGCTGAGCTAGAGGCCAAAATCTACAGGTAGGCACTTCGCAAAAAACACCTCTGTTTTCTCCCAAAATTGTCGATGTGTCCACGTTGCGCTTTGGGGCGTTTCCTGTCGCCGGCGCTAGGCCTACCCACGCAAGTGAGGTATCATTTTTATCGGGAGACTTGGGGGAACATAGATTAGCAAAACAAGTGCTATTGCCCCTTGTCTTTCTCTACATTTTTTCCTTCCAAATATAGGAGAGTGTGTAAAAAAGACATCTATTTGAGAAATTCCCTATAATTCACATGCTTGTATGGTCACCCCGGAATTCAGAGATGTGCAAATAACCACTGCTCCTCAGCACCTTATCTTGTGCCCTTTTTGGAAATGCAAAGGTTTTCTTGATAGCAATTTTTTACTCTTTATATTTCAGCAAATGAATTGCTGTATACCCGGTATAGAATGAAAACGCACTGCAGGGTGCAGCTCATTTATTGGCTCTGGGTTCCTCGGGTTCTTGATGAACCTACAAGCCCTATATATCCCCGCAACCAGAGGAGTCCAGCAGACGTAACGGTATATTGCTTTCCATAATCTGACATTGCAGGGAAAAGTTACAGAGTAAAACATAGAGAAAAATTGATCTGTTTTTCACCTCAATTTCAATATTTTTCTTTTTCAGCTGTTATTTTTTGTAGGAAACCCTTGTAGGATCTACACAAATGACCCCTTGCTGAATTCAGAATTTTGTCTACTTTTCAGAAATGGTTAGGTTTCTGGGATCCAGCATTGGTTTCATGACCATTCCTGTCACTGACTGGAAGGAGGCTGAAAGCACAAAAAATTGCAAAAATGGGGCATGCCCCAGTAAAATGCCAAAATTGTGTTGAAAAATTGGGTTTTCTGATTCAAGCCTGCCTGTTCCTGAAAGCTAGGAAGCTGCTGAGTTTAGCACTACAAACCCTTTGTTGATGCCATTTTCGGGGGGAAATCCACAAGCCTTCTTCTGCAGCCACTTTTTCCATTTTTTTAAAAAAAAACGAAATTTTCACTGTATTTTGGCCAATTTCTTGGCCTCCTTCAAGGGAACCCACAAAGTCTGGGTACCTCTAGAATCCCTAGGATGTTGGAAAAAAAGGACGCAAATTTGGCTTGGTTAGCTTATGTGAACAAAAAGTTATGAGGGCCTAAGCGCGAACTGCCCCAAATAGGCAAAAAAAGGCCTGGCACAGGAGGGGGAAAAGGCCTGGCAGCGAAGGGGTTAAATCAAAGTTCTATACTTACCTGTGTGAAGTACCATGCATTTTATGTACTTACCTCAAATCTTGAATCTTGTGGTACTAAAATAAATTAAGAAAATAGATTTTTCTGTGTAAAAACCTATTGGCCTGGAGTTAAGTCTTTGAGCGTGTGTTCTCATTTATTGCCTGTGTGTGTACAACAAATGCTTAACACTACCCTCTGATAAGCCTAATGCTCAACCACACTACCACAAAATAGAGCATTATTATTATTATCTAATTTTGCCACTATCAACCACTAAGGGGGAACCCTTGGACTCTGTGCACACTATCTCTCACTTTGAGATAGTATATACAGAGTCAACTCTTACAAATCTCGTCCGTGCATAGCCGGCTTTGGCACTGAAGAGTCGATATCTGTTGAAAGGGAGATCCATCAGGGTTGTCTGTACATCTTTTGATGACCCGAAATTTCAAAACTAGATATGACGATGTTGAGGAATGGATGTCCTAGCGGCTTATGCTATTGCGTCAGCAGTATCCAGGCAAGCCTGTATTAGCTGCTTCGTTGCAGGCTGATCATCCCGATCAGCCCTGTAAAGTGTGCTTGCAGATTGTTCAGATGCATGGTATCAACTGCCTATGCGGAATCCAACAGATCATGTAAATATCTACCAAGAGGACAGGTGCCATTAATATACTTGAGTGCTATGCTAGCTGTCGAAAAACAATCTTGACAAACTGTTTCATCTTCTGCGATTCCCTGTCAGATGGTCTAGAAGAAAACGCAACCAGTCAACCAGAAGTGAGCTGATAAAAAGCTGGGATCTCCCTGAGCCAGTTTATATTGCTGGGCAATTGTTTTTTTGATGGCAGTAAAAGGTGTTGGCTTCTCTTATATGGCTATGATGGGTTGTGTCAGAGCATTGCTAAATGGAATCAAGGGTAACACCGTGTGTCAGGTGGAATGCAGGTCCTCAGTGAGAATGTTTGATTTGACTTCTGTGGATGGAAGATGTAGGTCCAACATATCAGCAGCCTTCCTGATGGCTGAGTGGTAGCATGTCACCTCTGGTAGTGGAAGGCCTGTCGGAGCCAGAAGTTTCTACAGCAAGGAGGTGTCAAGCCCACCTGCATCTTTCAATCCCACAAAATCCGGGTCCAGTGAGTCGTCCCCTTCATCATCTGCACTGGAATTATCTTGAACATCTGTTTCCCAAAAAATACATGCCCTCCTGTGTTACACCCTGTGCATCTCTTCTGGAGCAGTGGGGCATCAGTGGCAGATTCTGCGGCTGAGTCGGATGTGGTGCCAGCGGAGGCAGAGAAAGTGGTTGTGGTGGCGTTGTATGCGGCGCTGTTTGCAGTGTCAAAGAGATGTTAGAGTCCGGCTTCGAGGAAGACGAAAGCGAGGTGACCAAGGGAGGTGCTCACTTTCTGCATCTATCCCGCTACCATTGTTGGAGCTGGGGTTCAGATTTTCCCAGGGTATAAAAGGTAATGGCAGAAATGGGTGAAGGGCTCAGAGTGGGGGGGGGGGTACCAAGTGGCAGGGCATCAGCAAACCTCCTAATGAGTAGGCCATCGGATCCGAAGGCCAGTTGGTATTACACAGAGGAGCATGGCGCTGCTAAATATGCAAAGATTTATTCAGTAATACTTCTGGATCCATTCCAGATGTTGGAAACTCTGGATATGGCTCAGAAGACTGGGGCTGTGTGGCTGGCGTCACAGGTAGTGACTTTTCCGGAACCAGCACCGGGTCAAATTTAGCCACAGGCACCAGAACCTCCTTATGGTCCTTGATTGGTCTTTGGTCCGACGCCAAGTAAGGTGAAGTTGAAGGTTGTGGCAACATGCTTACCGATGTGTGAAAGCAAGATTTGGGCTTTCTTTTCTTTTTGTGCTTATTCCTAGAAGATTTCGAAGAAGGTGGAGACCGGTGACTTCGACCTAGGTCAAGACTTGCGGCTTCCGTGATGATCCTCCAATGCAGGAACATCTTGGCCTCACGGTCTTTGAATGCTTTGGGGTGCTTGTTTTGACACAACACACAGACCCCAACATCATTGTCAGATCCTAGGCACCAAAGGCAAATATTGTGTGGGTCCATAACGGTCATCTGTCCATCAAACTCCTGACATGGTTTGAAACTGACCCACTAGGACGGTGACATTGTGAAGTAAAACTGAACCTAAATAGGATATTTGATGAAAAATAATCAACAACCCACAGGAGAGCTCCAGCACGCTTCAATTGTGTGGAATATGCAAGTAAAAGTATCAATCAGAAAAATAGTGCTGCAGGGTCCATAGTTGGCACTGGGAATTCCAGGAAGATTGTAGGCAGGACTGGAAAGTTAGGCATTGTCAGAGCTGGGGCCAATGGGCGTAGGTACGTTAGAGCCACTGGAGTCAGCTCTGGAGGCGGGTTTGCCTGAGAAGCAGACAGGGCCACTCGAATCATGGTCGGAAGGCTTTACCATAAAGAACTCTGGCTCAGAGGATGAAAATCCTGTGGCAGACCGGGATCATCTGGGAGACGTGCCTCTCCAAAGTGTTTTCTCTACTACTGCTGCTTCTTTCCTGAAGAGTATGAGGGGGGAGATTTGGAACACGGCCCTAAATGGCGATGGTTCTCCCTGGCATCCTGAGCCCACGCTATGAACAATTTGGCCTTGCACTCCTTGATGGCCGTGGGATGAATGCCTTGACAGGAGTCATATGAGCAGGAATCGTGGTCCAACTCCAAGCACCGCAAACAAATAGTGTGCAGATTGGTACTGGACAAATGTCACTTACAATCCCTACAGGACTTGAAGCCTGAACGTTGTGGTGGAGACATTTTACTGCACTAAGGTAAATTTATAGTGTGGAAAACTCACAAATCTGAGGCGAGATCATGCTCTGTATCCGTGTTGAAGCTGCAGAAAGAACAAGCTACTTACCTTCCATAATGCTTTTTCTGGTAGAGACTATCGAGCTGCAGATTTCTTCCCTTGTGAATATTCCCCAGGTGTCAGACTGGATTTGGAGACATTTTCTACAGTACTTCTGTGCACCAAAAGGAGGCGCCATGTGGGTCTGCACTGATGCTGTTCCACTCTGGAAGGGACGTGCGGGCCTATATAGGCACCACTTCTGCTTACTGAAGTCAGTTGCTTTCGAGACTGTCCATGGCTCCAGACATGGAACTCCAAAAGCAAATGGATAGACCAGTGGAAAGATTCCTACACTTGGAATCTTATTAATGGGTAGAGTCAAATCACAGAACAGGGAGAAACAGTGAGGAATCAGCAGCTAGAGTCTCTGGTTACTGAAGGCAAGTAAATTGTTCTTCTGATAGAGATATCAAGCCTCAGATTTCGCACCTTGTGAATAGATACCAAAGAAGTACCTATTAGGAGGTGGGCTTTGAATGGATTCTAAACAGAAAGTCCTGCAGGACTGAGAGGGCAAAGTGCCCCTGTCAGTGGACTTGGCTATCCAGACACTAGTGCTCTGTGAACGTGTGGAGGGATGCCTGCTTAGCTGCCTGGCAGATGTCTAGGACAGGAACTCGGTGTGCCAATGCAATGGTAGCAGCTTTGGCTCTGGTGGAATGAGCGTGCCGCCTTTCCAGGGGTTGCTTCTTTGGCAGTGCACAGTAGGTCTTAATGTAGAGTTCGATCCAGTGTGAGATGGTACGCTTCTGCACAGCCTTCCCTTTTTTTGTTCCAGTGAACCCCACAAAGGGCTGATCATCCACTCGGTGGTCTTTGGTACAATCAATGAAGAAGCTGAGTGCTCTCCTAGGGTCCAATCGATGAAGCTTCCTGAGATGGTTGAGACAGAGTGCAGAACACTGGCAGGGTGATGGTTTGACTGATGTGGAATAGTGTCACAACTTTCAGTAGAAAGGATGCCAGAGTATCGGGGAAAAAAGGTTGTATATAATGGGTGAACACAAACAACCTGAAGCTCACTCTGTGCTGAAGCCTTGTCCCTGAATAAGCAAGTCTCACCTAACAGTATATCCATCAGGTATGACTGGATATTGCTCGAGAACCCTGTTGATCACAGCCATGCATAGCAACCAATGGTAACACTGGTCCCTACAGTCCACCCAATGGAGTCAATGGTGTCCAAGCCAGAACAAATTGTCAACTTAGTTGCATCACGACCTTCCTGAATTGCATGTGAAAGAACAAGGTGTAGGTCCTATGGAACCCCAAGAAGGATTTCTGCCACCGAATCCCATAGGGCACGAGTATAGTGGCTCAACAAACAGGAGGCAGTGATCATTTGCACAGGGGGGAAGAAAATAAGTGTTTCTCACAAGTCTCCACTCTCTTTGATTCCCTGCCAGGGGGACTGGTAGGGAAATTGTTGGGGTTAGTCTGGCTAGTGGAATCTTGCATCCCAAGACTTTCTAGAGAGGGGTGCTATGACACAAAGGCCTAGTTGCCTGGAGAAGGGTGATGGCACTTGTCAATTTCCCAGTTAAAAGAACAAGGCTTAACCCAAGCCCTTAGGCGGTGTCCATCAAGGCCTCATTGAAGGAAAAGAGATGCTCAGAAGCAGTCCGGCCAGGCTGCAGGATTTCGGTCAACAAGTTTGGGATGTGGAGGTCAAGAATTTCAGCCACCCTAATCATAATCACTGCATAGGAGGCAGATTCTTCTGTGGCCCAGACAGAAGGAGAGAAAAGGGCTGTCTCAGCTGTAGTATCCATCCCACTAGCATTTTGCAAGTCCTCATACCAATTGCCATCTACATAGGGCTGAGCAAACTCATCACTCTGGTCGTAATTCAAAAAGGGAGTGTAAAGAATGTTGCAAGTTTTGTGGGAAAGTGATTGCAGAAACTTCTGTTGTATTTGGTTGTGATGTCAGTCAAAGTCAGAGAAGACAGTCATGGTTACCGCTTTGGGCAGCATGGTCAGTATTGATGTTGACGTACCCAGGCCTGACATGGTCATGGGCGCAGAGGGAGGTGTATAGGACTGAAGTAAAGGGCAGACGTAGCTCAAATGGACCAGCTGCACTGGGGTGAACTAGTCGGTGGTAATCAAGGTAGAAGGCCTTCCCGCTCCTGAGGTCTTAACATCCTTCCCTGCCAAGCTTTTTCTCCCCTCTGGTGCCAGGCCTTTTTTGGGCTATTTGTGGCAGTTCGCGCTTGTCCACATAAGCTACCCACACCAAATTTGTTTCCTTTTTTCCAACATCCTAGGGATTCTAGAGGTACCGAGACTTTGTGGGTTCTCCTGAAGGAGACCAAGAAATTAGCCAAAATACAGCAAAACATTTGTTTTTTGTGTTTTTTTTTAAATGGGGAAAAAGGGCTGCAGAAGGCTTGTAGTTTTTCCCCTGAAAATGACATCAACAAAGGGTTTGCGGTGCTAAAATCACCAGCTTCCCAGCTTTCAGGAACAGGCAGACTTGAATCAAAACCACATTTTTCAACAACAATTTGGCATTTTACTGGGACATACCCCATTTTTACTATTTCTGTGCTTTTAGCCTCCTTCCAGTTTGTGACAGAAATGGGTGTGAAACCAATGCTGGATCTAGGAAAGCTAAACATGTCTAAAAAGTAGACACCATTCTGATTTCAGCAAGGGGTCATTTGTGTAGATCCTACAAGGTTTTTCTACAGAAAATAACAGCTAAAATAAAAAGATATTGAAATTGAGGTAAAAAAACAGCCATTTCTCTCCACGTTTTGTTCTGTAAGTTTTTCCTGCAATGTCAGATTTGTGAAAGCAATATACCGTTACGTCTGCTGGACTGTTCTGGTTGCGAGGATATATAGGACTTGAAGGTGTATCATGAACCCTAGCTTCCCAGAGCCAATAAAGGAGCTGCACCTTACAATGGGGTTTCCTTATACACCTGGTATACAGCAATTAATTTTGTGAAATATAAAGAGTGAAAAATAGGTATCAAGGAAAGCTTTGTATTTCCAAAATCGGCACAAGATAAGGTGTTGAGAAGCAGTGGTTATTTGTACATTTCTGAATTCCGGGGTCCCCATACTACCATGTGAATTACATGGCATTCCTCAAATAATAGTCTTTTTTACACACTGTCTTTCATTTGGAAGGAAAAATGTAGAGAAAGACAAGGGGCAATAACATTTGTTCTGCTATTCTGTTTTCCCCCAAGTCTCCCGATAATAATGGTACCTCACTTGCATGGGTAGGCCTAATGCCTGGGACAGGAAACGCAACATGGACACATCACATTTTTACATTGAAAACTGACGGGTTTTTCTGTAAAGTGCCTAGTTGTGGATTTTGATCTCTAGCTTAGCTGGCACCTAAGAAATCCTACCAAACCTGTGCATTTTTTAAAACTAGATACCTAGTGGAATCCAAGATAGGGTGACTTGTGGGGCTTTGTAGAAAAATGCCTCTCATGGCATGGTTACCCCCTTAACATTGTGCCTTTTGTTGATGCTAGTTATGATTGAAAGTGTGCTGGGACCCTGCTAACCAGGCCCCAGCACCAGTGTTCTTTCCCTAAACTGTACCTTTGTTTCCACAATTGGCACAGCCCTGGCACACAGCTAAGTCCCTTGTAACTGGTACCCCTGGTACCAATGGCCCTGTGGCCAGGGAAGGTCTCTAAGGGTTGCAACATGTATTATGCCACACTGGGGACCCCTCACTCAGTACATGCACACTGCCTCACAACTTGTGTGTGCTGGTGGGGAGAAAATGACTAAGTCGAAATGGCAGTCCCCTCAGAGTGCCATGCTCACAACCCACTGCCTGTGACATACCCACCAATCACTGCCGCTGGCATAGTTAAGTCACCCCTCTAGCAGGCCTTACACCCCTAAGGCAGGGTGCACGATACCACATGTGAGGGCATAGCTGCATGAGCAATATGCCCCTACAGTGTTTGTCTATTCTTAGACATTGTAAGTGCAGTGTGGGCATATTAAGTACGTGGGCTGGGAGTGTGTCATCAGAAACTCCACAGCTCCATGATGGCTTCACGGAAGGCTGGGAAGTTTGGTATCAAACTTCTCAGCACAATAAACCCACACTGATGCCAGTGTTCGATTTATTATACAATGCACCCAGAGGGTATCTTAGAGATGCACCTTGTATTTTCCCCAACCCTCTAGTGTAAGGCTGACCAGTCTATGCCAGCCTGCCACTAAAACACAGGTTTCTGACCACATGGGGTGAGAGCCTTTGTGCTCTCTGCGGCCAAAAACAAAGCCTGCTCTGGATGGAGGTGCTTCACACCTCTCCCCTGCAAGAACTGTAACACTTGGCGATGAGACTCAAAGGCTCAGGCCTCCTGTTACAGTGCCCCAGGGCACTCCAGCCAGTGGAGATGCACCCCCCCCGGACAAAGCCCCACTTTTGGCAGCACATATGTTGGAAAATTTGGTAAAAGAGGGAGGAGTGGCCACTCCAGCTAGGACCACCCCTAAGGTGTCCAGAGCTGAAGTGAGCCCCTCCCTGCAGAATCCTCCATCTTGGTTTGCAGGACAGGAAACAATAAGGTTAGGAGTGTGTCCCCCTCCCCAAAGAGAGTTGGCAAAGGAAGGGTGTAGCCACCCTCAGGGACATTAGCCATTGGCTACTGCCCTCTGACCCCTGTAACAACCCTAAAGAAAAAGTTACTTACCTTTGGTAACAGATTATCTGGTAGAGACTCTATCTAGCTGCAGATTCCTTACCTTAGAATTCCCTGGCGTCAGCTTCGAATCCGGAATTTTTCTGCTGAGAAGTACTCTGCATGCGCCGTTGTGTGGCGTCGTCCGGATCCAGGTGCGTCGTCCGGCTCCGCGTGGCGTCGTCAGCATCGTTGGAGCCGTCTATGACATCACGGTTGTCTATATAGATGCCATCTTGGCGCGTGTACGTCAGTTCTTTTCCCACAACTTTCCACGCCAGAAGCATAGGGTCCCGGAAGAAGTAACAGTATTCAGTTTAGCTTTTTCGCTTGATTGAAGAAAAAATTACATGCTTTTAAGAAATGCAAAAATACCAAAAACATATATACATAAAACATATAAACATAAATACCAAAAACATGTATATATATATATATATATATACACACACATATATATATGCAGAGCGGGGAGGCTTGGGTGAGTGTAAGGAATCTGCAGCTAGAGTCTCTACCAGATAATTTGTTACCGAAAGTAAGTAACTTGTTCATCTGATAGAGACTTCTAGCTGCAGATTCCTTACCTTAGAATAGATACCCAAGCTATAATGCCTGGCGGTGGGTCTTAAGGATATATTTTATACCAGCAAGTCCAGCAGGACTGAGCGGGCAAAATACCCCTCCCGTCTCACTTGGCTATGCAGGCAGTAGTGTCTCACCAATGTGTGCAAGGAAGCCCACGTTGCAGCTTGGCAGATGTCAAGCACCGGCACGCCACGAGCTAACGCGGTGGTAGCAGCTTTCACTCTGGTAGAGTGAGCCCTCAAACCCTCTGGAGGCTGCTTCTTGGCCAAAGCGTAGAAGGGCTTTATACAGAGAACGACCCAGCGCGAAATAGACCGTTTCTGTACTGCCTGACCCTTCTTTGCACCAACGTACCCCACAAAGAGTTGGTCGTCTACCCAGAACTCTTTTGTGCGGTCAAGGTAGAATGGTAACGCTCTTTTTGGGTCCAGCCGATAGAGACGCTCCTCTTCCTTAGAGGGATGCGGTGGCGCAAGGAAGGTGGGCAGGGTGACATTTTGACCCAGATGGAAAGGGTTCACCATCTTGGGGAGGAAAGAGGCATGAGTTCTTAATAGTACCTTGTCAGGATATATCGTGAGGTACAGCGGTTTTGAAGATAAAGCCTGCAGCTCACTAACTCTTCTGGCAGATGTAATTGCCACCAAAAAGGCTGTTTTAATAGTGAACAGCCGGAGAGGACAGTTATGTGTGGCTCAAAAGGAGCACACATTAGGAAGGTAGGAACAAGATTAAGATCCCAATGGGGCAAGACAAAATGCACAAGCCCTTTCAAAAATCTTTGTACTATAGGAGACTTAAACAAAGATGGTTGATCGAGCAAGCGTAGGAAAGCCGATAAGGCAGTAAGATGGCCCTTAAGAATCCCTAAAGAGGAACCCTGTTGGGCAAGAGATAAAATAATCAAAAGGACATTAGATCGAGAAGAAGAAAGAGGATCAAGAGACCTCTCTGTACAATATGAAACAAAACATTTCCATCGGCAGTCATAAATCGACTTAGTAGAGGAATGCCTGGCTGCCAGAATGACATCACAGACTTCGGAAGGGAGGTCATAAACCATCAACTGTCGCCGCTCAACATCCACGCATGAAGCTGCAAAGTGGACAGGTTTGAGTGAAGAACCTTCCCCTGCTGCTGCAATAGAAGATCCTCCCGAAGAGGTAACCTGATTGGAGGACTGATGCTCATTTTGAGAAGCTCTGGATACCAGACTCTCCGTGCCCAATCCGGAGCCACTTGGATTACTTGGGCCCGGTCTTTCTTGATTTTCTTGAGAACTCTGGGCAGAAGTGTTATGGGCGGAAAGACGTACAGGAGGCCTGAACTCCACTTGCGACGAAAAGTGTTGCCTAGCGATAGCCCCCTTGGAAAATCCAACGCGCAAACCTCTGACATTGAGTGTTCTCTAGGAGGCGAACAGATCTAACCAAGGCTCTTCCCACTGCTGAAAGAGTCTTTGCACCACCTCCAGCTGGAGATACCATTCATGACCCGCTAAGCACTGACGGCTGAGCTCGTCCGCCCTGGCGTTCAGAGAACCTGCCAGGTGTTGAACCACCAGGGTTATTCCCTGCTGTTATAGCCATGTCCAGAGACGCAGAGCCTCTTGACAAAGGGTCCACGACCCCACACCGCCCTGCTTGTTGCAGTACCACATTGCGGTAGTGTTGTCCGTGAACACCTGCATTAACTTCCCTTTCACAACAGGAAGAAATGCCTTTAATGCTAGCCGGATCGCCCGAAGCTCCAACAAGTTGATATGGAGCCCGGATTCCGCTGGAGACCAGAGACCCCTGATCTCCACCTCTCCCAGATGGCCGCCCCATCCCAGAAGTGACGCATCTGTCACTACTGTGAGATCTGGTTGGGAAATTGAGGAGTCTGCCTTTGACGGAACCGCAGTTCACTAACCACCACTGCAGATCCTTTGCAGTTCCCTCCGAGATCTGAACCACGTCGGTAAGGTTCCCCTGATGATGTGCCCATTGGAACCTCAGGTCCCACTGCAGAGCCCACATATGCCATCTGGCATGCTTGACCAATAGTATGCAGGAAGTCATGAGTCCCAGCAGCCTCAGAGTCTGTCTCACTGAAATCCAGGATAGAGGCCGAAACATCAGTATCATAACCTGAATATCCTGGACTCGCTGCTCGGGAGGAAAGACCCGATACTGCACTGTATCCAGAACAACTCCGATAAAAGTGAGCTTATGAGAGGGAGTCAGGTGTGACTTCAGCACATTGATAGTGAACCCCAGTGAGTGCAGGAGGTTCGCCGTCATCTGGAGATGGGTGACGAGAGCCTGGGACATGGGAGCCTTCAATCGTCGAGGTAGGGGAAGACTGAAATCCCTGACCTGCGCAAATGTGCCACCACCACCGCCATCACCTTTGTGAACACCCGAGGGGCACTGGTGAGACCGAAAGGGAGCACAGTAAACTAAAAGTGCTTGTGGCCCACCTTGAACTGCAGGTAACACCTGTGGGCTTGCAAGATTGGGATATGAAAATATGCGTCCTGCAAGTCCAACGCTACCATCCAGTCTCCTTGATCTAGGGCAGACAAGACCTGAGCAAGAGTGAGCATCTTGAATTTCTCTTTCTTGAGGAAGAGATTGATGTCCCTTAAATCCAGGATAGGGCGAAGGCCCTTGTTCTTTTTGGGAATCAGAAAGTAGCGGGAATAACAACCATTGCTTACTTCTGACATCGGGACCCTTTCTATGGCTCCCTTGGCCAAGAGAGCCGTAACTTCCTTGCAGAGCAAAACCAAATGGTCCTCCATCAGCTGCTCTTTTGTCGGAGGGATAGAGGGAGGAAAAGACTGGAAGGGGAGGGAATAGCCCTTCCGTATGATGGAAAGCCAGTGAGGGAGATGAAATTGAATCCACCCTCCAACTGAACGGACATGGTCCTGAAGAACCACACTGAGAGGGCTTGGGCACAGTGGAGGGGGGCTATGTGGTGCTCATCCGCTGGCCAGACCCTCTGGGTCTGATGGTACCACGTCCTCTTCCGGGATGGTGTGAAACCTGAGGACGGTAGCAAAATTGTGGCTGGCATGGCACCACGCCCCTTCCGAAGCTTCGAAAGGGGCGAAAGACAGACTGCTGTGGTGCTGGTGCTGAAAGGCCCAAGGATCTGGCTCAAGAATCCTTGAACCTCACAAGCGCGGAGTCTGCCTTCTCACCAAAAAGGCAAGAGATATCAAAAGGCATGTCCATCAAACTTGACAGGACATCCCTGGAAAAGTCAGTTGAAAATAGCCAGGCGTGGCAACGTAGGGCCACTTGACGAGGCAATCGCTCTGCCCAGCGAGTCGGTTTTGTCCAATCCACACCTGATCCTAAACTTGGCTGCATCCCTCCCATCCTTGACAGCCTGGGTGAGAGTGTCCCATACGCTCTCCGGGACCTGGGTCAGCACCTGTGCCACCGTATCCCATAAAGTATGGGAAAAACAGCCCAATAGGCAAGAGGTGTTTACTGATCTCAATGCCAGGCTGGAGGAAGAAAACTATTTATTTCCAAGCTGATCCAGCCTATTGGATTCCCTGTCCGGGGGAGCGGAAGAGAAGGCACCACAGGAAGTAGAGGCTTGGACGACCAAGCTTTCCGGGGTGGGGGGTTGGGTCAGGAAACTAGGGTTGCTCGGAGCGGGTCTATGGCGGCGCCCGACTGTCCTATTCACAGGAGCCCCTGTGCTGGGTTTGGACCATGTACCCAGAAGGACGTCTGTTAGGGTCTCATTGAAGGGCAACATCAGCTCTTGATGTTGTCACCCCCGGTTGAAGCACCTGTGTCAGGAGATTCGTCATGACTGGCACCGTGGGCAAGTCTAGGTCCAAGACCTCAGCTGCCCTACGCAACAACATAGCATAAGGAGCTCCCTCCTCCGTAACCACATTAGGAGGAGAGAGCATACCAGTATCTGGAGATGTGTCCAGTCCACTGGCCTCCCCTAGATCCTCGTACCAGTCCTGTTCTAGGTCATATTCTAAAGGGTCCTCAGACCCCTCCCATTCCTCTCCTGTGCCTGGCTGTTCTGAATAATGTTCAGACAATGATCTGGGCTGAATAGGCGCCGTTGAAGTCGGAGTCGGCGTCGTACGACGTCGCTCCTGATCATCTGGAATGAGGATGGGGCTACCACCGGTGGGTGCTGGTGGTGGAGGAAGTGTTGATGTGGGACCTGGCGCCGGAGGAGGTAGACTATGAGAGACCGGCGCCAGTCCGGATACGGTATCGGATCCTGGGGTCCCCAACGGCTCTGAGGCCGAAGCAGCTGACGTCGAACCCGATGGGGCCCCTGCTGACCCCACAGGGCCCGAAGACCCACCCGAGGGTGCAGCCTGCTAAAAAATGAGACGCATGCCCTCGTAAAATTATTTTATTTGAGATGGGGTCGCTCCGGTCCCCAGAAAAGGGGGAAGACGTGGAGTCGACCCTGGCAACGGTTCTGCAGAACCACGCTCGGAACATCGCTGTTCCCCTGAAGCCTCGTCGGCCGACAAGCATGGAGAAGTCGAAGTCCGCTTGGACTTCTTCTTCTTCTTGTGCCTCTTGCCTGAATGATCAGACAACCTCGAATGCGAGCAAGAGGACTTGGGGCTCTGGGAGCAGTGCCACAACCTCCTTCTACTACGGGACCATGACCTCCTCGGAGTCGCGCCGACCGAAGACGGCTGTTGGGCCACAAGAAGCTTGAGGGATTCTCTCCCTCAAGGCCTTCGGAGCCATGGCCCGACAGTCGGAGCACGAGGTGGAGTCATGATCCTTCTCGAGGTACCAAAGGCAAACTCGGTGCGGGTCCGTCACCAACATGGTGCGATGACATGCACCACAAAGTTTGAACCGAGTCTTTCTCGACAATCAAAAAGGTGAAAAAGCCTTGAAGAAAGGGTAGCTCTTATCCGGATCTGCGCTTAACCGGCACGACGGGAAAAGAATGGACGTACACGCGCCGAGGTGGCATCTGTATAGACAACTGTGACATCATAGACGGCTCCAACGATGCTGACTACACCACGCGGAGCCGAAAGACGCACGCAGATCTCAACAACGCCACCAGACTGCGCACGCAGGGTACTGCTCAGCAGAAAAATTCCGGATTCGAAGCTGACGTCAGGGAATTCTAAGGTAAGGAATCTCCAGCTAGAAGTCTCTATCAGATTATAAGGGCTCCCCTGAACCTAGCTCACCAGATTCTTGGCAAGTTCAAGACAAGAAGAAGAAGGACTGCTAAGCCCAAACCCCAGCAGTGAAAACTCCAAACGACAACTGACTTGGCCCCAGCCCTACCGACCTGTCTGCAGCTTCAAGGACTTTGCTACCAAAAGGCGGCCCATCCAGCAGGACCATAGACCTCTCCAAACCCCGAGAGTACTGCCTGCCCATCAGAGAACCAAGAACTCCAGAGGACAACATCCCTGTTCAGAAGAGAGCGTTCAAAAGGACTCCAGAACTGCCCCGGATCTGCGAGTCCTGCCCACTCTGCATCTGATTCCTATGGCCCGAGTCCAAGTGGCCCACTGGTCCAGAGTAGGTCCCTAGGCGATTCCGACCTTGTGTCCACCCTGGGTTGACCCCTCCTGGCCAGCATGATGACGGCTGCAGCATATTTCCAGAGGACCCCCCTGAATGCGAGAGAACCAGACGAAGATTCCCAACGCCTAAAGGTACCCCTGCACCCACTTGAGGAATACGACCACCAGTCCAGCAGGCGGTCTTCCTCCTTGTCCAGCCTGTAGTTTCCCAGAACCGACCCCCGGACCCAGCCTGCAGCATGTTTGTGACCCCGGGGGTCCATCTATTGAAAAGGATTTGAAGCCCGACACTGTTAGTACCCTGCACCCAGCCGACCCTTTGCCACTGAGGGTGTGTGTTTGGTGCTGACCTCTCATCCCCCCCAGTGCTCACCTAATCTCCCCAAGTCTGCCCTCTGGAGCCATGGGTACTTACCTGCTAGCAGATCTGTTTCTGAGTGCCCCCAGTCTCCATAGGGTCCCATTTTAAATCTAATACCAACCTTGATCTCTGTGCCAGGCCGGCCCCGTGTTGCTGGTGATGTATGTTTGGGGTCATCTTGAAGTTTGACCAGTGGAAATCCTAAGCCTTGGAGACTGGAACTGTAAGTTGAGTACTTACCTCAAAACTGGACTAATACTTTCCCTCCATAGGACTTTTCAGAAAATTGCACTGTCAACTTTTGAAAGTGAAAAGTGTTACTTGCCTGTAAACTGTTCTATTTGCCAAACTTAAAGTACATTTGATGCACAGGCTTCATACATACTTACAACTGTACTTACCTTCAACAACAATCTTCTGGTTCTAGAAATAAAGTAGCAAATACATTTTTACCATGTAAAAACATTGGCCTGGAGCTAGTCATTGAGTGTGTGCCTCATTTCATGAATGTGTGTGTACAACAGATGCTTTGCACTACCCTCTAATAAGCCTAACTGCTCGACCACACTACCACAAAAGAGAGCATTAGAATTATCAGTTTAGCCTCTGTTAAGCCTCTGGTGAACCCCTGGACCCGGTGCACACTATAGCCCTCATTACAACCCTGGAGGTTGGTGCTAAAGTGGCGGTAATACCTCCAACACGCGGGCATTAGTTACCGCCAAATTATGACCATGGCGGAAAGATCTCCAATAGACAGCCAATGTACCACACCGACCGCCAGGGCGGAAACAACAGCAACCACGGCGGTAGCCGCATACAGCCAGCCAGGCAGATGTCAATGTTCCGCGGACCATATTATGACCCAGGAAACCGCCACCTTTTCTGGGGTGGTACCAACAACATCAAAAGCCTGGCGGAACCAGACCTCAGAAGGGAAAGGACTCACCATTGGAGATATAGGGAGTAACCACGCCACCATGGAGCCTGAGCTGCATGTCTTCCCCATGATCTTAAATGTGCTGCTCCACCACGAACAGCAACGCCGGTGAAGACAACAAGATGAGTACAGCCGCATTGAACACAAGGGAGGGTGGGAGGAAAAAGAGAGTGACACACACACGCAGCACACACACACACACACACACACACACAACATAATACACACAATCAGCTGCATTACTAAAACATTTTTACCCCGTACCTCGGATGAATAATGCAAGGACAAAAAGATTTTGAAGAAGTGAATGTAATGAGAGCACCACATCAAGATAAACAGGTGAGACAAGATAACAGATATATACATATGCACACAAAAAGGGACACAGCCCAGTCCCCTGCCAATCCCCTGCAATCTCGGACGGCTGCTCACTGGTGGTGGTGGTGCTGTTGCTGGGGGGAGGGTCCTGCCCATCTCCTGCTATCTCGGACGGCTGCACAACCATGGTTGGTGGTGGGGGCTCCTTCACAGTTCCTGTCCCAGGCCCCTTGTTCTTCCTGCCTGCTGGTGAAGGCTCCTCAGTCTTCCTGGCAGCCGGGGCAGGCTCCTTTGTCTTCCTGGCAGCAGCTGGGGCAGGCTCCTTTGTCTTCCTGGCAGCAGCTTGGGCAGGCTCCTTGCTCTTTCTGGCAGCTGTGGCAGTCTCCTTTCCCATGAGGCTGCCTGGCACAGGCTCCTTCACCCTCAGGACATGTGCCCTGGATCCTTTTCCACTACAAGTGGGTGGGCTGACAACTGGGCCTGTGGACTGGGTGGCTGAAGTGCTTGGCTGGGTTCTTCCCACCCTGGCCAGACATGCAGGACGGGGGGGGCGGAGGGTAGGGAAGAGGTCAATGGTGGAAAGGAACAGTTTTTTAGGGACACTGGGGTGGGAAGAGGGAGAAGGTTTGGGAGTGATTGTAGAAGGTGTCTGCTGATTTTGGGTGCAGGTGCATGGGCTGGATGCTGATGTGAGGTGGATGGCTGTTGGGTGTCTGAGTGCTTGCGTTTGTGTACCTTAGGAGGGTGTTGACAGACACAGTGGGAGAGGACACAGGGTGTCAGAGTCACCAGATCCTCGGGGCCTGTGCACGCTCCCAACATGTCCACCACAAGACAGCTCCAATACTCTGATTAGAATGTCACAGAGTCCAAGTGGGGAAAACAGGATTAGGGAGGGAACAGCTGGGAAGGAGACCTGTAGGAAGCAAAAAGTTAAAACACACAATATCAAGATTATATCATATTATTCTTTACTAGACTATGATTCTAATCACTGTCATACTGTAACCATGGATAACTTAAGCATGGACTAAATAACTAGGCCTCAAGACGTCTGGTTACCTGGGGAGGAATTAAGAATGATTAATACAACTTCTCAATGAATCTCTTAATGAAATGTTACACAGTGACTAGAAACATACGAACCCTCTAGAATTATGTTTTCAAAATCAAACACAGTCTTTTTGCATGAGGACAGAGAAATAATCTGAACTTTTTCTGGAACACCATAGGACTTGTATTAAGGGACTTATTCTGCACATATAATGTAACATCTAGAATTCTAACACTTAGAGGGTCGCCGCCCGCCTGGCGGGAACCGCCAAATGGCCGCTCCGCGGTCAGAAGACCGTGGATGCCATTCTGGCTTTCCCGCTGGGCCGGCGGGCGACCGCCAAAAGAGCGCCCAGCGGGAAAGGCCCTGCAACAAGGAAGCCGGCTCCGAATGGAGCCGGCGGAGTTGCAGGGGTGCGACGGGTGCAGTTGCACCCGTCGCGATTTTCACTGTCTGCTAAGCAGACAGTGAAAATCTTTATGGGCCCTGTTAGGGGGCCCCTGCACTGCCCATGCCTCTGGCATGGGCAGTGCAGGGGCCCCCAGGGGCCCCACGACTCCCGTTCCCGCCATCCTGTTTCTGGCGGTGAAAACCGCCAGAAACAGGCTGGCGGGAAGGGGGTCGGAATCCCCAAGGCTGCGCTGCAAGCAGTGCCGCCATGGAGGATTCCCCTAGCCGGGGAAAAACCGGCAGAAAAACGCCGGACCCGGCTGGGCGACCGCGGCTTCACAGCCGCGGTCGGAATACAAAATGAAGCACCGCCAGCCTGTTGGCGGTGCTTCAGCCAGCCACCACCCTGGCGGTCATAGACCGCCAGGGTCAGAATGAGGCCCTTAATTTTTAAATGCAGAAACATGAATTGTGCACATTGCTGATTTCAACAAGAATATGCAAATGCCATGCAATGATGGCACACACTGCAAATGATCTGAAACATCAAGTTCATTTGTGGGAAATGAATTGCGCGTCTTGCCGATTCGAATGTCACCTTGTAAGTGCCAAGAAATGGTTGCGCACAATGAGCATCAAGAGTTACACACAAGGAATGAATCGCGCGTCTTGCCGATTCGAATGCCAAAATGTAAATGCCATGAAATGGTCGCGCACAATGAATATCATGAGTTAAGCACAAGAAATGAATTGCGCGTCTTGCCGATTCGAAAGCCACCATGTAAATGCCATGAAATGGTAACGCACACTGAATATCACGAGTTCAACACAAGAAATGAATCACGCGTCTTGCCAATTCGAATGCCACCATGTAAACACCATGAAATGTTAGCGCACAATGAATATCATGAGTTAAGCACAAAAAATGAATCGCGCGTCTTGCCGATTCGAAAACCACCATGTAAATGCCATGAAATGGTAGCGCACACTGGATATCACGAGTTCAACACAAGAAATGAATCGTATGTCTTGCCGATTCGAATGCACCATGTGAATGTCAAGAAATGGTAGCACACAATGAATATCACGAGTTAAGCACAAGAAATTAATCGCGCGTCTTGCCGATTCAAATGCCACCATGTGAATGCCATGAAATGGTAGCGCACACTGAATACGAGTTAAACACAGGAAATGAATTGCGCGTCTTGCCGATTCGAATGCCACCATGTAAATGCCAAGAAATGGTAGCGCACAATGAATATCAAAAGTTACACACAAGAAATGGATCGCGCGTCTTGCCGATTCGAATATCAGCAAGCAAATGCCAGAAAAAAAAACAAGCGCACATTCACACGCACAAGGTAAAATCTTTTATCCTGAAAATTAGGCCCAAGAACTCGAAAACCTTCGAGAACAGGATCGGGGGCCCAGCTCGACCTCCGTCTTACCACCCTGATCAAGGATCACCAACACAGTGAAGGGCAAGGCCTGGAAGATCAAAGTAGGCCTCCAGAACAGGAGCTCAGGAACTTGGTGCTGCTCTGCACTGGGACCTCTGAATAGTGAGCACGTGGAGCTGGGCTGGCTCCCTTATATAGTCTTGGACCAGCCCACAAACCACACCCAGTCATGCTGCAGAGAAAGCTTCTAGAAGGCCCTGGAAAGGGACCACACCCTGACACACTCTGAAAGCCTGCAGCAATACATTGCAAATTAACAGTATTTATAAGCCCCTTGAATATAAGTCTTCAGGATTAAACTCTGCAATGCAAAAGGTTAAACAACAGCACATCAGCATAATGCATGAATTATGTTATCTTGTAAGTGCTGGGTTTTTGCATTCCAGTCGCCTGTAGAGCGCGCACTGCCCTGATGTTGACACAGGGGCTGTGTGCATGGCTGTTGTGGAGGTGTCTGCCAGTGAGGTGTGTGTTCTGCTTGGTGAGGTGGTAATGCTGGTAGTGGATGATGATGTAGTGCATGCAGGTGTGAGTGTAGACGGAACTAGGAGGGAGGAGGAGGAGGAGACAGTGGAAATTGTGGATGTTGGTATATCTGCATCTGGATGGTGTTTGGGTGAGTGCCTGTGGGATGAAGTGTGGTGCTTGTGTTTGCCTGTACACTTGTGTGTTGTCTTGTGTGCATGCACGTTTGCCTGTGTGCTTGGGATAGGTTGGGATTGAGGAGAATGGGATTGGGAAGAGGAAGTTGGAGGGGGAGGGTGGAAACAGGGACAATGGCTGCCATCAGAGAGGAGGCCAGAGTCTGGATTAATCTCTGCTGGGCCGCCAAGCCAGTGTGAATGCCCTCCAGGAATGTAATAGTCTGCTGCATCTGGGCTGCCATGCCCTGGATGGCATTCACAATGGTTGGCTGCCCTACAGAGATGGATCTCAGGAGGTCAATAGCCTCCTCACTCAGGGCAGCAGGGCTCACTAGGGCAGGGCCTGAGGTGCCTGGGGCGAAGGAGATGCCCACCCTCCTGGGTGAGCGGGCACGGGCAACTAGATGTGGGGGTGCTGGGAGGGCGGTGCTGGTACGGGGTGGCAGATTTACTTGTAGCTGGGGTGGTCACAGAAGTATCCGCCATCACCAGGGAGCTTCCATCGGAGGAGGTATCTGTGTCAGAACAATCCCTTCAGTCTCCGCCGTGGTGTTCCCATCGCTGTCCGTCCCACTGGTGCCCTCACAGTCGGTGGACTCTGCCTCCTGGGTCCTATGGGATACAGCCCCCTCCTTCGCCGGTGCCTCTGCTCCTCCACCAGATGATGCTAATGCACATAAGGACAGGATGACAAAACAAAAAGGGAGGGGGAAGAGACAAAGGTTTCACTTGGTCAATGGCCGCACCAACACCACCGTTGGCGTACACATCACCCTCACACACAGGGAACAGGCCTATGCAATATGCCATAGCACTACCTGAGAAATAGTTAGCAGACAAGGCATGGGGAGGGGCACACACCACCAAATGCAGCACACCTGGGACCCACACAGCCCTGACCAGTAGTGGATGCCTAGGAGCTAGGTAGCAAGATTTTCCCTTCTGAACACTAGCCACCAGGGGACCTACGCTGCAATGTCAGGCCTGGCCTAGGGGCACCCAGGGACACACATCCCCCACCCAGATACCACGCTACCATGCGTACGTTGTAATGATGGGCACTGTACTCACCCCCTTGTGGCTGCTGTGATGCCCTCAAGCACCCATCCAGCTCTGGATAAGCCACTGCCAGTATGCGGGCCATCAGGGGGGTCAGGGTTCGACGGGCACCCCTTCCTTGTTGGGAGGCCATCCCCAGCTGGGCCTCCGCCGTCTTCCGTGCCCAGCGTCTCAGCTCTTCCCATCGTTTGCGACAGTGGGTGCTCTGCCTGCCATAGACTCCTAGGGTCTGCACCTCCTTGGCGATGGCACACCATATACCCTTCTTTTGATGGGTGCTGACCTTCAGAGGAAATACATGCAGCAAAATAGTATTAGTCAAACAGTCCTGCCCACCATACCCCTTCACATGACCATTTGCAGACACATGGCCCAGCACACACCCAATACGCAACCCAGAGGACATCCACCCACCCCCTGACACAAGGCCTTCACACACCACTCCATGCATTCATGCCACATGCATCGTGCCCACAGTGTACACACCTGTTGTTCTGGAGGCCCATACAGCAGTCCGTACAGGGGTAGGACCCCATCCACCAGTCTCTCCAACTCAGCCGAAGTGAAGGCTGGGGCCCTTTCCCCAGTCACACGGTCCATGGTAGGTTCCAGACACAAGTCACAGCACCACATGCAGTGTAGGTCCTCTCCTGTTGAAGATGAGGTAGCAAGTGAGGAATCAGATAGAAAATGGCAGTCACGTCCGCGGCGGTGCATACCGTCACTGCCGCCGTAGATCACCATTGGCCACTGTAACCCGTAGGGCCCAATTATAACCAATGAGGAGTTGCACAGCGGTTCCCGACCGCCTCCCGCAACAGAGCACAACGTTAGTGGAATTACCTCACTTTCACCTGTCCTTCCACACAGGACAGGTGGATGCCATTTCAGGGGGGGGGCAGGCCCTGGATATTTGCTGCGTCACCGGTTAAATTTGGACATACTGGACAATTCACACTTACCTATTACAAGTTAACAGCATGCAAAGTTCTGTTGTAGCCCCATTGTTCAGTTTGTGACCGGCTCCTCACTCTTTTGCCCCATAGGTTGCTACTGCTGTGGATGAATAGGAGATGGAAACATACCCCCGTGTACAGACCACTGGTGGATTTGGCAACAATGGAGGACAGGCACATCATTCTCACCTATAGACTAGACAGGGCCACAATCACAGAGCTGTGTGCCCAATTGGAGCCTGACCTGATATCTGCTATCCGTCACCCCACTGGATCCCCCCTCTTGTGTAAGTTCTATTAGTGCTCCATTTCCTCGCAAGTGGTTCTTTCCAAGTGACAGTGGGCTTGGCAGCAGGAATGTCACAGCCAATGTTCTCAAACATGCTGACAAGAGTGTTGTCTGCCCTGATTAAACACATGTGCAGCTACATTGTGTTTCCCCAGGTTGAAGATTTGGCCACAGTGAAGGCTGAGTTCTATGCATTGGGACATATCCCAAACATAATTGGGGCAACTGATGGAACACATATTGCATTTGTCCCCCGGTCAAAATTAACTGGTGTTCAGAAATCTTAAGAGTTTTCACTCTATGAATGTACAGATGGTGTGCTTGGCGGATCAGTCCATCTCCCATGTCAATGCTAAGTATCCTGGGTTGGTGCATGATGCCTTTGTCCTGAGGAATAGCAGCATCCCAAATGTGATGGCACAACTACAGAGGCACAGGGTGTGGCTAATAAGTGAGCTCTGGTCCCCACCCAGTATATGGGTATGGTGTGGGCCATATGGGATAGTGTGTGGCTAAATGTTGTCCCTCAAAATTGCAGGTGACTCTGGTTACCCCAACCTATCATGTCTGATGACCCCTGTGAGGAATGCCAGGACAAGGGCAGAAGAATGTTATAATGAGGCACATCGGCCAACCAGGATTATAGAAAGGACCTTTTGCCTGCTGAAGGCCACATTCAGGTGCCTCCATCTAAAAGGTGGATCCCTGTGCTACTCACCCAAGAAGGTCTGCCAAATAACAGTGGCATGCTGCATGTTGCACAACGCTGCCCTGAGACGCCATGTGTCTTTTCTGCAGGAGGAGGAGGCTGGAGATGCTTGTGTGGCAGCAGTGGACCCCGTGGACAGTGAGGATGAGGAGGCAGAGGATGAGGAAGAGGACAACAGAACATCAGTCATCAGACAATACTTCAAATGACACACATGTAAGACAGTGTTACTTCAAATTTGAATGACATTTTTTGTTATTTCTGAGGCACTGGCATGCTGTTCTTTTCCACTTCTATGCCCACTTACTATACCCTTTGGCAATTCAATTTACAGATGTTGGTGACCTCACATGTGCTCTTGGTGTGATCACTGCAGCAATCTACAGGTCATTAATCTATGCTCATTTTCTGTACAGTTGAACAGCAATGTTTGTACCTGTTTAAACAAATACATGCTTGAAAAATTTGACATACTCCATACTTCTTTTTTTTTTCCAAGGGTGTTACTGAAGTGCTAAAATATTGAGGGGCAAGTGCAATGGGATTGGGTGATGATGGAGGAAAGTCCAGGGTATTGTTCCAGTCTGTAGCACAGGTGCATTGTCAAAGGGGACATAGTAAGGGGAGCAATGGCAGTTCAATGTGGACAGGGTGACAGGGTGGGACACAAGGGTGAGAATCAGGAGAGACTCATTTCCTACCGGGGGTCTTGGCAAGTGTCTCTGGCTTCTGTCTGGATCGCAGGGAACGTTTGCTGGGTGGTCCACCGTCTGCAGGGGGAGGGGCGCTGGTGGCCTGTTGGTCCTGTGGCGGGGCCTCCTGTCCTATAGCAGCAGCTGAGGTGAAGGCTGTTCAGATGTCTGGATAGTGGCAGGGGCTCGCTGTTGTGTGACTGCCTCCCTCATAATATTGGCCATGTCTGCCAGCACCCCTGCTATGGAGACCAGGGGGGTGTTAATGGCCTGCAAGTCCTCCCTGATCCCCTGGTACTGTCCCTCCTGCAGTCGCCTGTTCTCCTGCACATTGTTGTGTCCTGGGAATGTTGATATGCTCCCAGGATCTCTGCAAGTGCCTCCTGGAGAGTCGGTTTCCTGGGCCTGCCCTCCCCCTGGCACACAGCAGTCCTCCCAGTGTCCCTGGTGGCCTGTGCCTCTGTTCCCTGAACCGTGTGACCACTGCCACTGAGCCCAGGTCCAAGATTGTCTTGTGTGCGAGGTGTGGCCTGGGGTCCCTGTAGAGGTGGACACACTGCTGATTGACATTTCCTGGGGACAGAGGTGTGGGAACTCTGGGTTGGTGTTGTGGTGGTGTTTCCGGATGGAGGAGGCTCTGTGGTGGTGTGTGACTGGGCATGGGTAACCGGCTGTCCAGAGGTCCCTGATGGGCCAGGTTGGTCATCCAGTTCCTGAAGACCAGAGCTGCTGTCATCACTGTGGGCCTCGTCAGTTGGGGGACTGGATAGTACTAGCACCTCCTCTCCGGTGACATTGGCTGGGGTACCTGTGGGGATGTAAATGATGTGTTATTGTATCTGTTTGACATATTGTGCGTCCGTGGCTTGCCCTCTTTGGTTGTATTTTCCCTGGCAGCCTTCACTTGTGTAAGTTGGTATGTGGTGGGATAGCTGATTCTCTCTAGTGTGCATGCTTTAGTGATAGGTGTCCATGGAGGGCTGTGAGTGGTGTCCATGCATTGGTATGGCATGCAGGGCCTGGCATTTGGATGAGTGAGATGTGATGGTGGGGTGTGTGGGACGCGGTGGAGTGATGGGATTGAGGGTGAGGGTGGGGGTATGTGATGGCATGCAGGTAGGGGGGTGATAGTAGTAAAGAGTTGACTTACCAGAGTCCAGTCCTCCTCCTACTTCGGCCAGGCCCTCAGGATGCAAGATTGCAAAGACTTGCTACTCCCATGTTGTTATTTGTGGGGGAGGAGGTGGGGGTCCACCGCCAGTCCTTTGTACAGCGAGTTGGTGCCTTGCTGCAATGGAACGTACCTTCCCCTGTTGGTCGTTCCACCTCTTCCTGATGTCATCCCTAGCTCTTGGGTGCTGTCCCACGGCGTTGACCCTGTCCACGATTCTCCGCCATAGCTCTATCTTCCTAGCTATCAATATCTGCTGTACCTGTGCTCCAAATAGCTGTGGCTCTACCCTGATGATTTTCTCCACCATGACCCTTAGCTACTCCTCTGTGAATCGGGGGTGTTGTTGTGCCAAGGGTGTTGTGTGAGGTGTGTAGGTGAGGGTGTGTAGGGTAATGTGTTGGGGTGTGTGATGTGGGGTGTGTGGGTGGTGTATAGGTGTATGTAGTATGTGGCTCTGGTTTTGTCTGTGGTCTTGGTGTCTGTCTTGTGCCAATGGTTTGTAGACGTAAAGGGTTGTGGGTAATGTGGGTGTGTGTTTTATTGTGGTGTGGGTGTGTGGTGTCTGTTTGGGTGTCAGTTGTGTGTTATTTAAATTGTCCAATGTGGTGTTGTTTTGTTTGTGTGTGTGTCCATTTTGAGCGCAGCGGTATGTACCGCCAATGGCTTACCGTAGTTGAATGTCCGCCGTAGTGATTCGTGGGTCATAATGTGATGGGCATTGTTCTGTTGGCGTAACGGTGTGGGTTTTGATACCGCCAGTTTATCACTGACCTTTGGTGTGGCGGAATTGTGAATGTGGCTGAATAGTGCAGACTTGGTGTGTGTGTGTCATATGGTGAACGGATATCCGTGGCGGCAAGTTAACAGCAATCAGCGTGGCGGTAAGTGGGATTTATCACCAATATCATAGTGAAGGCCTATATCTCATTTTGATATACTATATACAGGCCCATCTTCCTACATTGGTGACCGTGGTGGGGGTCTACGACTTCGCATTTGCTGGACTACTTAGCCAATATCTGATCACACAACTAAATTCCCAAATTGCCTTTAGATTCAACTGATTTTTGAATTTGACAATTTTTCAAAATTTTTATAAGTCCTGTTAGGGCCTTCGTAAGGTCCCCTTTAGCATTTCTTTTTTAGATTTAAAAGTTACTATAGTTAAAGGTTAGTTGCAAGAAGTAGTTTGTAGTTCCTAAAAGTAATCCCCAACTTTAGCAACAAAATGAGCATCTTAGAGGACATAGTTGTGGAGCTCAACATCACCCCTTGTCAACACCAGGACAGCGCGCGCTCTACCGGCAACATAATGCAAAATGACAAACCTTATGCAATGTAATAATTCATGCATTGGGTGTTGATATTGCATATTAACTTTTTGCATTGCAGGTATTTATCTTGAAATGTCATAAATGCTGTTTGTAATGTATTATTAATTTTCAAGCCTTTCCAGCAGCCTGGCTGGGTGTGACATGTGGGCAGGGCTTGGGTCTATTTAAGGAACCCAGCCCAGTCCACGTGCTCACTATTCAGAGGTCCCGGTGCAGAGCAGCAGCATTTTCCTGGGCTCCTGTTCTGGTGGCCTACTTGGACATTTTGTGGCCCTGTCCTCATTATCTTGCTGATCTTCAAGCAGGGCGGTAAGACGGAGGTCGGGGTGGGCCCCCTACTCAGTTTCTATAAACATTTGAGTTTTTGGCTTTGTGATTTACAGTGTGCGCGAATTATTCTTGGCAATTAACCCTTGCAGTTCAGATCGGCAGAACGCGTGATCATTCCAGGTACTTGAGTCTTGATGCGCAGTCACATAATAAGGTGCGCAATGATTTCTGGGCAATTGAATCTTGAAACTTAGATCAGAGTGTGATCTTTCTAGACAAAACAAGTTTAGTCAGTTTGCCTATTCTACAGTATCATTCATGAATCCTATAAGTTAATTCTTTGGGAACAAATGTACTCATTGACTCTTGTTGTGATGTAATTGCTATTCTAAGGATTAACTTGAGAGAGTTCAATGTTCAGAACATATGAGTATAAAAAGGTTACATTATTGAAAAGTTCTTGATCTCTCATGTTATTAGAGCATAAAGAATTAAAACAAAGTTCATGAAGATTAATGTGAATGACCTTGCTTGGCCATTCTTTAACTCTGTGCTATGATAGCTAGTAGAGTTTGGAGCTGCCAAGAGGTGGACATATTGGGAACAGGCGCAAACCCCGATTATCCGGTCTCGCTGACACCCCTTACCTCCATCTTGGGATGAGAGAATTAAGGTCCCCCTGCAGACTGAAAAAACATCAAAACTGGTTCCAATCCTACCAAGGTGAAGTTCCAGAAGCTCTTGGCAGAGTATACAAGGGAACAACCTGCTGAGGAGGAAGACCTCCCTTCAGATGGGGAAGAAGTTAGGGATCAGGAGGAGGAACTCCCCTCTCCTAACCTAACTAGGGAGGACAAGGTCCAACTGTCCGCAACTCAAAAGATAGTACTCACAGGACCTAGGTCTCCCACAGGGGAGTCCAGTTCCTCGGGGAACATTGAGGGCAGCCTCAAAGAAGAGGACCTCCTTTTAGCAAGGATGGCCAAAAGATTACCTTTGGAGAAACAGCTCGTGGCTATAGAAAGGTAGAGAGCAGAAATGGGCTTAGCACCTATTAATGGTGGCGGCAATACAACAGCTAGGGGCAGAGAGTAATCTGACCCCCCAAAATGATAGCCCCTAAGTAAGACGAAGGTGATGACATTACCAAGTGGTTCACAGCTTTTGAGAGGGCTTATGAACCAGATGGTTAAATAAATCTCATTGGGAGCTCTCCTTTGGGAACTGTTCACTGGTAAGTGTAGGGATCGGCTCCTCACACTCACTGGTGCAGGTGCTGAATCCCATGATCACATAAAGGCTACCCTGACTGAGGGCTTTGGATTCACCACTGAGGAGTATAGAATTAGGTTCAGGGGGGCTCACAAAACCTCGAGCCAGTCCTGGGTTGATTTTGTAGACGACTAACTGAAAACACTAGATGGCTGGATAACTGGAGTGCATGACTTTTATGGCATTTATAATTTTATTTGTGAAAGAACATCTTTTGAGTAACTGCTTCGATGACAAGTTGTATCAATATCTGGTAGAACTAGGTCCAATTTCTCCCCAGGAATTGGGAAAGAAGGCAAACCACTGGGTCAAGACAAGGGTGACCAAGACTTCCATGGAGGGTGACCGAAAGAAAGAGGTTACAAAGCCTCCCCAGGGGAAGGGTGGTGAGACACCTAAAGATAAAAGTAAAGAATCTTCTCAAGGGCCCCAAAAAACTGCTCAGTAGATTGGGCCCGAGCCTCTTCACAATCTTCACATGGGTACAAGGGTAAAAACGTTGATCCCAAAAAGGCCTGGTGTCACAGAATGGACACCAAACTAGAGACTTGGCCTCTCGGTAGGAAAATGGCCCCTTCTTGCGGTTATCCTCCCACTTTTTGCCTGATAATGATGCTGACTTGACTGAGTGTGTGCTTGGACCCTGCTAACCAGACTCCAGCACCAGTGCTCTTTCACTAAAAATGTACGATTGTTTCCACAATTGGCACACCCCTGGCACACAGATAAGTCCCTTGTATAAGGTATCAGTGGTACCAAGAGCCCTGTGACTAGGGAAGTTTCCCTAAGGGCTGCAGCATGTGTCGTGCCACCCTAAGGGACCCCTCACCTAACACATGCACACTGCCATTGCAGATTGTGTGTGTTGGTGGGGAGAAAAAGGCCAAGTCAACATGGCACCCCCTCACAGTGCCATGCCCACAAAACACTGTCTGTAGCATAGATAAGACACCCTTCTAGCAGGCCTTAAAGCCCTAAGGCAGGGTGCACTATTTCACAGGTTAGGGCATAGCTGCATGTGCAATATGTCCCTACAGTGTTTAAGTCCATTTGCAATATGCCCCTACAGTGTTTAAGTCCATTCTTAGACATTCTAAGTACAATGTGGCCATATTAAGTAAATGGTCTGGGAGTTTGTCAAAACGTTCCATAATGGCTACACTGAATACTGGGAATTTTGGTACTAATTTTCTCAGAATAATAAACCCACACTGATGCCAGAGTTAGATTTATTAAAAAATGCACACGAGGGCATCTTAGAGATGCCCCCTGTATTTTACCCAATCCTTCAGTGCAGGACTGACTGGTCTGTGCCAGCCTGCCACTGAGAGATGAGCTTCTGACCCCCTGGGGTGAGACCCTTTGTGCTCTCTGAGGCCAGAAACAAAGCCTGCACTGAGTGGAGATGCTTCACACCTCTCCCCTACAGGAACTGTAACACCTAGCAGTGAGCCTCAAAGGCTCAGGCTTCGTGCTACAATGCACCAGGGCACTCCAGCTAGTGGAGATGCCCGTCCTCCAGACACAGCCCCCCACTTTTGGTGGCAAGCCCAGGGACATAATGAGAAAAACAAGGAGTCACCCCCTCAGCCAGGTCCACCCCTAAGGTGACCAGAGCTGAAGTGACCCCCTCCTTGGAAAATCCTCCATCTTGTTTTGGAGGATTTAGCCAATAGGGATAGGGATGTGCTCCCCTCCCCAAAGGGAGGGAGTACAAGGAGGGTGTAGCCACCCTCAAGGACAGTAGCCATTGGCTACTGCCCTGTGACCCTAACACACCCCAAAATTCAGTATTTAGGGGTGACCCTGAACCCAGGATTTTAGATTCCTGATGACCTAACAATAAGAAGGACTGCTGACCTAAAATAATCAGCAGAGAAAAAAGAGACGACAACTGCTTTGGCCCCAGCCCTACCGGTCTGTATCCAGATTCAAAGAACCTGCAACAGTGATGCATCCTGTGGGCCCAGCGACCTCTGCCGATTCGGAGGACTGCCCTGCAATTCCAAAGGACCAAGAAACTGCTGTGGACAGTGGTTCTGTCCAAAGCAACAAGAAGAAACCATCTTTAAAGGGACTCCCACCTCACTCCGGAACAGTGAGTACCCACCACTCTGCACCCGACGCACCTGGCCCGTGTCCAAAAAAAACAACACTGCAGAGAGGACCCCCAGGCGACTCCAACGACGTGTCTACCCTGAGCTGGCCTTCCTGCACCCCCATGACGACGCATGCAGAGGGAATCCAGAGGACCCCCCTCACCGCGACTGCCCGGTAACAAAGAACCCAACGCCTGGAAGAAACACTGCACCCTCAGCCCCCACGCCCGTGAAGAACCAACCACCGGTGCAACAGTGACCAGCAGGCGGCCCTCACCCTTGCCCAGTCGGTGGTTGGCCTGAGAAGCCCCCCCGTGCCCTGCCTGCATTGTCAGAGAGGTCCCCGGGTCCCTCCATTGATTTCAATACAAAACCGGATGCCTTGTTTGCACACTGCACCCAGCCGCCCCTGTGCCGCAGAGGGTATGTTTTGTGTGCATGTTTGGGAGCCCCCAGTGCTCTACAAAACCCCCCAGGCCTGCTCCCCGAGGACTCAGGTACTTACCCGCTAGCACACTGGAACCGGAGCACCCCTAGTCTCCATAGGCACCCATGTTATTTGGGTCGCTCTTTGACCTCTGCACCTGACCGACCCTGTATTGCTGGTGCTGGGTGTTTGGGGTTAACTTGAACCCCCAACGGTGAACTGCTTATGCCCTAGAGACTGAACTTGTAAGCGCTTTACTTACCTCAAAAACTAACCTGTACTTACCTCCCCCAGGAACTGCTGAATTGTGAAGTGTCCACTTTTAAAATCGCTTATTGCCATTTTATGCTAAACTGTATACATTACTGTTTTGATTCAAAGTTCTATATTTACCTATGCCAAGTAACTTACAATTTATGTACTTACCTGCAATTTGAATCCTGTGGTTCTAAAATAAATTAAGAAAATAATATTTTTCCATATAAAAACCTATTGGCCTGGAGTTGTCATTGAGTGTGTGTTCTCATTTATTGCCTGTGTGTGTACAACAAATGCTTAACACTACCTCTGATAAGCCTAACTGCTCAACCACACTACCACAAATAGTAGGTATCTATTATTGCCTCTATCAAGCCTCTTCAGGAACCCCTGGACTCTGTGCACACGATCTCTCACTTTGAGATAGTATATACAGAAACAGCTTCCTACACTGTCTCAAAAAGACTCTCCCTAGCACTGCACAATGTTAGTACTGGTATAGCCAGTCTCCAGGAGGGATCAACAGTGTACCCAGAGCAAATCTACTACTTTAGTCTCTGAGGGTAGGGTAGATGTTGTCACTCTTGCTGTCTGCCACCTAACATGAACAAATACAAGCAGCAGCTCTTGATTAATGAGACAAAGGCAGAATCCATGAGGGATACAGGTGCCAGTGTCACCATGATGACAGAAAAACTGGTTTCCCCAGGACAGTATTTGGTTGGACAAACTTATTCAGTGACAGTGCTGACAATGTAACTAAGGTCCATCCCATGACTATCTTCACCTTAGAATGGGGAGGGGTTACTGGCCTGAAACAGGCCAGGTCTCTTCTGTAATGCCTGTAGTGTCTGCTAGAGAATGATCTGGAGTCCTTAGCTTGGGCTGAGGTAGAACTCAAAACCTATGCAGCTATGCTGGGAATCCCTGAGATGGTGTGTGTGAAAACTTGAGCACAAAGCTGAGCACAGAGTGAAAAAAGAAGTGTTGGAGCCTGGAAAAATGGCCAACCTTGCAAGAGGAAGGGCAAGAAGCCTAGGGGACCAGTTTCTGAACAGCAACAAACCCAAGGCTCCTCTTCTCAGGAAGGAGTTCTAACATCTGGGGGAACTGGAGCTGGATCCTTATCAGGTAGAGCTCTTGGGCCTACTTTCTACACACCCACACATCCTTCTCATGAGGAGGAGAGACTCCACTGCCCGGACCCAAAAAGAGCATTGGTGTTCTATCTTAATCGTACTAAAGATTTCCGGGTGGACGATCAACTCTTTGTCGGGTATGTGGGTGTGAAAAAAGGGAATGCGGTGCAAAAACTTACCCTCTCTCAATGGGCCCTTCTTTGCATCAAAATGTGCTACACTTTGGCCAAGAAGCAACCCCCAGAGGGCTTGCATGCTCATTCCACCAGAGCAACTACTGCTTCCACTGCATTAGCAGTTGGGCGTCCCTGCACACGTTTGCTAAACACTACTGCCTGGACAGTCAGGTCCGTCAGGACCGCTACTTTGGTCATTCAGTCCTGCAGGACTTCCTAGTATGATCTTGGTTCGCAGCCCACATCAGAGGATGGCATTGCTTGGGTATCCATTCAAATGTAAGGAATCTGCAACTAGAAGTCTCTATCAGATGTACAAGTTACTTACTTTCAGTAACAAAATATATGGTAGAGACATATTCTAGTTGCAGATTCCTTACCGCCCACCCATACTCCCAGCTTGCGAACTGATTTTTAGGGACAGGGATTCCCCATTCAAGTCCTTAGCTCTGGCTCACCAATCTCAGTGTTCTTAGCGGCTCTGCACTTTGGCGTGGAAAGTCGTTAAAAGAAACTGACGTCACTTTGCAAAGGCGGCGTCTATACCACTCCCAACGTCATCATGGCAACGACGATGCCAGCGACACCCGCGGAGTCGACAGACGCCACCTACCGATGCTCAAGGGTATTGCTCGAAGAAAAATCTCTGGATCCAGTCTGACGCCTAAGGGAAATTCTAAGGTAAGGAATCTGCAACTAGAATCCTATATCAGTTTTCCTATAACATTTCCCATTGGTTTACTACAGCTCCTGCAGTAGCCAAGGCCCTTATTGGTATCTTTACCAGGGTTGGGTTCCTTAAAGAGGTGGTTTCTGACAGAGGAACAAACGTCATGTCAGCTCACTTAAAACACATGTGGAATGAGTGTGGGGTGACTTACAAGTTCAACACACCATACCATCATACCATCCACAAACCAATGGGCTTGTTGAAAGGCTCAACAAGACATTGAAGGGCATAATCATGGGGCTCCCTGAAAAACTCAAAAGAATTTGGGATGTCCTCCTGCCAAGGTTGCTTTTCGCCTACAGAGAGGTGCCTCAGAAGGCGGTAGGGTTTTCCCCCTTTGAACTTCTGTTTGGCCATCCTGTTAGGGGATCACTTGCACTTGTGAAGGAGGGTTAGGAGAGACCTCCCCACAAGTCTAAGCAAGATATAATGGACTATGTGCTTGGCCTCCGTTCAAGGATGGCTGAGTACATGGCAAAGGCATCCAAAAACCTTGAGGCCAACCAACAGCTCCAGAAGCAGTGGTATGACCAAAAGGCTGCACTGGTGGAGTTTAAACCAGGGCAGAAGGATTGGGTGTTGGAACCTGTGGCTCCTAGGGCACTCCAGGACAGATGGAATGGCCCTTGCCCTATTTTAGAGAAGACAAGTGGGGTCACATACTTGGTAGACCTGGGCACCAACAAGGGGGTGATGCATGTGAACCACCTCAAACTCTACTGTGACAGGGCTGATGTAACCATGCTTATGGTTACTGATGAGGATCCAGAAGCAGAGAGTGAACCTCTCTCGTACCTCCTCTCTCATGACCCTAAGGATGGATCAATTGATGGAGCTGTCTATTCGGACACCCTCACTGCCCAACAGAGGGCTGACTGCAGGCAAGTCCTATGGCTGTTTGCATGGCTCTTCTCCTTGACCCCTGGCAGACCCACCTGGGTACCCATGATGTGGACACAGGAGACAGTTTGCCTGTCAAAACCAAAATCTATTGACAGTCTGACCAAGTCAAGGAAAGCATCAAAGTGGAAGAGCACAAGTTGATGGATTTAGGGGTCATTGAACCCTCTGACAGTCCCTGGGCTAGCCCAGTGATCATAGTCCCCAAACCTGATTTCAAGGATGGAAGAAAGAGATGAGGTTTTGTGTGGCCTACAGAGGTCTCAACTCTGTCACCAAGACAGATGAACACCCTATACCAAGGGCAGATGAGTTGATAGACAAATTAGGTGCAGCCAAGTTTCTCAGTACCTCTGACCTAACTGCAGGGTACTGGCAAATCAGAATGGCACCTGCAGCAAAAGAAAAGACTGCATTTTCTACGCCTGATGGGAATTATCAGTTCACTGTTATGCTCTTTGGATTAAAGAATGCCCCCACCACCTTCCAAAGGTTGGTAAATCAAGTCCTTGCTGGCTTGGAGTCCTTCAGTGCAGCATATCTTGATGATATTGCTGTCTTTAGCTCCTCCTGGCTGGATCATCTGGTCCACCCGGAGAAGGTTTTGCAGGCTCTGCAATCAGCAGGCATCAGTATCAAGGCATCTAAGTGACAGATGGGGCAGGCCACTGTTGTATACTTAGGCCACCTTGTAGGTGGAGGTCAAGTGCAACCCTTATAGCCCAAGATCCAGACAATTCTGGAATGGGAAGCTTCAAAAACCCAGACTCAAGTCAGGGCATTCCCTGGCTTGACTGATTACTATAGGAGATTTGTGAAGGGGTATGGATCCATTGTGACTCCCCTCACAGAACTGACTTCAAAGAAGATGCCCAGAAAGGTAAACTGGGCGCTTGACTGTCAAAAGGCCTTTCACACCCTGAAGGAGGCAATGTGCCCAACACCAGCTGTCAAGGGTTGAGACTACTCCAAGTAGTTCATTGTGCAGACAGATGCCTCTGAACATGGGATAGGAGCAGTCCTGTCTCAGACCAATGATGATGGACATGACCAGTCTGTTGCTTTTATTAACAAGAGGTTACTCCCCAGGGAGCAGCTTTGGAGTACAATTGAGAGGGAGGCCCTTTCTGTGGTTTGGGCCCTGAAAAAGTTGAGACCATGCTTGGTTGGTACTCAACTTTATTGTTCAAACTAACCACAGACCTCTCAGATGGGTAATGCAAATGAAAGGTGAGAACCCTAACGTTTTGAGGTGGTGCTTCTCCCTACAGGGAATGGACTTTGCAGTGGAACACAGAGCTGGGACTGCCCATGCCAGTGCAGATGGCCTTTCCAGGTTTTTCCACTTAGACAATGAAGACCCTCTTGGGAAATGTTAGGCTCGTCCTCTTTCGTTTAGGAGGGGGTTATGTAGGAAAGTGGCCCTTTTGGCATAGTCACCCCCCCCCCCCCCCAATTTTGCCAGATATAGATGCTGACTTGACTGAGTGTGTGCTTAGATCCTTCTAACCAGGCCCCAGCACAAGTGTTCTTTCCCTAAAACTGTACCATTGTCTTCACAATTGGCACAACCGTGGCACACAGATAAGACCCCTATAAAAGGTACCGGTGGTACCAAGGAGCCTTTGACCAGGGAGGGTCCCTAAGAGCTGCAGCATTTATTGTGCCACCCTAAGAGACCCCTCACCAAACACATGCACACTGCCATTGCAGCTTGTGTGTACTGGTGGGGAGAAAAAGGTAAAGTCAACATGGCATCCCTCTCAGGGTGCCATGCCCACCAACCACTGCCTGTGGGTATAGGTTCGAGACCCCTCTAGCAAGCCTTATACCCCTAATGCAGGGTGCACGATTCCACAGGTGATGGTATAGCTGTATGAGCAATATGTCCCTACAGGGGCTAAGTCCATTCTTAGACATTGAGAGTGCAGTGTGGCCATAATAAGTACATGGGCTGGGAGTTTGTCAGTGATGCCAGTGTTGTATTTATTGTACAATGCACCCAGAGGGCATCCTCTGTATTTTAACCAACACTTTAGTGTAAGGCTGACCATTCTGTGCCAGCCTGGCACTCAAAGACAAGTTTGTGAGCTCATGGGGTGAGAGCCTTTGTCCTCTCTGAGGCCAAAGACAAAGCCTGCTCTGGATGGAAGTGCTTCACACCTCCCCCCGCAGGAACTGTAACACTTGGCGGTGGGCCTCAAAGGCTCAGGCCCCCTGTTACAGTGTCCCAGGGCACTCCAGCTAGTGGAGATGACCGGCCCCACTTTTGGTGGAAAGTCCGGGTGGAAAATTAGGTAAAACAGAGAGGACTGACCATTCCAGCTAGGACCACCCCTAAGGTGTCCAGAGCTGAAGTGACCCACTCCCTGCAGAATCCTCCATCTTGGTTTGGAGGACAGGGACCAATAGGATCAGGAGTGTGCTCCCCACCCCAAAGGGAGTGGGCACAGGAAGTGTGTAGCCACCCTTAGTGTGTTGCCCACTCTGCACCCGACACCCTCGGTCCATGTCCAGGTGGCCCACCGATCCACCCTGGGTTGACCCCTCCTGACCAGCACAACGATGCCTGCAGCCTAAATCCTGAGGACTCCCCTGACCACGAGACAAACAGACTAAGATTCCCCATGCCTGTGGTTTCCCGGAACCTACCCTCTGGACCCAGCCTGCAGTATATTTGTGCCCCCGGGGTTACCCTATTAAAAACCACTGGGAGCCCGACGCTGTATTTGTACCCTGCACCCAGCCGGCCCTGTGCCGCTAAGGGTGTGTGTTTGGTGCTGACCTGTGGCCCCCCCCCCCCAGTGCTCAGTGAAACCCCCCAGGTCTGCCCTCTGAAGTCACAGGCACTTACCTGGTAGCAGATGTGTTTCAGAGTGCCCCAGTCTCCATAGGATCCCATGTTAAATCTAAAACCAACTTTAACCTCTGCACCCAGCCGACCCCGTGTTGCTAGTGGTGTATGTTTGGGGACATCTTGAACCTTGACCAGTGGACATCCTAACACCTGCAGGCTGGAACTGTAAATCGAGTCTTTACCTCAAAACTGCAGTAACACTCCCTCCCCAGGACTGTTCTGAGAATTGCACTGTCAACTTTTGAAAGTGAAAAGTGTTACTTCCCTGTAAACTGTTTTATTTGCCAAACTTCAATGAAGTACATTTGATACATATACTTGATATATACTTACAACTGTACTTACCTGTTACTTTATTTCTAGAACCAAAAAATTCTTGTAACACATATATTTTCCCATATAAATAAATTGGCCTGGAGTTAGTCACTGAGTGTGTGCCTCATTTCTTGACTGTGTGTACAAAAAATGCTTTGCACTTCCCTCTGATAAGCCTAACTGCTCGACCACACTACCAAAAAAGAGAGCATTAGTATTATCTTCTTTCGTCTCTGTTAATCCTCTGGGGAACCCCTAGACTCTGTGCACACTATGGTGGTCATTCTGACCCTGGCGGTCTGTGACCGCCAGGGCGGAGGACCGCGGGAGCACCGCCGACAGGCCGGCGGTGCTCCAATGGGGATTCCGACCGCGGCGGTAAAGCCGCGGTCGGACCGGCACCACTGGCGGGGTCCCGCCAGTGTACCGCGGCCCCATTGAATCCTCCGCGGCGGCGCAGCTTGCTGCACCGCCGCGGGGATTCCGACCCCCCCTACCGCCATCCAGATCCCGGCGGTCGGACCGCCGAGATCCGGATGGCGGTAGGGGGGGTCGCGGGGCCCCTGGGGGCCCCTGCAGTGCCCATGCCACTGGCATGGGCATTGCAGGGGCCCCCGTAAGAGGGCCCCTACATGTATTTCACTGTCTGCTGGGCAGACAGTGAAATACGCGACGGGTGCAACTGCACCCGTCGCACAGCTTCCACTCCGCCGGCTCGATTCCGAGCCGGCTTCATCGTGGAAGCCTCTTTCCCGCTGGGCTGGCGGGCGGTCTGAAGGCGACCGCCCGCCAGCCCAGCGGGAAAGTCAGAATTACCGCCGCGGTCTTTCGACCGCGGAACGGTAACCTGACGGCGGGACTTTGGCGGGCGGCCTCCGCCGCCCGCCAAGGTCAGAATGAGGGCCTATATCTCATTTTGATGAACAAGTTACTTACCTTCGGTAATGCCTTATCTGGTACAGACACAGACTAGCTGCAGATTCCTTATTTTAGAACTCTCCCCCAGGCCTCAGACTGGATCCGGATACTTTTCTTCAGCAGTACCTCTGCGCGTCAGTAGAAGGCGTTGAGCAACTCCGCAGTGATGTCATCCATATATTCCCTCCTCTGATGTGCTGACGTCAGTTTCTTCAGTGACTTGTAGCGGCAGACCAACGCGGAGCCACAGAGAAACTGGCAATATAAAAATAGAAAAACAGTGCAATAGTGTATATGCCAACCAGAAGAGAAAGAGATGTTATGAGACATAGCAGAACAACAAACACCCAAAACCACCGGTGGTGAGACTGAAGAGCACACAGTTCACAAGCGGGGAGGATGGGTGGGTCGATAAGGAATCTGTGGCAAGTCTGTGTCTCTACCAGATAAGGCATTACCGAAGGTAAGTAACTTCATCATCTTATACAGAGAACTAGCTGTAGATTCCTTATCTTAGAATGAGACAGCTGAGCAATCCCAACCAATGGCGGAGGGACGTGAACAGACCACACCAGTCTCGCAAGAACAACCGGGTAACAAAGAGGAAGAACCAGGTTCGAGACAGAGTGGTGAGAGAAAAACAGAAAAGACTTATACTAGACAAGTGAACTGCAATACCTCTGGGGTAAAGCAGAGGTAGGGCTGGGGAGGCAAAACCTCCACAGGAGGCAAGGCAGTAACCCCACCCAAAGGGGAGGGACACTGGAAAAAACCAGCAGAAGGAGGAAGGGAAAGCCAGGAAGGCGCACCCGAATGACACACCTACACGTGAAATAGCGTGTAAAAGAAGCAAAGGAGCAAGATTAGCACAACAGGGACATATAACAAACCAACAGGCAGAAGGAGAAAGAACTCTAGTCAGAGAAGCGAATGAAGACCGGATGAGGGCACAGACACTGCAGTGAAACAGCACCAGGCCCAAAAGGGACAAAAAACTGGGAAAGACCTAGAAGGCCTTGCGCAAGTGTAAAGTGTATAGACATACACCAGGCAGTGCAATGAGATAAGAGGAAAGAGAGAGAGAAAGCACTGAAGGAGCACTGGACAGAAGGACAGAGGGTAGTGGAGAAATCAGTCAGGAGGAAGTGGCAAGTAAGAATAACCAAATAGTCAAAACCACTAGGAAAGAAACCCTAGAGGCATGCCCAAAGGAGAACCAACACGAGAGCCGCAAAATACCAACCAAAGGAAGGAATGCCGACAGCGAACTCAAAAGGTATGACATTCTCCAGGCCTTCGCAACGAACAATGACGCCTAGGGACCAAAAGGGCACCAAGCAAGGCGGAAGTCCAAAAGAAGTGGGAGAATCACATACTCCACATGGTAAAGGGTGGGGAGAGGTGAAAGAGAAAGCGTCGCCAGGAATGAAATCCGAGACTGAAGGATATCACAGTGAAGGCGAAAAAGTAGAGCAACAACACTGCACCCAGAAGAGGGAGTATGAGAAAAGAACCACAACAGTATGTGGCAAACAAGTGAGAACCCATGAACAACAGCCCGGAGAGGGCCCAGCGTCAGATGGGGATAGTGGCAAAAAGCCCCATAGAGAAGAGTACAATATCAGCACAGTAATACAGTAGAAATACAAAACACCAGAGAACTGAACCCCTCATAAAGACAACCCAAGGGCACCCTGCCATAGGAGGGATATGACCACTGGATATATGGGAGGCCATGACACCAAAGGCACAAGACGTGACCCTTGAGCTACAACGCCTGTAGGAGATGGGGAGCAAGTGCCCTGAAAGACAGAAAGCAGAATCAGGGAGCCAGAGCAAAATGGACCGGAAAGAAACCACAGCAGCAGCGAACATGAAGGCCTGCATACCCTCACAGCAGTGGCCTCTGTCCGAAGAAGCCGATATCACTAGAGGTAGAAGACCTGGGAATGAGCCATAGCTCGACCAGTCCCAAAGACAGGGAGGGGAACCTGCAACAGAGGAGAAAAGGAAAATGGAACATGGAAAATGGACCTATCAAGGAAGGGATAGTGAGGAAATTAAAGTAGGTAGGAAGTGGCTCAGAAATGAGTACAAACATATATGTTCGCATGGGGAACAAAACCAGAAATGCGTGAAACAGCATCCACTACCAAAAGCTTAAAGAGCTAGTGTCAACCCAATCTCTTAGCAACAGAGATGGAGGGTAAAATGTCTGAGTAAATGAAAGGACATTCAAAAGGACATGGACGCCCAACAGAAAGAAACCCACGAACCGTGGTAGAAAAAGCCCAAGGAAGGCAGATGTTCCACTACGAACTGGGCTAAATGAGAAAAGGGCACTCTGCCTGACTCAAAGTAGAGACACACCAATCATGGCGAAGCCTCGTCTAAGGTTAACAAAAGGGAGGGTTGAAACTCACCAAGAAACCATCAGAAGACCATACTGCCATGGCAGTGGAAGCAACTACATGAACAAAGGAGGCTGCACCAGACGAGGCTCAAGAGATGTTCCGGAACCACTGCTCCGTGGAAAGGAGCAACAGAAAGAAAGGAGCTGTGCACACCAAAAGAAGCGCAACAAAATCCATCCAACGTGGATGACCAAAGCGCAACCCAAAAAGGAGTCAAAAACGGCTCAACTAACGAACAAACAGTAGGACAATAGACAAGGGGTGAGAATGTACCCATTTGAGAGGAACGTGACAGTACCCAGGAAATCGCAAAAGACGAGGACGTGCAATAGAAGAGGAAGTCCTCTAGTCACCACCATGAGAATCACAGAAATGATGCAAGGCCCAACCAGCATGCGCCCCAAAAAGCGACTTGCCTTCAAATGGCATGTCAAGTAGAGCATCCCGAACTGGAGATGAGAAATTGGAAGACGCTAACCAAGCCCTGCGACGTAGGGCAAAGGAAGCAGCCATGATCCGGCCAGTGGAATTGGTAGAATCCATATCGGAGCGAACTGAAAGGTGAGCAGCCAGTTGACCATCCCTGATCAAAGACGTCAGAGCAGGACGCACATCATCAGAGAGGGATGGGAGTAAGCGTTCCACAGAGCCCCAAAGAGCATGGGAAAAGCGGGTCAACACACAAAGTGTTGATGGAATGAAGGACGGCACCAGAAGAGGTGAAAATACACCTGCCAGCAGCATCCAGCTGCCAAGAGTCCCTCTGCGGCAGAGTAGGTGGAACCTGTTCCAGGGCAGGAACGTCCAAAGCAGTTTGAGTAACAAAACCTTGATGGGTAGGGTGATGGCGAAGACACAAAGGGTCTGTTTGCGCCGGCCGATGCCTGTGCGAAACTGAATGATCCACTGAAGGACCAGAGACGGGCGGAGTCCAGACACCTAGAAGGATGTCATAGAGAGCCTCACAAAAAGGCAGAACTGGTTCGGTGTCACATTGATCCAGGGTAAAAGATAACAGGGGATCAATAGATAATTGCACCTCATGAAAACACAAGTATAAAACCTCAGAAACCCGGCTCAAAACATTGGCGAATGCAGTGTTGACTTCAGTCGCCAAGCCAGGGCATGAGAGCAGGCTAGAAGCTGGGGAGGAGTATAGACAAATAGCATTCCCCAATTCAAGCACCCAATCCGAGGATGAACCTGGAATTGGCCCCAGGAGAGCAGGAGGAGGTGCAAGAAGGTCTGAAAGTGGGCTCAGCACAGAATCCTCATGCAAAGTCCTCGGCACTGCTCCCGGCGTCGGTGTCGGCATCAACCTATGTCGAGTGGAGGAAGCCTCCTCGGAAGCGGCGTCGTCCGACTCCAGAGACATCAATATATGCGCGTTGAGCGAAGTCGACGGGTCCAACAGCACCGGTCGAGTGTCGGGACACGAGGATCAGACGTAAGTGACGGAGGTCGCATGGGGCCGTGCGATGACACGACTCCTGAGTGGTATTTGAGTGTGTGAGCAGGCACTGTGGTAGAAACTGCCAGCGAAGACCCTGATAAAACACTCACCACCTCCACAGGGACTGAAGGCGCGCCAGAGGGAGGGGAAGGACCAAAGATAGAATGAAGAGACGCATAATAGCATCGCATTTGGTCCATAGACGTCCCTGGCGCCGGGAAAAGGTGGAAGGGGGGATGGAGTCGACACGGGCGCAGACTCCACTGGAGAACACTGAGGCGCAGACGCCAAAGAGTGTGCAGGTGCCTGGGAAGACCGACTTGGAGAAGTCGATGGTGCAACCGAGTTTGACGGAACCATCCGAGAACGACTCCTGGAGCGCTCCCTGGACCACAAAGATGAAGACGGACTGTGAAGCCGGCGCGAAGAGCACCTGCCGCCTGTGCCGCAATGAGCTTCATTCGGATTGAGAAGATGGCAGGCGTCGCAGTCGTCGACATCATAATGGGACACCAGGCACCACAAACAGACATAATGAGGAACTGTGGCCAACATCTGCCTGCCGGGAACAGGATCCACAGGGTTTAAACCCAGAAGGCATATGCGCTATGTTACTGTGTTAGAGTTAGTTAGAAACAAAATACCAGACGACAGGTAGAAAAGTCCAAAGGGCTGAGGTACTACTAGCCAGGATCTGCGCTGCTGCGCGGAAAAGGAGAAACTGACAGCGCGTCGGAGAAGGGAATATATGGATTGCAGTGACGTCATGTTCGGGGACGCTCAACGCCCTCTACTGACGCACAGAGGTACTGCTGAAGAAAAGCTTCCATATATAGTCTAATTACCTGGGGGAGAATTCTAAGATAAGGAATCTGTGGCTAGTTGTCTCTATCAGATATAGTATATACAGAGCCAGCTTCCTACACACACTGCTTGCAGCTAATTTGCCTCAGTTAAGGGCTATGTTCAATCTACATCAATAGAAAATGGTGACAAAAGCAGTGGTGTCCCAAGTGTCTGCCTGGAATGAAAACGCAGTATTATTGGAGGTCCTAGGAGCTGGAATCCAGTTCACCTGAGAGAAGTGTATAGCACAAAATGGCATTTGAAGAGCTCCTGGGGTGGAGTGTCCTGACCCTCCTTCTCATACATGGAGTGTATACGTTGCAGATTCATCACATGTAAAATGAGATTTTGGGGGCCATAAGTAAAATGGCTAGAGGACCGACAGCTGAACGCTAATCAGACCCCACAGTGATTGCATCATCTGGATTGGGAGCTGTGGCAAGAAAGGTGGGTAGAACAGACCCATCAGCCTACCAGCACTCCTCCCCCATAGGTACTTGAGACACTAGAATAAATCAACTCACGAGAACCAATGGCAGCTGCTGACATGACTGCCAGCATCACGGGGAGGAGATATGGGGCCTGATTCTAACTTTGGAGGACGGTGTTAAACCGTCCCAAAAGTGGAGGATATACCACCTACCGTATTACGAGTTCCATAGGATATAATGGACTCGTAATACGGTAGGTGGTATATCCGCCACTTTTGGGACGGTTTAACACCGTCCTCCAAAGTTAGAATCAGGCCCATGGTGTACAGACTAAAGCTGCCAACTATGGATCCTGCTAATCTGGGTTTTAATAGTAGATCGTTCCAGCCCTTGAATTCAAATCATGTGGCTTGAGGCAAATAGCTTTAGCTCCCTGAACATAAAAAGGTTGATGTGTGTGGGATGTAATACCATTGTAAATATGTAAATAGTAATGCCATTGTGAAATGCGTAAATGCCAACAGTGGATAATTTGCTACCCAGCTAAATTTGATTTAAAATGGCAGTCATGTTTTTAAAGGGCGTCGTTACGACTGGTATACAGAGATGAAGAGATTGAGGATGTAGTAAAGCAGCAGTTAAAATCTTCCCCCAAGGAGTGAATGGGAGAGTGAGAATTTACACCTGGTGTTCATAGTGCTCAATCAAACACTTGACAAGTATCATAAAGATGGCAATAATAACCGACACTGGTGTCTGCTTAGTCTTGAGCCAACCAAGCTCAATGGATGTTACTGGAAGATAGCTAAAAATGCTGAAATGAGAAGTAGAGAAAGCCTATATGCACCTCTCCACCATCATCAGCACCAGAAAAAGTACATTGACACACACACTAGGTAATAAGATGAACAAATTTGAGAACTGGAGGGACGCAGTAAGGTGGCCAGATAGAATTAAGAGCCTTACTAAGTAGGCTGTGTGGCATAGCCTTTGGGTGTCCTCAGGTGAAGACAAAAAAGTGAGGGTTGTCTTTGGTTTTGTCTACATTTATAGTAAAAACCTTGAAGGCTTGCATCGTATGCATATGGGACGAGCATCGTCTTTCATTTTCGTGCACACTTCAGTACTATGTTCCACTCCTTTACAGGGGTAGTTTTAAAATAATGGTGAACAGGCATGAAAATGCGCACACAACTAAAATGTGTGATTGTCTATTTAAAACATCCAGACTTCTCAACAGCCATGTCCACTAATGACTGACTAAATGTGCGGAGGATGATGACCCCAGACGACTCTAGGGGAAGGCAGGAATGGAACTGCTAGCTCTGTCAGTTATATCAGCAGATATTTGGAGACTATGGCCCTCATTACAACCTTGGCGGTAAATGCCGCCTACTGCCGTGCCGACGGCCGCCAACATACCGTGACCACGGAAGTATTACGCTACGGGTATTATGACCCACACAGAGAAAACCGCCACTATACAGAGACCCACACAAGTCCGCCAGCCCAAAGATCAGTGATAAACTGGCGATAGCAAAACCCACACCGTTACGCCAAAAGGAATACGCCCACAGTATCAGGACTCACGAATCACTGCGGCGGTCTTACAATCGCGGTAAACCATTGTCAGTGCCCACCGCCGCGCTCAAAATACACACACATTTACAAGACACCACAACAATGGACAATTCAAACTACACACGCCTGACACACAAACACCACACCTACACCACTATAAAACACCCACCCACATTACCCACAACCTCTTACAGCTAAAAAAACCAAAGCAAGCAGAGAGACAAGCCAGGAGCACCCACTCAATCAGAGGCACAATACATCATCACCCATACACCATCCACGCACCTCACAACACAACACTCCACATATCACCCCACACATCCTCACACATATCACTCACATCACATCCATGGCACCCCAAAGACACCCCAGGTTTTCAGAGGAAGCGCTAAAGGTCATGGTGGAGGAAATCATCCGGGTAAAGCCACAGCTATTCGGATCACAGGTGCAGCAGACGCCCATTGCAAGGAAGATGGAGCTATGGTGGAGAATCGTGGACAGGGTCAATGCCGTGGGACAGCACCCCAGAACAAGGGATGACATTAGGAAGAAGTGGAAAGACCAATGGGGGAAGGTGCGTTCCGTGGTTGCAAGACACCAGGTAGCTGTACAGAAGACTGGCGTTGGACCACTACTTCCTCCCCCACAACAACATGGGAGGAGTAAGTCTTGGCAATAATGCATCCTGAGGGCCTCTCAGGAGTAGCAGGAGGACTGGACTCTGGTAAGTCAAATCTTTACTACTATATCCCCCACCCTACCTGCATGCCATCACAAACAAGAACCCCTACCCTCACCCCCATCACTCCACCACCTCATATATACCCCACTATCACAATCCAACCATCCCAAAACCAAGCCCTGCATGTAGCACCAATCCATGGACCCCCAATCACAGACCTGCATGGACACCCATCACCACAGCATGCACATTAGAGAGAATCACCTAGCCCACAAAATGACTACGCACAGCTGACAGGGCTATCACAACCATACAGGGAAACACACCCAAGCACAAGATGACACACGCAGTTACAATAACATTGCATTTTCATCCCCACAGGACCCCTACTCAATGTCACCGGAGAGGAGGTGCCAGCAACATCCAGTTCCCCCCCAGAGGAGGCCCACAGTGATGACAGCAGCTCTGCACGCCTGCATCACAATGACCAACCTTGCCCATCAGGGACCTCTGGACAGTCGGTTACCCTGCCACAGTCCCATAGCACCACAGAGCCTCCCCCCTCAGGAAACACCAGCACAGCACCCATCCAGCGGGCCCATGCCACTGTCCCCAGGACACTTCAATCAGTAGAGTGTCCACCACTACAGGGGCCCCAGGCAACCCCACAAACACAGGGCGATCAGGTACCTGGGGTCAGTGGGCACCCGGTTCAGGGAACAGAGGCACAGGACAACAGGGAAGCTGGGGGAATGCTGTGCGACAGGGGGAGGACAGGCCCAGGGAACCGACTCTCCATGAGGCCCTCACCCACATCCTGGGAGCATACCACCATTCCCAGGAGACCATGGGCCAGTTAATGTACAAGTTGCAGGAGACCCAGCGGCTGCAGGAGGGACAGTACCTGGGGATCAGGAAGGACCTCAAAAACATCTACACCATCCTGGCGACCATTGCAGGGGTGCTGGCTGACATGGGCAAGACCATGAGGGAGGCAGTGGTACACCAACGGACCCCTGACACTAGCCACACCGAAGAACAGCCCTCCACCTCCGCCGGCGCTAGTGGACACGAGGCCCCGCCACAGGACCAACAGGGCACCTGCACCCCACCCCCTGCAGAAGGAGAACTACCCCGCAAACGGTCCCTGCGATCCAGGCAGAAGCCACAGAACATTGCCAGGACCCCCGCCAGGAAATAGGACTCTCCTGATTGTCACCCTTCTGTCCCACTCTGTCACTTGTCCACCTTGAACTGCCGTTACTCCCCTTCCTATGCCCCATGGGACAATCCACCTGTGATACCAAGAGACTGAACTCGACCCTGGACTTTCTTCCACCATCACCCCAGCCCATTGCATATCCCCCTATACTTATGAGCACTTAAATAAACACCCTTGGAACAAATACAAATCTGGAGTCTGTCCAATGATTCAAATATGTATTAGTTCAACATTATCAAAGCATTGCAAGTCATATGTACAGTAAAATATACTTTGGAATGACCTTTGGTGGGCAGCATTACACATAGCAGGAGGCAGAGTGGGGCACAGATATCTGAAAATAGAGATGCCAAAGGGTACAGTAAGTGGCCATAGACATAGGGAAATCAGGCTGTTATTTACAATGTCCAACATAAAACTGGCAAGTAAATTGAAGTTACAGTGTCTTACCTGTGTGTCACTGGAAGTACTGCTGAATTATATTCCTTCTGATGTCAACATCTTCCTCTGCCTCCTCTTCCTCACTGTCCACAGGCTACACCGCTGCCACAAGACCATCTCCAGGCTCATCTCCCTGCAGAAAAGGCACCTGGTGTCTCAAGGCCAGGTTATGAAACCAGGTTGTGTGCCATCGCGATACACGGTCGAAGACCGCTGCGCAACTTCACATTGGTATCATTGGGCCCTATGGGTTCCAGGAGCCAATGGTGATGTACGCCGGCGGTGATGGTACGCACCCCCACGGACGTGACCGCCATTTTCTATCTGTTCACTCACTTGCTACCTGACCTTCAACAGGAGAGGACCTACACTGCAAGTGCTGCTGTGACTTGTGTCTGGAAGCGACAATGGCTCATGTGTCTGGGGAAAGGGCCCCTGCCCTCCGCTGCTGAGGAGCTGGAGAAAATGGTGGATGGGGTCCTACCCCAGTACACGTTACTCTACGGTCCTCCAGGCAAAGAGGTGAGTACACTGTGAGCACTATGAGTGGGCCATGAATGTATGGAGTGCTGTGTGTGTAAGCCATGTGTAGGGGGGCAGAGGGGTCCTGGCCAGAGTGCTGCATGTATGGTGGTCAATGTATGTGTGTAAGGGGATGGGAGGGATATGGTGGGCCATGAATATGACAGTCTGGATGGTATGACTAATCCTTTATCTGCTGTCTTTTCCCTGCAGGTCAGCGCTCACCAGAAAAAGGGTATTTGGCGTGCCATCGCCAAGGAGATGCGGACCCTGGGGGTCTTTGATAGACGGAGCACCCACTGCTGCAAAAGGTGGGAAAACCTGCGCCGCTGGGCAAAGAAGACGGCGGGGGCCCAGCTGGGGTTGGCCTCCCAATGTCCAACATAAAACTGGCAAGTAAATTGAAGTTACAGTGTCTTACCTGTGTTTCACTGGAAGTACTGCTGAATTATATTCCTTCTGTTGTCAACATCTTCCTCTGCCTCCTCTTCCTCACTGTCCACAGGCTACACCGCTGCCACAAGACCATCTCCAGGCTCATCTCCCTGCAGAAAAGGCACCTGGTGTCTCAAGGCCAGGTTATGAAACCAGGTTGTGTGCCATCGCGATACACGGTCGAAGACCGCTGCGCAACTTCACATTGGTATCATTGGGCCCTATGGGTTCCAGGAGCCAATGGTGATGTACGCCGGCGGTGATGGTACGCACCCCCACGGACGTGACCGCCATTTTCTATCTGTTCACTCACTTGCTACCTGACCTTCAACAGGAGAGGACCTACACTGCAAGTGCTGCTGTGACTTGTGTCTGGAAGCGACAATGGCTCATGTGTCTGGGGAAAGGGCCCCTGCCCTCCGCTGCTGAGGAGCTGGAGAAAATGGTGGATGGGGTCCTACCCCAGTACACGTTACTCTACGGTCCTCCAGGCAAAGAGGTGAGTACACTGTGAGCACTATGAGTGGGCCATGAATGTATGGAGTGCTGTGTGTGTAAGCCATGTGTAGGGGGGCAGAGGGGTCCTGGCCAGAGTGCTGCATGTATGGTGGTCAATGTATGTGTGTAAGGGGATGGGAGGGATATGGTGGGCCATGAATATGACAGTCTGGATGGTATGACTAATCCTTTATCTGCTGTCTTTTCCCTGCAGGTCAGCGCTCACCAGAAAAAGGGTATTTGGCGTGCCATCGCCAAGGAGATGCGGACCCTGGGGGTCTTTGATAGACGGAGCACCCACTGCTGCAAAAGGTGGGAAAACCTGCGCCGCTGGGCAAAGAAGACGGCGGGGGCCCAGCTGGGGTTGGCCTCCCAATGAGGAAGGGGTGCCCGTCACACCATGACCCCCCCCTGATGTTCCGCATCCTGGCGGTGGCCTATCCGGAGTTGGATGGGCGCTTGAAGGCATCACAGCAGCCACAAGGGGGTGAGTACAGAATCAGAATCCAGACTTAGCGCGTGTTAAGAGTTACCTGGGTGCGGGATGTGGGCTATGGGTGCCCCTAGGCCAGGGCGAAGATGGCAGGGTAGGTCCCTTGTTGGGCAGGCTCAGAATCACTCCTACCCCAATAGTGTTAGTGGGAATCTACTAATGGGCAGGGTCCTGTGGGTTTCAGGTGTGCAGCTAATGGTGGTAGGCATTGTACCCCATGGGCTGGTGACTATCTTAGTAACTGGTAGTGCATGGCTCAGTGCATAGGGCTGCTCCCTGTGTGTTGTGTACGCCAACAGTAGTGGTGTTGCTGGCATTGACCAAGTGTATCCTCTGTCTCTCCCCCCTTTTTGTTTTGTCACCCTGTCCTTGTGTGCATTAGCATCATCTGGCTGAGGAGCAGAGGCACCGGCGATGGAGGGAGCTGCATCCCACATGGGCTTGGAGGCCGAATCCACCGAGGGCGAGGGCACCACTGGGATGGATGGCGAGGGGAGCACCACGACGGGGACAGGAGGGGAGACCACAGACAGCGACTCCTCCTCCGATGGAAGCTCCCTGGCAGTGGCGGACACCTCTGTGCCCACCCCAACAACAGGTACAGCCGTCACCCCCCCACCAGCACCGCCCTCCCAGCAGCCCCTCAGCATGTTTCCCGTGCCCGCTCACCCAGGAGGGTGGGCATCTCCTTCGCCCCAGGCACCTCAGGCCCTGCCCCTGTCAGCCCTGCTGCCCTCAGTGAGGAGGCTATTGACCTCCTGAGATCCCTCACTGTTGGGCAGTCAACCATATTGAATGCCATCCAGGGTGTCGAGAGGCATTTGCAACAAACAAATGCATACCTGGAGGGCATTCACTCTGGCATGGCGGCCCAACAGAGAGCATTTCAGGCTCTGGCCAACTTCCTGATGGCAACACTTGTACCTGTCTCTAGCCTCCCCCTCCAACTTCCTCTACCCAGACCCAATCCCCTCAACCCCAGCCTATCCCAAGCACACCTTCAGACCAGCATTCACCCAAATCACCACACACAAGTGGCTCAGGCAAACACAAGCACCACACTTCATCTCACAGGCACTCACACAAGCACCATCCCCATGCAGACACACCATCCACTTCCTCCACTGTGTCCCCCTCCTCCTCGTCGCCCACCTCCCTCCCAGCAGCGTCTCCACTCACACCTGCATGCACTACATCTTCATCCACTACCTCCATCACCAACACGTCCATCACAACACACCCCTCATGGACAGTCACCACCCCCACATCCATGCATCCTGTATCCTCTCCCAGTGTGTCTGTAACCCCTCCTCCCAAAGTACAGAAACACAAGCACCCACCCACCCAACAGCCATCCACCTCACAACAGCATCCAGCCCATGCACCTGCACCCAAACACAGCAGACACCTCCTACAACCACTCCCTCTTCCTCCACTCCCAAACCCTCTCCCTCTTCCCTCCCCAGAGTGTCTAAGAAGCTTTTCCTGGCAAACGCTGACCTCTTCCCTACCCCACCCCCCGTACTTCACCTCAGGCCAGGGTGTCCAGAACCCAGGCAAGCACCTCAGCCACCAAGTCGCCATCCACTGTGGTACCTGCAACTCACAGAGGCTCAAAGGGGGCACCCGTAAGTCCAGCCAGTGTGTCACCAACCCCAGCAAAGGACAAAACCATTCCGCCACCTGCCAAGGTGACGAGGGGGACAGCATGCAGCAAGTCCAAGGAGCACGAACCACCCAGAATGGCCTCCTCAAAAACTCCAGAGCCAAGGTCACACCACCATCTGCCAAGGTGAGGAAGGGGCTGAAAACACCAGGCAAGGCACGTCAGCTGTCGGAGGCTGCAGGTGAAGGCCTGGTGGCTACCAGTACAACCGCCAGCCCCGCCACCTGCACCGCAGCCAACACCGCCAGCAGCCCAGCCGCTAGCACCGCCACCTGCACCATCGCTAGCACCACTACTGTCAGCAGCAGCAGCCCCAGCTGGCAGCCATCCGAGGCTGCAGGAGAAAGGCTGGAGCCTCCCTCCACCACTGGCAGCACCACCACTTGCACTGCCGCTAGCACCGCCGCAGGCCCCGCCGCAAGCACTGCCACCTGCACCGCTGACAGTAGGACCACTACCAGCAGCAGCCCCAGTGGGCAGCCATCCGAGGCTGCAGGAGAAGGGCTGGAGCCTCCAAGCACCACTGGCAGCACCCCCACCAGCACCGGTATTACCAACAGTTTGCAGCCTTAGCCGCCGCAGGATGGAGTCTAGCCCTGCCTCCATGGACTATCATGCAACCTGTTCCTTGAAAATCTCGTGCCTCAGACACCCAGGTGAGGGTCTGTGAACTGCCACACCACAAGTGTTGCATCACTTGGCACAAGGCCCCCTCCGGAACCAGGGGAGAAAGGCATCCACTCACCCTATCCTTGGCAGGATGAAGCACACTGGGCACAAGGCCCCCTCCAGAACCAGTGGAGATATGCATCCACTCACCCTATCCTTGGCAGGAAGAAGCACACTGGGCACAAGGCCCCCTCCAGAACCAGTGGAGATAGGCATCCACTCACCCTATCCTTGGCAGGATGAAGCACACTGGGCACAAGGCCCCCTCCAGAACCAGTGGTGATATGCATCCACTCACTCTATCCTTGGCAGGATGAAGCACACTGGGCACAAGGCCCCCTCCAGAACCACTGGAGATAGGCATCCACTCACCCTATCCTTGGCAGGATGAGGCACACTGGGCACAAGGCTCCCTCCAGAACCAGTGGAGAAAGGCATCCACTCACCCTATCCTTGGCAGGATGAAGCACACTGGGCACAAGGCCCCCTCCAGAACCGGTGGAGATAGGCATCCACTCACCCTATCCTTGGCAGGATGAAGCACACTGGGCACAAGGCCCACTCCAGGACCAGTGGAAGAAGCCATCCACTTGAGAGTCTGTGGCTTTGCACTCCCCAGGAGCAAGCAGTGGGCAAACCACCCACTTGAGAGACGTGTGAGACTGTGGTCTTGCACTCCCCAGGACCAAGCAGTGGGCAAACCACTCACTTGAGAGACTTGTGAGTCTGTGGCCTTGCACTCCCCAGGACCAAGCAGTGGGCATGGAGCCCCCTCGAGGAGAAGTGGCGTTATTCCATCTTCTAGCTGAGGTGCCCCCCTCCCCATCCCCCTGAGGTGCCTGTGTGTTTTCGACCTGATGCCCCTGCAGTGTTCTCTCCGTATTGAGGCAGGAGTCAAGTATGGGCTTGGCCCATGATTTTTGTCCCAGTGGCCCGCGGACATTTTGAATGGACAATGTACCGTCTTATGTATATTTTTGTAAATACTGCTTTTCTAATTATTACGTAGATCTGCCTATTTCTAAAAATTCACTGTTTAACTCAATTCCTTTTGTCCTTGCGTTATTCCAGGGGGTTACGGGGTGTTAATGTAATGTTGCTGCATGTGTATGGTGTTGTGGGTGAGGGTGGGGGTGTTGCATGTTGCGTGTGTGTGTCACTCTCTTTCTCCCCCCCCCCCCCTGTGTACTAGGTGCAGTACTCACCGTGGTTGTCGCCATCGCCTTTCGTATTCCTGGTAGATGAGGAGGTAGACCTGCATGGGCAGGACCTGCAGCTCGGGCTCCATGGCGTCCTGGTTCTTCGTTGAGTGTCGAGAGGTGAGTGGTTTCCCTTCTGTGTCCTGTTTCCAGCGTGCTTTCGATGGCGTTGGTACCGCCCCAAAAAAGCTGGCGGATTGGCAGGTTGTGATGGGGTGGGCGGTACATTGTCTTCCGCCTGTCTGTTGGCGGTTACCGCTGCGGTGTTTGTTGCTACCGCTGTGGCGGGCGGAGTGTTAAAGTGACTGGCTGTGTTGACTGTTTCCGCCGTGGTCGTGATTCCATTTTTGTTTACCGCCGGCCTGTTGGCAGTATTACCGCCGCTTTAACACTGACCGCCAGGGTTTTAATGAGGGCCTATATGTTTTCACTCATGACCAAATGGAAAATATATGTAATTCAATTGAACATTAGAAACAAATAACTAAGTATGGTGATGGTCACATGACATAGTTTGTAGAGCAAGCTCAATGCATTACGCACATTAATTTGAGAAAAAAACAATTACATCATTATCACGATTATTTTAGTAGAATATATCTTTATTGATTCAGAATATTTTTTTATTTGTGAATATTTTAGGTTTTTTCGAAGTATATAGCAGATACAGTGACATGATTTAAATGTAACAATATTAGATTTGTACAAAAAAAGTTATGTTAGTACCAAATCACTTTAATATACATTAGCGTTTTATTTACATTTACTAATTAGAGTATCCCAATAAGAAAATACAATAAAGCATATTCTAAGATCCTAACATTTGCTGTATAATTATAATTTTAAATGTAAGGTGCAAATTGTTAACTTAGCTTAAATATAAACAACATATGCATAGTAATTTATGGCCAAACGTTTTATTCACTATTTGAGTCACAGAATTTTTGCGACAATAACAGCATGTGCAAATCCAAGAAAAATATTACATTCAACTATATTGTTTAGAACCAATTTTGACACAGCGCATCATCACTTTGATTAAGCATCATGAAAACATGCATGTGGCTTACATATTTAATTAGTTTTCACATATGTTAGTTTTAACTCCCGTCACGGTACTAATACAATCCCCAATGCCTTCAAATATTAAGATCTGGTTTAGGAATTATTAACCCTTACGTTGGCATGCTTGCATAGTGTAAACTTACTACTGTCTGAAACTATGACAAAATAGGACAAATACCTTCCCTTGGTCTTTTTATGTTGTGTCCCAGCAACGTCAATGGTTCCACGGTAATCCAGACAATACAACTAATTTGATCTGCCAGACAAAACTCTCCTTGTGTACGTGATATCAAAGAGTATAACCAACCCAAACGGTTCGTTGCTTAATGAAAAATCTGTAGCGTGTCTGCCATAATATAAGGTGATACTTCAAATAATACTTTAAGAAACGCGTCAGATGTTCTGGAATTAGCTGCAAAATTTAAGACTGAACATATTTTACTATGAAGGAGCGTTCTGTGGTGCTAGCTATCCAATACAAAAATAACTGTTAAGAGAATACCTTGGTGAGCCACAAAAAAGTACCCTTGGAATAAAAGGTGAGTGGTGACCACCCCCGATTAGGCTAGAAGTAAATCAAATGTCAGAGCAGCTGTTAATATCCCATAATTGTTCTCACACAAACTATTACTTCCAAAGACATCTGAATTCACAGTAGTGAGTGGGAAACTCCGGCCAGTGTAGGTAATGGGCACCTCCTCTTGTTTGTTGCATGGCGTCAGGGCTATAAACTCCACTCATGTCAATAAAGAAATACTTTCAGGTAATTTACTGGTTATAATTATCTAGTAAAGGCCACATAAATATGCCTTTTAAAATGGATTTGACAAGAAAAACTCATCCTCACTACTCCCTGGGTGACTGACGCATGGGGGGATAGCCCACAACCACTGTGTAAGATATAGCTCCACATAATAATTAAATACAAGACTCATGGAAGGACAAAGAACAAAACTAGACCCAACACTTATCTCCCCACTTTTCTGAGTTGACTGCAAGCTACACAAGTGAAAAACACTTAAGTCCCACTCATATCAGCAAAACAAATCGGTCCCAGCATATTTCGAAACAGAAAAATAAGTGTGCAGGATGCTGGTGTTCTAAAAGACAATGTTATGATGGAAAGCAAACTGTCCTACTAAAATACCAGAGCACCGCCTGAAGCTTTGGCCAATTCTATGAAACAAACTCACTGATAATGAGTGAGAAAGAACTATACTGTTCTTTTTACAGGCCATCAATGTGAAACACAGTACTCTAGAAATATTTTGCATAAACATGCTTTATTTCTAATTTTAGTTGAACTACAACTTTCACAATAGTCTTTCTACACAACCCAAAGTGGTTTTTGAACCTAGCAGGGGTGAACCCTCCACTATGGCAGAGCAGTGTCACCCCGCTGCTGGAAGGCAGCAGGAAAATAAAATGATAATACAATCATTGTATTATCATTTTATTTTTTGGTTCCTCCTCATAGGGCAGGGTGGGGTGGGCAATCCTCGTTATCAGGGGGAGGAGTAGTGTGCACTCTAAGTGCGCATGTCAGTTTGGCCGTCCGTGCAAACCGACATGCGCACTTAGAACTCTCCAACCAGACTCTGTTGCACAGCTCGGGTGAAAAACCAGTGCAGGCACCCAGTCCCCAGCTGACCAGCATTTCAGGCCACTCAGACCAATCTGGGCACTTCTCTCATTCTGGGAAACAGAATGAAAGAAGTGTCTGGATTGGGTGGGGAGAGAAGAAGCACCCAGGGGTCGAAGAACACAGAGGCGGGATGCAGCAGGTAAGTGGGTTTTTATTTTTTTTTAAATTTTATTTGCCACCGTGCAAACGCTACCCTCACACGTCCAAACCCCCTCCCCGCCCCACCGAGCATTATTACAAGCAGCCACCAATGGTGCCTGGTCAAACTATATCATCTCACAAAGGTCTGGACATCGTAGAGATACATTATAATACCTTGGTCCATGGACTAAAGCTGATCAAATCAATTACCTCGAGGCTGCAGAAATTTTTATGACATTACATAAATTCAATCTAAGAAAACGGGAATTGTTTCTACAGTACAACAACAGCAGTGTTTCTTAGGGAGGTAGAGATGTCTCAAATCACACCCAGACAAACATCTAGAACCATGGTCAGCTTTAGCGCCGGTAGCCCCCTGTGCAACAATTTATTTGGGCACTCCCCACCCCATGACCATTTCCTCGGATTCCCTCCCTACCACCCAGCAAACGTGTCCCATATCTTTCCATAGCCCCCCTTTCACATACATTAATTTTTTTTAAAGCACTTGTGAAGGCTGGCTTTACTAATCCACTCAGCTATCCACATAAAATATAGTTCTGTTCTTTGCAGCATCTACACTACTTAATGGCGAGTCAAAGCTGCCACTAGACATAACTTCCATCTCTCTACCTAGCAGGAACATTAATCACAAGAGGTATCTTGAAATTGTAATTGTTTCCTGAGGGAGGCGCAAAAGGAACTTTTCAGCAGGTGCATTTAAATCGCAAGTTTCTTAACTTATTGCTTAGCACAGTGCCCCCTGAGGTCAGCGCCCCCCAATCCAGGTCAGCACCAGGTGCGGCCGTACCGCTTGCAGCGCCCTAAAGCCTGTCCTGTCTAGAACAATACCACTGTTTGCGTTTCAGCTAAATCAACCCTTTACAACCAAAGATTTGGCTTCTCTATGTTTGATTAAAAAGCCTGTATTGTGTGCAGCCGTTGTCCTAAGGAATAGATTGCCTTGACTCATAAATGTTTTACATTTATAAGGGCATAAATGATAATAAATGCAACTGTCATATTTTAAAATAATTATAACACTGAATGATGGGACAGCCGTAAAAGAAATTGGTTTCACATGGTAAAGTATTTTGACACTTCGTAATATGCTCAAATCTTTCTTACCAGAAAATGCATATGAAAATTATGACGTTAGTTACCTAAAATAAAAGTTTGCGAATATGATCTCTTTTATCCATTTACAGGTTAGGCAGGAATATTAGCCACTTCGGAAACGAGAGTCAAATGCACTTTTAGCTGAGAGTATTTGTTTTTTAATGATAACCTACAAACGAGTGGTTTACTTTATGATTATAATTCATCGTTGGATTGCCCTATCCAATAGTCATATCTCTTTTATTCTCAAGGGTATACACAGAATTCACAACCACAATGGAAGAAATGAAAAAAAACTGTAAAAGAAAATAGAAAGTGTCTAAAATGAAAATAACGACTTCTTTTAGGAAAATTGCCTCACAATAAAAATGAAATAAATATCATTAACTTTCAGTATGAGTACTGTCAGTAAAGTAACCCCACTCACCAGGAAGAGACCCTTGAACAACATTAAACAGTTCAGATTAACTTGACTATCACTGTAAAATGCTTCTACTGCAGCATTTCCTACTGATCATCTTTTTATCTTGACCACACTGCTTGATTTTGTAGCAAATATCTAATGACCATGTATTTATTTCAGTTTCAATGTATTCAACCAGCAATAAAATTATAAATATTTAAAAAGATAAAATGAATAGATCAATCAGTCTTTTCGGCCTTAATATACAAAATGGCGAAAAGGACAAGTGTTTGGTGTATCTCAAGACTCTTGCAGATGAAATGTACAAAATGCATGTAATTCCTGTGCTGCTAATCACTATCTGCCAAAAGTAGAAGTGCACAAGCACAGAATACATTTTCATATGAATAAATATTTTAAAAACTAACATGTAAGTTTTTTCAAATTATAATCCAATCATACACATATAGGATTTTAAAGAGATTAAGCAAGCTAGTCTTTCTGGGATAACCTGTAATGGCGAAACAATTCAAAATAAAAGGAAATTATTGATTGCCTGGCGCTCAAGCATAAGTAAGGTAGGACAGTCAAAATCTAACACAGCAAAGAAGTAAATCCCTACTAAATTTCTAAATTCTTAATGTTGTCCATATGACTTGATAATATGCTCGTGTGCATGGTTTCATGGCTTTCTCCAAAAGCTGCATATTGTTCGGGCTTCAGGAAGAATAGAATATCAAAATATTTTAAAAAAATTGTATAATACATGGATCAAGATGCAGAAGAGTCCCTTCCATTTGTTATAACAGATCTAATTCTGTGTTACCTGATCAAATTGACTTAAAATATGTGTACAGTGCGAGCACTAATGTACACAGACTATTAAAGTTTACTTCATTTATTACATGGAAGCATGTCAATTCCACAAGCACACGGCTCTACAACAAAAGTGTGTCAAATTGATGCACTTCATAAAGTTTCCCAAATAATTTAGGGAAAAATGTCCCCGGGAATGTTGCCAAAGGAAACACGAGCAAATTCACACACTCCTAAGCATAACCACCTGAAGCAGTGCTCTTTATCTAGTAAATTGTGCTGTTGAAGAGCTACTGCCGCTTTGATTGCATGATTTATTTAAGGAATTTGACACCAGGCAAAGTCATTTACAGTTCAAATCTTGTTCAAGATGGCATCAACTAAGAATACAATATAGAGAACGTTTGTAACTAAATATGCCTAGAAGTAAGGTATTATACGAAGGGTGTTTACTGCAAACAAAATAAATTATTAAAGCTTGGCAATGGGCTTATTAATGCTGTGCCTTGTGTAGGGAAAAAAAAGACTGAGGCAGGGACCAAGTGACAATCTCTGCAATTCTTCTCAGACATTTAGAGGGAAAAATCGAGATGAAGCAGGAATTTGTCATGATTGGATGACATTCTAAAAATCCTTCAAAAAAGTTGAATTAACACAAAGGAAGGGGGTGCAACAAACACTTCAGGAGTCAATCATTTGAAAATAGAGATATCATCTGTTAAAGATGAGTAGGAATGAAAGAGAGCTCCCCTAAATTGCAGAGGCACAACTGACCACTCTAACATCTTCTGAGTTGAATGAGTGAACCTACACATATTGGGCTAAAATTAATTTCTGAATTAAATCTGCACGTCTCAATTTCATCTGGAAGAAAAGTAAATGTGAAAGTTATCTAAGATTCAGACAAGCAAGAGACACACGTCTGAATTTAGGGAAGTTGCATTTTTGTTCAGTTTGTCTATGAGTATTCTTGTTTTTATTACAGTGATATCAATTACATTCAACTGGCACCTATCATGGACACTATCGCCTCAGAAGGAAATCTGGAAGGAGGCAGACTGGGTTTATTTTTCTTGTAAAATGGCCACTTAATGAAGGCCTTTTTTTAATTCTCACAGATGAGTTATCAAACTTCACATTTAAAAACAAATGTCTGGCTGAGCAGTTGGTATTATCAGCAACTAAGTCTGTTTTGTAACAGGTAGCATAGTTTGCCCATGCATTAGACTTACAGGAATTACATTTAATTTGTAAGTGGTAAAGTTGCAGATAGCTGCAACATTTACTGCTTAACACCGTGGCTACTGTTTTACAAGACTAATCCAGAATCTATAAAAGGGATCATTATTATTACATTTTGAGTACATTTATATCAAAACACTCTATGCTAATACTAAGACAGAAGTGAAAATGAAGCACCAAAAATAAAAGAACAAAATAGAAATGAAACTTTTTTAATGTTACGATAAATTAATACAAGTTGTAATGTGATAGAATTATTTACTACTTATAAAGAAAATAGAACATAAAAATGCACAGGAATTGTACAATGGTAGTGGAAATATTCACTTTAGCCAATGGTAGTGGAAATATTCACTTTAGCCAGAGATAATGGATGAATGTGCAGAAACAAATAAGATACTTAACTTTCTGTTGGATAATCTAACCACAGATTTCTCACTTTTAGAATACTCCCAGGTGCCAGAATGGAATTGGAGGATGTTTCAGGAATGCTCCTGTGCCCTGCCAGGTGGCACCATGTGGTTCTACAGTAACTCCTAACCACTCTGAAATGACAGACCTTACTATGATGTGCAAGAGTCTACTCCATGGAAGAGGGAGGATGGAGGGCAGTGAGCTATCGCAAGGTAGCGTATCCACGAGATAGAGTGTACTTGAAGGCAAGTAACTTGTTCTTCTGATGGATACGTCTAACTACAGATTCACCACCTTTAGAACAGATACCACAGCAGGCCCTCCAAAAGAAAAAGGGTCTGGATAGATGACTTAGGCTGGGAAGTCTTGCAGCATCGAGTAGGATAAGTTGTCCTCATTCTGAACCAGAATATCAAGGGTACTGACTGCCACGTTGCAGGCTTGAAGATGTCCAAAACTGGCACTTAAACTCCTCTATGCTGTTATAGCCTGCGCAGGTTGTTTCTTCAATAGTGCATAGCAGATTGTGATGCAAAAGACAATCCACCTTGACAAGAGCCTCTTTTGTACTGGCTTCCCTTTCTTTGCTCCTGAGAAGCTGATTATCTATTCAATAGTCTCTTGTGCAGTCAATGTAAAAGGTAAAAACATTTGAGGGTCGAGCCGACAGAGTCCTTACCTCTTCTTTCGAAGGGTAAGCGGGAGCATAAACACAGGTAGTATGATTGATAGGTCGATGTAAAAAGGTACCACAACTTTGGCAAGAAGACTGCCTGAGTTCCCAGCACCAATTTTTCAGGATAGAAGGAGGTGTAGATATGTTGCACAGAGGGTACCTGCAGTTCACGCATGCAGAGTGCTAATGTAACGTGTCAGAAGTTGAAATGAAAACAAGTCACTTACCTTCAGTAATATTCTTTCTGGTGGACACTCTAACAGCAGATTCCTCTGTTTTAGAATGCCAGGTGCCAGACTGAATAAAGAAGATTTTTCAGCATAGCCCATGCGTGCCAGTGATGGTGTCGCACAGCTCCGTGTTGACCCACTCCACCCCAGAAGTGATGGAGCAGTCGCAGATGAGCATAACACAAGCACGTTGACATAATTTCCTTTCTTGACACAGTCCACACCTTTGGACACTGATAATTATTTGTGCCCTGGTGCAGGACCTTCAACATGGAAAAAAGTACATTCTACGGAACAGGGAGGTGAGAGGGCAGTGAGGAATCTGGGGTTAGATAGAGTATCTACCAGAAAGAGTGTTACCGAACATAATTAACTTGATATTCTAATGGATACTAAACATAGATTCTCTCACCTTTAGAATAGATATCAAAGCGGCTCCTCTTCAGGTGGTGGGTATGTGGAATGAGTCAGACCAAAACGTCCTGTAGGACTGAATGGCCAAATGTCCTTCCCATTGGACCTGGCTGTCAAGGCAATAATGCTTTGTAAACTTGTATACTGATGCCCACCTTTGCAGCCTGACAAATATCCAGGGGTCAGGCACTCCATGTGCCAGCGCAGTGGTAGCAGTCTTGGCAATGGTGGAATGGGCCCTTAAAACCTTTGGCGGAAAACCTTTGGCAGCTGCTTCTTAGCCAGCATGTAGCAGATCTTAATGCAGAGGACTATCCACCTGAATACAGTCCTGTTCTACACTGCTGTACCGAGGGATACCAAGAGGAGTCTGTTGCTGGTCCAATGGTGGGTCAGGCATCTACTACTGAAGACCTTTTGCATTGTCCCTCAAAATCTTGATGGAATTTGACAGTTTCCCTTGAAGCTGGGCACGCTGAGACTTCAGGTAGCACTGCTGAGCCTGCATATACCACCCTCACTGAGACCCAGGACAGAAGCTGAAACACTGGGATCATTGCCTGAAAGTCCTTGACACTCTTCTCCAAAGGAAAGGCCCTGTAAGGCACTATATAAAGGATGTCTCCTGATGAAAGTTAGCCTCTGAGAAGGAGTTAGGTGTGATAATGGCGTGCTGATAGTGAACCCCAGCAATGTCAGGAGGTTTGCAGTCGTCCAGCAGTGGTCCACTGCTGACTGTTGCGAGTCTACCTTCGACAGCCAGTTGTCGAAACAGAGGAAGACAGGTACACCTTAACTCCAAAGATATGCTGCCACTGATGCCATCACCTTTGTGAACACACAAGGGCACAGGTGAGGCTGCAAGGGAGGACAGTACACTACAAATGCTCATGTGGCCAGGGCCACTGGAATTATGTGGCAGGAGAGGGCCAAATTATGCGGCAGGGTTGAGTAAATCATGTGGTAAGAAAAGGCTAATTATACAGCATTATGTGGCACATTTTGTAATAGTAATACTTTATTGTCATTTTTAAACTTGGTAACACTGTCTGGGCATTGGTTGCATATCAGTACAAGTTTAATATTTAACACCCAAATATGGCAAAAGAAAGGTGACCAAACCAGCTCTGCGAAGGGCCTCCCCACTCCGTTGCAACACGTCACTGCACTTGTAGTAACTTTTGAACTAAGTGAGATAGAAACAATTTTTTTTGTTAAAATCTGCAGATTGTGAGGCAGATGAATTATGTGGTAAATGAGGGAAATCTATACCTGCGAAAATCACAGCGGCTGCACAAATGCATAATTCCTTTGGCCCTGCTCATGGCCCAACTCGAACAACAAGTAGCGCCTGTGGGCCTGCAAAACGGCAAAATGGAAATTTGCATCCTGCAGGTCCAATGCTACCATCCAGTTTCCTTTATTCAGGACAGATAGAAGCTGGGCCAATGGTAGCATGCTTAATTTGTCCTGCAGGAAGAAATTGAGAAGTTGGAAAACTAAAATAGGATGAAAGCTGTCACCCTTTTTTAAAGGGACAATAAATGTAGTAATATCCAGTTGTGATTTCTGAGCTCAGGACTCTCTCTATAGCTCCTTCAGCTAAAAGAGCCTGAACTTCTTGCAGCAAAGTAGACAGGTGCTCCTCTGAAAGCAAGATTGCCTGGCAGTTCATGCTGGACTGTTCCTATTGGGACATAGTCAGGACCGGTTTGCATATGGCTAGATCCAATCTGAGGTGGCAATTGTGTGCAAAATAATGATGGACTGGTATGAGGCCGGAGTAATTGCCACTGGCTGAAGTTAATTCAAGCATTCCATCAATCACTTTTTACTGTGTACTTTAACGTGATGGGTATGCCCAGATGTGGGTCCTGTGCACACTGTGTCACTGGAACCAAGCTGTACCTAAATGATGCACCCCAATCACAGATAAAAACGGTCTTAGGTTGCTTGTGCTATTGTTCAGTGAGGATCTGGCCTAGCAGTTTGAACGTTTCCTATTGTAGTAGGTTTAAGACTTATTTGCCTATAGCTGGGTCCAAACCGATGATGTACTGGGGTGTAGCCTAGGCTAATTACCAGAGGATGAGATTAATTCAGATTATTCTGGCCCAGTTTGGGGTGATTAAAATTACTTGTGCCTAATCTGACCTAATCTTCCTCAGAACTCTTGGAACAAAAAGGTAGACGTGCAAACGTGCAATGATCATAAGAGCACCATTCCAGATCTAATGAGTCTCCTACTGACTTTCTTGGAGGAAACTTCAATGCCCAAAAGCTTTGACACTGCACACTCTTGGTGGTGGTACACAAATCCAGCCAGGGCATGCCCCACTGATCAAAGATGCCCTGTGCTGCCTTGGGATGGAGATGCCACTTGTCGTCACCAGCCGATATCCACTCAAATGGAATGCTCTGACATTCAGGGACCCCATTTGGCTACCAGAATTCTTTCCTATTGGTCCAGCCATCCCACAGATGTTTAGCCTCCTAGCAAAGGATCTAGGACCCCACTTCTTACTGCTTTTTGAAGTACCATACGGCGGTGGTGTTGTCATGAGGACCTGCACCAGCCTCCCCTTGATAGAAGACAGGAGTACTTTCAGGGCCAGATGGATTGCCGATGCTCAGAATAATGAAGTGGATCTGCCACTCCTCCAGTGACCAGAAGTCTCTGAAACCTACCTCTCCCAAGAGAACCCTCCAACAGACTGCGAAATTGGGGGTCGGGAAGGGTATGTGGGTGTGTGAGGGCAAGTCAAAATAGCTTAAAAGCTGCTGCAGCACAGGAGGAGGAGCTAGAAAATTACTGGCCCTTCTGGTGTGACCACAGCCTCCACCACGTCCTCTCCCCTGAAAGGGCTGGATCTACTTCTACTCCATAGGTTGGGAAGGTTGCTAATGCTAATAAGTTGGTCTCTCGAATAATACTGCTGGTGAAACTTCCTGACTGGGGACAACATCCCCAGAGATTGTGCAGCGGTGCAGCTCTTCAATTGTTCGTGGGCCACATAAAACTTCTCTCCAAACAAGTGTGATTTTTTTATGGGCATGTTCAAAAGAAAGGCTCAAACATTATCTGGCTGACCTCGCTTAGAAGCACTGTTTAAGCACAGCACTTGTGCCAGTAGCTCAGCCCACACACCCTGTGGTGTCCAGGCCAACATAAAATATACCTTGGCGCATCCTGATCAATTAAGCCAATGAGGCCCTTCTGGCCTACTGGCAAGATCTTGCTGGCCATGTCCCATAAGACATGGATGTACTTGCTAAGAAGATACATTGTATTCCAAGATATTTAGGCCAAATCAGCCAAAAAATGTTTTTTTTCCCAAAGACACCAATACATTTCAACTCTCTATCTGGGGGGTGGTGGTCAGAAAGAGGTTTGAATTGGCTTTACTTGTTGACCTATGTACCACCAGGCTTGCAGGGGTAGGGTGGTTTGTTAAAAAAGTTGGGTCACCGGGGACTGGTCGATGATGTGTGGCCACAGATTGACGGACCGTGGCCCTGCGCAGGGCTTAGAACAACAGGCCATGAAAATGTTGAGAGCACCTCAATAAATGGCAAAGTTGCTCCGATGAGGTTGCGCCTGGTTGAAATAGCTCAATTAATAAATGTGCCTCAGTTTCAAGTGTAGGCAATAAGCAGTAAGTCCAGCACGTCTGTTGCTCAGAAGTGCCAGTACTCTCCAATTAAAAGTATTACGTTTTTCTTGAGATATGCCGGTACTCTCCCTCTCAAAATAAAAAAGTGCCGGTACTCAGTACCGGAGAGTACCGGCCCATTTAAAGCACTGGATAGGCCCTATAACTCAGTGCAGAACGTGTGCTTCAATCGCAACCTCTTCATAGGTTCGACGAGACAGAGTTCTGCTTCCCACTCCCAGATCTCCTTTGGGAACGTGAGGGAACACTCACAGTACGACTTCGAGTTCTAACCAAAGCTCAAGCATCACAAACACACATTCTGCTTGCTGCAGTCTCGACATGTTAGAATCCTATTGTTTTTCAGGGAGACATGTTGCCTAACACACACTAAAAAAGGCATTTTGAGTTGTTGGAAGGCTGACAAAGTGAGGAGTTTACTTCCGGATCGACATGGAAGGGCACCGAAAGAAAAGTATTGACGCCAGCAGACAGGGGTGTTGTCTTCATATGCAGGTCCGCTCTGTCACAGCATGATATATATGGCGCCACCTGGCAGTGTGCAGAAGTACTGCTGAAGAATTCTCCAGGATCCTGTCTGGAACCTGGGGGTATTCTAAAGGTGGGGAATCTGCGGTTAGCAGTGTTCATCCGAACTCCCATGATTCCATCACTCCAGAAAAAGGAAAATAACAGCACTGAGGTTTGGGCATTTCATAGTACAATGTATTGAGTAAAAGTTTATTTTGGTCTCCACCAACAATAAGCTACAAAGGTTTTCTGTGAAACATACTAATTTTATCCCCTCAACAGAACGGGGAATAGAAGGAATCTTTAACTGCATAAAGCACGTTGGTAAAGCGCAACTATAAATCAAGAGAAAACAATAAGTACAAACAAACTTTATGATACCTTTTCTAAATTCCAAAGATGAAATTTTTTACAACGTAAGAAACTTTGGTTTCTGCTATAATTCAGGAGCTGCACAATAAGCTACATTTGGGCCACAGTTTACGCCAAGAGTGCCAATAGGATGATTCTGGATAAAGTTCGACTTTACAGAGCTATCTAAGAAGACATGAGGCCCAGATAGACCCTGAAAAATATCGAGTACAATAATCAAACTACAATCAAACAACGAAGAGACAAAAAACAAAAGTGAGAGTTGTTTCATATTCCTTCATTGTAGAATGAAAGTGTGTTAATGGAACTGAAAATCGTGTATATTTCGAGGCAATCATTTATAAAAGAAAACCGGCTGCTACAACAAACGCGGATGTTGGAAAAGAGTCTAAAATGGTTTCATTGGCCTCAGGCAGGAATATTCAAGATGCTGGAAAGCAGATAAAGACTAGCGTGAAGCACATTAACTAGATGTCACGTAAACCACAATTTTTTTGTCACGATATGCATACTGAAGGAAACTATGACAAGATTTATCAGTCACGAAGAACACCATAATTAATACCAAAATAGTCATTAAATCCTATAGAAGAGTTTGCAGAAGTGGAAAAAACTGCACATACGCAACAATTTGGGTAATAATGTTATTTGAATAAATGTTTTGGTTATTCTATGAATTGAAATTACGAATTAACATAAAAACACTCCTCGTACAATTCGGGGAATCAATAAATGTATAAAACCCTGTAGACGTTTTTACTGCATTGATGAGAAATACTTCGAGCTTTGGTTGGTTGCCTAACGCTATAAGTTGTTGCAAAATGTTAATACTGCTTGCATTTCATATATTTTATTTGCAAATATATCATAGATGTAAAAGGCTTCAAAAATAATTATATATTTACATATACCCATACATAGATCATGGTAGGTTTTATCCTGTAGCATACCTATAGCATATAATTTGAAGGGTTTTCGGAAACTGTATAGCACATTTTCAATTCCAAGTCCTGCGCTATGGCCAGTGCAGTCTAAAACAGAATGAGCAATGCCCCTCATGCTTCTTTCATCCTCAAAAAAGGACTCTACGTTTGTACTCACAATTTCAAATGTACTACACCTGAAAGGAAAATTTACCTAAACTGTGACAACATTTGGTCCAACTTTAATTTACTGTGCAGCCACAACCCCCAGTTCCTCCCTCTTGAGAACTCACGTTACCCATTATACGTGTCCCAGAAGAGGCAAAGCCTGCCAATCACCATTCACATTTCCCACCCCACTTAACATTCCTTTAGGCGAAAATGTAAAATATGCAGTGCTTGCCGGTTCGCTGAAGACCAATGGCTCGTCAGAGCCCTCTGTGCCATACGTCGATCTTATCCGCGACCCGCATGGGACTCCCTAGTGGCGTTTGCTCCACCCTCAATATTCTCCAACCTTGCTGCACGTAGCAGAGCACAGAAGCCTAACCCGGTGCTCTTCCGAAGGCTGGGAAAAGAATGTTCTTTATCTGTCCTCATTGGGGTGAAGCATCTTCTCTTCCACATTTCAAACAAATGGCCATATCACGTCTCAATTCAACCTATTCTGAGGACAGGTGAAGAAAGGTCATTATGCCAGATGTTTCATACCCAGTGTGAACGCGAAAAACACACTGAGATGCATGATGTACAGTCTTTCTTCATACATGGGACATGGAGGTACAAAGCAGACGTTATTAGTTCTAGACAGTCAAAAACTCACAGTGGCACTACCAAGACCAAGAAAGACAATTGATTTTTGGAAGGAAACAATCACATTTTTTAAAAAGGATGATTATATTGATGTTTAAAGCATTTCATTTTTGCCTGTCATAAGAGTCCGTATAGGACTTTTCAGAGTACAAAGGCTCAGAAAAAAATATATATTGGCTGACTTGTGTGGACACCCCGGCAGATTATACCTATCAATATATATTTTGTTGCAAAAAGCCTTAAATAAAGGCGATATGTTTTTGTATTTCTCAAAATGAGAACATGTTTCCATAGCATGGTCTGCCATTTATGACACTATTTATATTCATATTTATTAATGCATCTCTGTTATCAAAAATATGTTTGCTTCAATAAACTCAAGTAGGAAATATGCTGGTTATACGTTATGTTAATATCTGTATGCAATCAACCCGACATAGTGAAAAGCAAATATACTTTCGAGATTTTCAACATATACGAGCAGAATGTGTGTGTATAAAAAAAAATCTCAGAAGCTCACAAAGAGGTGTGGTACAATACTGAATACTCAGACGCGTTCAGATAGAAGGCCGCAGGAGGGCAGCAGCGAGTCTAGTTGCAAACATGTTGTAAATTTAGAGTTTCAGTACTTAACTTGAAGTTGGGCACTTAGCAAAACCGAGGTAACTTGTTAAAGGATTTTCACTTTTTGCTTGTCAGACTAGGCTATTATTTGAGCACCATGACAGAAATGGATGCATTGAATGTGAAAGTATGTGTAAATTCTAACAAATATAATTCTCTTCTATAAATACACGAACACGTCTCAGGTTTCGACAGCCAATCTGTGTCCAAGAAAAGGTTTTCGGATTTTCATTTGTAAACTGGAAATTAAGGTCTTCAGATTTGTTTATTGTCTCTAATCAACTCCATCAAAACCTTGAGTATTTTCAATTGCGATGTGAAGTTTGTCCCATAAGTCTTCAAAGGTCTCATAGGGTGGCAAATCCAATCGATTGAAACTGTCAAACAAAGAGAAGAACTTTAGCATACAAAGTGCTTGGGTATCACGCTGAGATAGTTTAAGAGTTCTGACGAATTTATTTACTTACCAAGTGTGAGCTCTAGGTAATTTTTCAGGGGTACCCCATTGTTCAACCGTAAACAACTGTGGTCCATTTGAGCCTAAAACAAAATAAGGAAATTATTTCATTAGACATCTTGTTGTGATCTCCTTTTATCAACCATTTGGACACATATCCCATGTAGAAAGCTGGCCTGGTGTGTAGTGGACACTTATGGTGGGGTGCCCTGCACCAGGTCCAGGCGACCCCTATTAGGGAATGTAGGCATTGTCTAGGAAGCAAGGGCTCTCTAGAGGTAGCTGTGGATGAGCAGCCAAGACTTATCTAGGAGACATGCAAAGCTTGTGCAATACCTCAATAATCACACAGCACTTACATGAAACAACCACAGGTTACCAGTGACGCTATGGAAAGATGCTTTGCTCCAAGTTTCACTGGCATTTTTATGGGCTGGTAAGAGCAACAACATGTTTGGACAGACGAGAATGAGCATTGGATAAGACATATAGCTCTCTGGATAAGATACATTGATGACATTTTTGTAATTTGGGATGGGTCTGTCAGTCTTTTGCATGACTTTTTGAAATTCATATAATGTAATGAGAGAAATCTAGCTTTCACCCACCAGTTCCTTAGTAATGCAATTGATCTTCGAGATGTACATGTGACGATTCAGAGAGGCAAGGTGTGTACTAGCCTTCACCGAAAAGAGACAGCAGGCAATAGTCTTTTGCATGCACGGAGTCATCATCCAACTCATTTGAAGTGGAGTATCCCCTATGGGGAACTATTGAGGGCCAGGTGTAACTGCAGTGATGCGAAGGCATATGAGAAAGAGGAGGCCATCATGTTGCATAGATTTCAAGTGAGAGGGTATCCTCATCAAGTCCTACTGGGCGGCTAGAGATAGAGCAAGAAGCGTCCCTAGAAAGGATCTCTTTGCCAAGAAATCTGTAACTTCTATTGCTGAGGGGAGGGTGAGACTCATTACCACGTACAATGCTGAATCATAAGAAATCCGAAGGATGATTTCAAAACATTGGTATGTGGTAAAATCGGATAGTGTAGTTGGCAGTTTAAGGTCTCGCCTTCCCCATTGATTACATATCCCAAAGCAAGATCAGTGAGAGATATTTTGGTTCATAGTAATATGGAGACAGTTCCAAAACAGGGTAGTTGGCTGACAGAACAGAAAGGCTTCTATAAGTGTGGTTATTGTAAAGCCTGCAAGAACAGTATTAATGTGAAGACATACCTGATGCCCAATGGACAGGAGAAACAGATTAAGTTATTCACATGCAACTGTGATTTTTGAGTATATGTTCTAGAATGCCCATGCGGCTTAAGCTACACTGGGAGTACTATTGTTCCTGTCAAGAAGCATATTCTGGAACATTTGAGAGCAATTAGAAATTGTGATCACAGTTATCCTGTTGCGGGACTTTGGGAACAAGTACATGCCAAAAATTCTGATACTCTTTCCATTTTTTGGTATTGACAGAGTAGAGGTGTCAACAAGAGGAGGTAACAGAGAAAGGAAACTCCGGATCTTGAAGTCTGAATATATTGTGCGTCTTAAAAGTAAGGCCCGATGGGTCTGAACCTTGAAGAGGAACTTTCTGTACATATAGGTTGAAAACATTTATAACATGAGACAATCAGTAATAATTTTTCATTGTTTGTCTTGTGTTTATGATTTTATGCATGGAGGACAAGAGTCAGGGGTATTTCTACATTCAATACACATTTTTTTGTTTCAGTTTGCTTTTGTAGTGCAGTGAGTAGAAGTTTTTTCAGTATATTTTCCAGTTTATATACATATAATTGGATGCACAGTGTGTGTTCGGTAAGAGAAAGGCATGATAACATTTATTTACTTAATATGCAATATGAGGATGTTACCTTCACAAACAGTTTAAATAAGGGCCGCGAGTATGGTTGGATAAGTCATTGTAATAAAAATAGATGTTTTTGACCACTGACATTGTGTTGCACACTTTGCATATTAGTTGTTCAGTGTTCACAAGTTGCAGATTACATTTTGTATTCAGTTTAGCTGCCTATTGACTTTATCATGGCGTTAGACATTGCATGTGGGACATTGCGGTTGAGCTGTGTTTTTCCACATGGTAAACTGAGCTTGTTTTTCGTATTTTCTCACCGAACACGAACAGTTAGTCAGTCAACATGATAAGAAAGTGCAGTGCAGGGAGCAGTGAGGCCTTGGGAGGAGAGCCTTGAGAATCTGTCTGGCCAGGTTTCAACGTTTTTCTTCCAACTCTGACCTCCAGTAGCCAGCATGTTTGAATATTTCTCTTTCATGGGAGGGTTTTTCCAGAAAGCCCTCTCGGTTCTTTAAAGGTATAAAAAGGTGGCCCTGCTCAGTAGCGAGGGAATTTCCAAGACCTCGTCAGGATTGGACGTCAAATGCCTGACACTTGTCCTGTGAGGGTGGATATCTCTTTCCCGCAGTTGAACGTGGTCATCTTCTTGCTGGCATGAGAAAGAAGAAGAGCTTGGCAGGCCCACAGTGATGAATTTTTACTTTATTCTTTGCTTTGCAATTATGCTATAATATAATCACATATATTTGCTGTGTACATTGCAGCTGAGAATAATTTTTGATACATTTTCCTTTCATTGCTGTGACTATTTTTAAACGTGTGCTTTCGACCTACTAATCTCTTTTTAGGAACCTCGTGGTGAATTAATAATAAATGTCTTCTTTGAACTAAGAAGTGCATTCCAGGGATTTTTGTCAGCTCGGTCATTAGTGAAAGCAAAACAGTCATGTAATACATAAATGACATGTGCATTCATATCATGTCCTAGTGTATAATTTACTTCTAGTTAGCCATTGAGCCATAATACAGGATGTGGGTATTTGAGAAATTGAATAACAAAATGTGATCCTGTTTCTGATGTTTATTATGGCCACTTGGCCAGAACACAGGATATAGATATTTGCAGAATGAATTTAGAACATGATATATAAAACAATTGTGATCCTATTTGTAGGAAGTTGGCTCTGTATATCCTATTTCAAAGTAAGAAATAGTATGCACGGAGTCCAAGGGTTCCCCTGAGAGGTAAGATAGTGGCAAAAGTAGATAATTATAATGCTCTATTTTGTGGTAGTGTGGTCGAGCAGTAGGCTTATCTGAGGGTAGTGTTAAGCATTTGTTGTACACATACAGGCAATAAATGAGGAACACACACTCAAAGACTTACTCCAGGCCAACAGGTTTTATATTGAAAAATATATTTTCTTAGTTTATCTTAAGAACAACAGGTTCAAGATTCACAGTTAATACTTTAAATGTAAGGTACTTCACTTAGGTACTTTCGGAACTCTGAATGAAAACAATATCATATACAGTCTTTGGAAAAATGGCAATAAGCTATTTCAAAAGTGGACACAGTGCAAAAATCAACAGTTCCACGGGGGGAGGTAAGTAAAGGTTAGTTTTGAAGGTAAGTAAAACCCTTACAAGTCTCAAAGTTGGGGCATAGGCAGCCCACCATTTGGGGTTCAAGGCAACCCCAAAGTTACCACACCAGCAGCTCAGGGCCGGTCAGGTGCAGAGGTCAAAGAGGTTCCCAAAACACATAGGCTTCTATGGAGGGAGAACAGGGGTGCCCCGGTTCCAGTCTGCCAGCAGGTAAGTACCCGCGTCCTTGGGGGGCAGACCAGCGGGCTTTTGTAGGGCACCGGGGGGGACACAAGAAGGTACAGAAAGTACACCCTCAGCGGCACAGGGGCGGCCGGGTGCAATGTGCAAACAGGCGTCGGGTTTTGTATAGGAAGTAATGGAGAGACCCGGGGGTCACTTCAACGATGCAGGCAGGCATGGGGGGGGGATCCTTGGGGCAGCCACCACCTGGGCTAGGCAGAGGGTCGCCTGGGGGTCACTCTTGCACTGGAGTTCGGTTCCTTCAGTTCCTGGGGGCTGCGGGTGCAGTGTTGGTTCCATGCGTCGGGTCCCTTGTTACAGGCAGTCGCGGTCAGGGAGAGCCTCTGGATTCTCTCTGCAGGCGTCGCTGTGGGGGCTCAGGGGGGGTCGTCTCTGGTTACTCACGGGCTCGCAGTCGCCGGGGAGTCCTCCCTGAGGTGTTGGTTTTCTGCAGGTCGAGCCGGGGGCGTCGGGTGCAGAGTGGGAAGTCTCACGCTTCCGGCGGGAAACGTGAAGTTTTTAAAGTTGCTTCTTTGTTGCAAAGAAGTTGCAGGTTTTTGAACAGGGCAGAGTTCCTTGGTCCTTGGGTGCAGGGCAGTCCTCTGAGGCTTCAGGAGGTCGCTGGTCCATGTTGGATGCGTCGCTGTTGCAGTTTTCTTCGAAGTTGGGAGACAGGCCGGTAGGGCTGGGGCCAATGCAGTTGTCGTCTCCGTCTTCTCTGCAGGGCTTCAGGTCAGCAGTCCTTCTTCTTTGTTAAGGTTGCAGGAATCTGATTTCCTAGGTTATGGGGTGCCCATAAATAGTGAATTTAGGGGTGTGTTTAGGTCTGGGAGGGCAGTAGCCAATGGCTACTCTCCTGGAGGGTGGCTACATCCTCTATGTGCCTCCTCCCTGTGGGGAGGGGGGCACATTCCTAATCCTATTGGGGAAATCCTCCAAAATCAAGATGGAGGATTTCTCAAGGCAGGGGTCACCTCAGCTCAGGACACCTTAGGGGCTGTCCTGACTGGTGGGTGACTCCTCCTTGTTTTTCTCATTATCTCTCCTGGACTTGCCACCAATAGTGGGAGCAGTGGCCAGAGGGGCGGTCATCTCCACTAGCTAGAGTGCCCTGGGCCATTGTAACACGAAGCTTGAGCCTTTGAGGCTCACTGCTAGGTGTTACAGTTCCTGCAGGGGGGTGGTGAGAAGCACCTGCACCCAGAGCAGGCTTTGTTTCTGTCCTCAGAGAGCACAAAGGCTCTCACTCCGGAGGGGGGGCGGGGGGGGAGGGGGCAGAAACTCATCTCTCAGCAGCAGGCTGGCACAGACCAGCCAGTCCTGCACTGAAGGATTGGGTAAAATACAGGGGGCATCTCTAAGATGCTCTCTGTGTGCATTTTTTAATAACTCCAACACTGGCATCAGTGTGGGTTTATTATTCTGAGAAGTTTGATACCAAACTTCCCAGTATTCAGTGTAGCCATTATGGAGCTGTGGAGTTTGTTTTTCACAAACTCCCAGTCCATATACTTAATATGGCCACACTGCACTTACAATGTCTAAGGGGGTCATTACGACCTCGGCGGTCTTTTTGCAAGACCATTGAGGGACCGCCGTGCGGAAGACCGCCTGTGCAGGCGGTTTGCTGCTCTGCGTATTATGACTGTTGGCTGCTCTCCGTCGTTATTCCGACGGAGAGCCGCCAACAGCCATACCTGCGGGCAGCGGGGAAGTGGAGGTTGCTCCACCTCCACCGCCATGGCAACAGAACACCGCCCAGCGAATCACGTCCTGTGATTCGCCGTGGCGGTGTTCTGTTGGCGTGGAGATGTCGGCGGAGCTGCCCCCATGGCTCCCGTCCCCTCCCGGAGGATCGATGGAAAAGGTAAGGGGAGGGGCTGGGGGGTGTTGTGTTCGTGCATGGGGGTGTGCGTGTGTGTATGTAGAGGGGGTGTATGGGTGCGTGTATGCTTGCGGGGGTGTTGTGTGTATGGGAATGAGTGCGTGTATGGCTGTGGGTATGTCTGTATGGATGTGTGCGTGTATGTTTGAATGTGGGTGTGCGTGTGACTGTGTGTGTGGATGTAGGCATATATGTCGGGGTGTGTGTGTGTTGGTGGTGCCTGCATGCGTGTCGGGTGTGTGTGAGTAATGTTATGTTGGGGGTTGGGGTGGGGAGGGGGGTCCTGCCACCTTTGGGGGGTGGCAGGGGTGGTGGGGAGGGAGTCGGGGTGGGGGAGACCCCTATCAGTACCAGGGAAGGAATTCCCTGGCACTGATAGTGCTTACCGCCATGGATTTCATGGTGCTTTCTTTGGATTCACTGGAAATGTTCAACTTTCCTGAGGCCTACTTTTTAGATGCAGGCACAGGACCCAGCAGTTACTGGATAAGGCTCCTTACAGATCTTGCCCTACAGCAAATATTTTAGCAGGGTCTTGGGAAGCTTTTTGCCTCTGTTTAAGATCCCATTCATATTCAAATAGTCTTTCCCAACAATGACAGCAGCAGTGAGGTGGGCCATCTTCTCCTGCTCTGGCACAGATGCATTCTTGGTTCTACAGAATGCTAATGGCCTGAGGCCCTCGAGCTACCAGTAGAAGTGAACAAAGCCAACCTGGCTCACTGAGATTTTATAGCCTCCCTCCTCAACAGTTGCCTTGAATGCTTCTTTCCAGTGAGGTATTGAAGGACCCTATCCTACTGATATGGGATAAGCCGCCTTCTGCATTGAAGGTGAACTGCCAGTTCCCCAGATTGCCATCTCGTGCCTGGGGTCCCAAAGTTTCTGACTGCTTACCCTTCCCTAAAGGCCCTTGTGAGGCACTCACTTCTGCAAGCAGAACCCTGCTTCCTTCCCAACTTCCCCTCCAGTCACAGAATCAAAGATAATTGAGGCCATGGAGAAGCTGTTCTTTTCTTCAGAGAGCCTTGCTCTTTGCACCACAAATGTAACTTGACTCCTTTCATTCTACTTCCATGCTTTGTGGGAAATGGCACAAAATTTGCCAGTCATTTTCATGACCATCATGTGGAGGTTGTGCTCGATGGCCAGTGTAGGAATCTGGTTCTGTATATACTATATTAAAATGACAGAGTCCAGGGTTTCCCCAAGAGGCTTGACAGAGGCAATAATAGATAATACTAATGCTCTATTTGTGATAGTGTGGTCGAGCAGTTAGGCTTATCAGAGGATTAGTGTTAAGCATTTGTTGTACACACACAAGCAATAAGTGAGAACACACACTCAATGACTTAACTCCAGGCCAATAGGTTTTTATATAGAAAAATATTATTTTGTTTATTGTTAGAACCACAAGATTAAGATTGCAGGTAAGTACATTAAATGTAAGATACTGTGCATAGGTATAGATAGGACTTTGAATTAAAACAGTAATGTATACAGTTTGGCATAACATGGCAAATAAGCTATTTTAAAAGTGGACACTGCAAAATTCAACAGTTCGTGGGGGAGGTAAGTACAGGTTAGTTTTTGAGGTAAGTAAAGCACTTACAAGTTCAGTCTCAGGGGCATAGGCTGCCCACCGCTGTAGGGGTTCAACACAACCCCAAACAACCAGCAACACACGGCCGGTCAAGTGCAGAGGTCAAAGAGGGGCCCAAATAACATAGGCGGCTAGGGAGACAGGGGGTGCTCCGGTTCCAGTCTGCCAGCAGGTAAGTCCTCTGGGAGCAGACCAGGGGGGTTTTGTAGAGGACTCGGGGAGGGTCCCAAGCAGGCACACAAAATACACCCTCAGCGGCACACAGAGAGCCAGGTGCAAACAAGGCGTCGGGTTTGTAATAGGAATCAATGAAGGGACCCAGGGGTCACTCAGATGGTGCAGGCAGGGCATTGGGAGGGGGGAGGGGTGTGTTTAGGGCTGGAGGGCAGTAGCCAATGGCTACTGTCCCTGAGGGTGGCTACAGCCTCCTTGTTCTTCCTCCCCTATTCCTATTGGGTTAAATCCTCAAAAGCAAGATGGAGGATTTTCTAAGGAGGGGTCACATCAGCTCTGCTCAGCTTAGGGCCAACTGTGACATTTTCCTACAGAAAGTCTGAGGAGGTGTCAGGTGGAGGTGTCAGGCCGGCATTTTTAAAGTGAATCCCATCGAGTGCAGGAGGTTCGCAGTAGTCTGGGGATAGGAGATGACAGCCTGGGGCAAGTCTGCCTTCAAAAGCCGGTCATCGAGATGGGGGGTACACTGACAACCCTGATCTCCACAGATGAGCTGGAGCCACTGTCATTACCATTGAGTCTCCTGGGTCCAGAATAGACAGGGCCCGAGCCAAGGTGAGCATCTTGAATTTCAACTTCTTGTAGTTGAGGGGCAGCAGGTCTGGGATAGGACAAAGCCCTCTGTCCTTCTTCGCACCAGAAAGTAGCGGGAATAGCAACCACAACCTACTTCTGGCGTCGGGACACTCACTGTGGCTTCCTTGGCCACGAGTGTCCAAACTGCCTTGCGCAAAAGAAAAGGATGATCCTCCGTCAGCCTGCCTTGAGATGATGGCATGAGGGAAGGAGTAGTCAGGAAGGGGAGGGAGTAGCCCTTTCAGACTATCAGCAAAACCGACCTATCTGATGTTATGGACTGCCAGTGGGGTAGGTGATGACGTATCCTGCCACCAGCTGGGTTTCCATGATGGTATAATGGCAGTTTAGGACAGTTTGGAGGTTGGAGCTGCAGCGTTATGGGAGAGGGTGGTGGACTGACATGACCTCTAGCTGCCTGATCCACAAGGCTATCGGATTCCATGACTAGGCTGCGCAGGGAATGGGAAGCATGCACGACACAGGGACTGGATGGAAACTGGCACAGTTGGTAGCCCCTTACATAGTCACAAAAGGGGCAAAAAGCAGACTTGGGATGGCGCAGAAGATAAGCCCAAGGCCTGGGCCATAGCCTGACTGTCCTTAAATCTTTTGCATACTGAGTCCACCTTGTCTCTGGAGAGATGGAAGCCATTGAAGGGCATGCCCTCGAAAAGCCACTATTATGTAGCCAGGCATGGCACCTAAGGACCGTCCACGATCTGCGGATCATGTCAAGTTCACATTGTATTGTGAACTTTGCTGCATCTCTCCAGTCTGCTACCACTTGGGAGATCACGACCTGGGCCTCCTCAGGGACCATAGGTAGCGCTTGCACAACAGTATCCCACAGAGTGTGGGAGTAGCAGCCCGACAGGCATGCAGTGTTCACAGAGAGCAATGCCAGGTTGGCGGATGAAAACATCCTCTTACCCAGTGTCTTCAGTCTCTTGGATTACCTATCCGTAAAAGCAGTAGTGAACGCGCCAGGGTTGACATAAGAGGTGGAAGCCTGGACCACCAAACTCTAAAGTGTGTGTTGTGGGAGAAAACTTGGGTCCCCTGGGGCGTGGCAGTGGCAATGGGCGATTGTTCTGTTCACAGGAGCCCCTGTGTTGGATTTGGACCAGGTACCCAAAAGGACATCTGTGAGGGCCTCAATAAATGGTAGGAGTGGTTCAGATGGGGAGACTCCCGGATGAAGCACCTCCATCAACACATTAGTTCTGATCGTCACCAAAGGCAAGTGAAGGTCAAGGAGCTCTGCAGCCCTCTACACCACCATAGCAAAAGATGCTCCCTCCTCCAAAGCCACGGTAGGAGGAGAAAGCATGCCAGCAACTGGGGAAGTATCTAGGCCTCTGGCTTCAACCAGTTCCTCACACCAGTTAATTGTCATGTTCCTAAGGCTGTACCCTCCCATTCCTCCCCGAGAGCTAGTCCATAGGAACAGGGCTCAGAATCTGATCTGGGAGGCAAGACTTCCAATGGTGCCGGATACAGCGTGGAGGGATGCCCCTCTGGCTCAGTACTGGAGTCAGGGATCAAAATGGGGATGATGCTGCAGGTGGGCACAGGGAGCGTCGACATCGGGGAAGGTCGAGGTGGCACGACCTGCGTCAGTCCAGACCCAGAAGTGGATCCTTGGGGCCCTACTGGCACCGGAGGTAATGGCGTGGAACCAGCAGGAGCCCTTACTGACCCCACAGGACCCGAAGGCGTGCTGGAGAGGTCAGGTTACCCAAATACAACGCATATGGTGTCCAAAAACTCCTGTAGTGGGAAGAGGGTTCCTCTGGCCCCTATGAAACTCAGAAAAACGTGGCATCGAACCAGGCACAGGCTCAACTGCTGAGTGAGGCCTAGAATGTTATGCTCCCGCATCTCGTCGGCCGATGGATGCGAAGAAGTCAAGCACGCATTGACTTCTTTTAATGCTTGGACTTACCCAAGTGTCCAGAAGATTTAGAATGGGACAACTACCTCAGACTCCGTGACCGATCCTAGGATCTTCTTCTCGACCGGGACCTTGACCGGCACGGGGTCGCACAGCAGGTAGCCATAGGCTTGAGAAAGTGCTCCCCCAAAGCCTTTAGATTCATCATGGAAAAGTCAGAGCACTACTTTGAGTTGTGGTCACGCTCAAGGCACCATAGCCATACAAGGTGCGGGTCTGTCACTGATATCAGCCAGTGACAGGCGCTGCAGGGCTTGAAGCCGCCCTTCCTAGATGACATGCTGCCACACCAGGAGAAAAACTTCAAAAAAGTGTTGACAAAACATCAAAAAATGCTCAGTCAAAAAGTGACTGAAGGGGCAGCTCTTCCAGGATCTGCGCTGGCTGGCGCAGAAAGATAAGGACTGATGTCAGTGCATCTTGGTGGCACCTATATAAGTGCCATCTACGTTACATCTGGCACGGGCGACACAAGCGAGACATGCAGAACTGAACAATGCCACCTACTGGCACACAGGGGTACTGCTTACGATAAATCTTCCGGATCCAGTCTGACAACTGGGATAATACTAAGGTAAGGAATCTGCAGCTAGAAGTCTGTATCAGATTCACCAGTTAGAAGTATCCATCAGAACAGAAATAAAGTAAACTAAACAACTGGGTTTGTAAGGGTTGGATATGTCGCGAAGAACACCAAGCAAAAAACTTATCGCAACGTTTCCCATAGATAGTTTTAGTGGAGGAATTCCTGGCCACAATGATATCCTCTACTTTGGGAGGAAGATCAAAGGCAGTCAACTGTCACTTCTCAGTCACCAAGCATGAGGTGTAAGGTGCTAAGACCCAAGTGCAGGACCCTTCCCTGCTGCTGCAACAGACGGTCCTCCCGAAAGGGCAGTCAGATCAGAGGACAAATGCTCCTGGTCAGTAGTTCCATATGCCACACGCACAACGCCAGTTGCTATTCACAAGAGTGACTTGGGCTCCGTCATTCCTGGTTTTCCTCAAAATTTTAGGCGGGAGATCTAGCAGCGGGAAGGCAAACATGAGTCTCTAGCCCCAATCCAGATGAAAGGGGTCTAAGAGTGAGAACTACCCTGGGAACAGCAATAGATAAAAATGCAGCAGCCATTAATAACTAGCTAGGCAACGCAGGCTGAATTTGTCTGCCTTGGCATCAAAACTCCTGCCAATTACTGTTTGACCAGAGAAATGCCCTGAGAATCCAGCCAGCTCCATATACTCAGAGCCTCCTGGCGCACGGCCCACAACCACACTTTGCCCTGCTTGCTGCAGTAAAACATTGAGGTGGTGTTGTCTGTGAAGTCCTGCACCTCTTACCCTTTTAGACAAGGGAAAAAGGCAAGCAATGCCAAGTAAATCTCCTGCAGTGCCAGCAAGTTTTTTTTTAAAATATATATTTATTTTATTGCCATTTCAACTTCATACAATGTCAACTCACAGGATGCATTAATAAACAATACAGCCATAGCTAGTAGTTTATGGAATTCGAAACATTACATTATGCACTGTAAACAGTGCATGAAATGGTAACCAACATGATAACTGCAAACAGCTCCAGACGCCTTCACCCCCGTGCTTCTCTCACTGTTCCTGGCATTATTGGGAGAATACCCGTATCACCTAGTGTCCGTTCTAGACTGTCGGGACATGCAAGTCAAGGAATTAGTGCTCCTGCATCATTGTTCAGCAGGGTCGCTGCCCTCTCCCTCCAGATGCCCACCACTCCCTTTCACTATGCAGTCCCCATTTTGGTCCCTCGTCATGGTCGTATGGTCATGTATCATGGCTCCCCATGCTAACAGGTCATCTAACAGCTTATCCTCTCGTAGGACTCTTTCATATGAGCCTCTTCTGCAACAGCCTATTCCGTCATATCCCGTTAGCCAATCATATGTCAGAGGAGGCGTCGGGCTAATCCTCTTAATGGATATCTGACTTTTAGCCAGAGTCAAGCCTAGCAATGTGAATTTTTGCTTAGCTTCCTATTTTCTGTGTCCGGAACCAGTCCCAACAGGCATAGTTTAAGTTGCTGCATTTGTGGCCGTCCAGTCACCCTGTATAAGTGGTTCAATATTGTGTCCCTGTAGTCTATGATTCAGGACAGTTCCATACCATATGGAGGTAGTCTGCTGGTGTTTATTGGCAGCATGAACAATCTACACTATTAGAATGGTAAATTAGGTGTAGACGTTTGGGTGAGAGGTGTGTAAGATGAATTATATTGTATTGAGTTTAAAGATTAAAGTGTGCATTGGCCAAAACCTCCTGCACGCCTCTATGTATTCTAGTGTATTCTGCAACTGTTATAGGGAGTTTGCTTAGCCACTGCCTTTGTCCTCCACCCTAAGGGAGGTCCGGGGTTTGTACACCTGCAACGTGCAGCAAATATTTGTGATAAGTCTCCTACCACCAGCCAGCGACAGTCATGCCACAATAGTTTGGACTGGGAATCCAGGCCATATCTCCCTAGATGTGGTCGTTATTGTGGCATATTTGAAGTAACTGGCCTCTGCCCAACCCAAAAAATGTGATCTCCTCCGGTGCTCCAGCAAGTTGATGTGGAGGTGGGTTTATGCTGGAGACCGGATTAATCTGATCTTCAACTCTACTACATGAACTCCCCAACAAAGCAAAGATGTACCCATCATGACCGTTGGCTTTGGGAAGGGCAGTGAGAAGGACCTGCCACTGATCCAATTAAGGGCCTGCAGCCAGAACTGCAGATCTGTCGCCGACACCTCCGACATCAGGATGGAATCAGAAATTTAGCCTTGGTGCTGAGCCAACTGAGGCTTTATATTCCACTGCAGAGCCTACAAGTTCAACCTAGTGTGGCCCACAAGCAGGATGCAAGAGACCAAGAGGCCAAGAACCCTCAGAGCTGCTGTCAATTAGACCCACGTCAAGGGCTGAAATATCGGGATCATAGTCTGAAAATCCTCGACTGGTTGAAGCAGAGGATAAGCTCTGAACAGTACTGAGTCCAGGATCTTTCAATGAAAGGGAGCCTAAGTAAAGAAGTCAGGTGTTGATGGAAAATCCCAGAGATGTCAACAGGTCGGCTATTGTCTGGAAGCAAGCCCACCTTCAACACCTAGTCATCAAGGTATGGAAAACAGGTATTACCAATCTTCGATGATGGGTAGCGAACACCACCACCACTTCTAGGAAAACCGGGGAACACTGAAAACTGAAAGTGCTCTTGACCCACCCTGAACTGCAGGTAACACTTGTGGGATTGCAGAACAGAAATATGAAAAATAAGTGCCCGATCGGTGGAAACAGGGCAGATAGAACCTGGGCCAACATAAGCGTCTTAAAGTTTTCAAGAATAAATCGAGATGGTGAAGATCTAAATTAGGACAAAGGGCTCCATTCTTCCTCAGCACTAGCAAACAACAGGGTTAACATTCAGCCCCTATTTCTGATGCTGGAACACTCTATATGGCTCATTTGACCATAAGACCCTGGGCCTCCTGCCTCTGGAATTGACAAATGGCCCTCTGAAAGCCGCTCTGATGTGGGTCAGACGTGCAGCGAGTTTGATAGGAATGGCAAGGCATTTCCTTGTTGGACTGTCTGGAGCACCCATTTGTCAGATGTAATGCCCTGCCAGCTGTGGAGGTAATAACTTGTCCTGCCTCCTACATGGTGGCTGTGTGTCACTGAGGGCAAACTAAAATGGCTTGGAAGGTAAAGCTGGTGGCGCAGGGAACTGTGCAGTATGGTGCCCCTGAGGGCCTGGATATTGACTGCTGGTTCCCCAATCCCAGGCTCAAAAGGAATGCGGGACAGTCTGTTGCTGAGTGGAGACCTTGACGTTGACTTCGAGCCAAACCCCTTCTGAAGGTTTGAAATGAGTGAAATTGTTGGGGCTACTGCAGCATGGCCACAGACTGAGGGAACACGCTATGCCCCTGGGTCTCTGGATCTCTTAAAGCGCCCCAGTGTGGAGTCTGCTTTGTCTCTGAAGTGCCGGGTGCTGTCAAAGGACATCGAAATTAATGATGCTTGAAAACTACTTTAAAAATCTGTGGATCTCATCCAAACGAGAAGCCAAAGCACAACCCTGGTACTGACTGCCTTCTTAAGCAGTGAGTTATGTCCAGCACAGAGCGGATGACATTTTGCTGCATTTTGGCAACCCTGGATGATATATGCCAAATCGGTGTGACACAAGTCAGGGACTGTCAACAAGATCTCGCTGACCATACCCGACAAGGGGTGTGACTATCCACCTTGTAGGCATCTGACAATAGCTGAATGTAGGGTGAGATTCACAGAGGAAAGCATTCTTTTCTGAAATGCCTCCAAATGTTTAGACTCTGTATCAGGAGGAGGTGTAGGGAACAAATAAAGGTTTAATCTACTTGTAGATGCCTGACCGCCAGGCTCTCATGTAGGATGTTGAAAAATAAAAGTATGATTTCTCAGAGAAGGTTGTGTCTTCTAGCCACTTGCTCATTGTTGGACCTGGGCCTCTATGTAGGGTCACCCCAAACATTCTGCTTTCCTATTTATTTGCTTAATTAGTTTTTGTTGGCCTTAGGACTCTGTGCACTTTACTACTGCTAACCAGTGCTAAAGTGCTTGTGAACTCTCCCTAAAACATGGCGAAACTGCTTTATACCCAACTGGCATATTTAATTGATTTATAAGTCTCTTGGAGAGTGGTATACAATATACACAATATATCCAGCCTGTAAATTAAATGCTACCAGTGTTCTTGGCAGCACTTATTGTGCCACCTACCTAAGTAGACTCTAACCCTTAACCCAGGCCTGAATATAGTTTCACACTGCTATGTTGACTTGGTATTTAAACCCCCTTGCCAAGACTTAAACTCTCCTTTTATTACAAATAAGGCACCTCTAAGGTAAGCCCTATGTAGCCATTGGGCAGGGTGCAGTGTAATTAAAAGGTGGGACATATACGTTTAAGTTTTAAATGTCCTGGTAGAGTAAAACAACCAAATTTGTTTTCCATTACTGTGAGACACTCCCATCCCATAGGATAACATTGGGGATTCCTTATTATATTTAATGTGCTGTAATTCCAAACTGAGAGGAGGTAGATATCTCATGTTTGGCACCTATATAATTGTAATGATAAACCATTTTTAAGGGTAAAGTCAGATTTTTCTTTATAATTTTGAAAATGCCAATTTTAGAAAGTTGGCATTTTCCTACCTTTAGCCCTTTGTGCCTGCAGCCTGTCTTGGGTCACATGACTGGGTGTAGCTGACAGACTTTGTAAATTCCAGACAGTTCCACAATAGTGGGTTTAGCTGAGCCCTCAAGGGGCCATCAGCTGGCAGGATTGGACGGACTGATCTGAGAACTTCCCCACTTGCACCTGAATAGGCTGTGCCCTGTCTCCTTAAAACAGGCCTAATGACCCTGCACTGACACTGTAGCCAGTTCGGAGCCAGGGCAGGGAAATCAGAAAATTCCAAGAACTTCAAAGAACCTTTCTAGAATCTTCTCCCACCTTCCAGGAGAAGGACACCAGGGTATAAAAATAGGACCGTCAGACCCGCTCTACAGTTCACTAATGGACCTGCAGAAGGACTAGCTGAAGACTGCCTGATGTTCTGACCTGCTGTGCACTCTCAGATGCCAGCCCTGTTGTTAAGCCCTGCATCTATATCTACACCCAAAAGTGACTCAAAGGGCTAGTTGCCCGGCCACCTGTTCAGAGCCATAGGAATATAACAGGCTCCCTCCATCTTGAAACTGCACCTGGACCCAGCCTGAGTGAGTCCTGAACCCCTAAGAGTTCTCCAGACATTCATGGACCCTTGGCTGTGGTGCTAAAAGTGCCCAGATGGCCATTTTCAAAAGCTGAGGACTTGGACAAAATTTGGCCAAAAAGTACTCAGAGAACCAGGAGAAGGCCGGGACTAAACTGCTCCCCTATCCATCCAAGGTGCATTACTGGTTGGATTGACTTCGCAACTCCTCCCGCTACCTTCTTCACCACAGCAGAGAATCTGTTTCAGTGGCCCTTTCGCTAAAGGGCTAGCCAATCTCGTGGAACTGTCTTTGTCTATAGCCCTCTGCTCCGTCCCGCTGGTGATTTTCAATTTCCAATTCAGTGACTAAGTCAGAAGGTAAAAATTATCACTGTGGCTTAGCTCCAAAGCTATCAGACGATGAGGCTCCCTCCTTGGACACTCTTACAATCTTCTACCTTCTCAAACATGGTCCTCTCAAAAATTTCTACGTCTGAATGTAAGCGCTGACTGGGCCCAATCCACTTCTGGTATCAAAACAGTGCTCTATTGCAGTCACACTTAACTTTCTTTGACCTGGTCTCCTGGCGCTTTGATCTTTTAGGTGCTATTTTGAGCCCTAAACTTAAAAAATTCATAACTCCAGTTCTGCTAATTGGAATTTTGTTGTTTTGGTATCAAATCATTTATTAGACTTTACTCAATTTTTCTAAACTGGCTTGGGATCTTTCTTGAGTTGTGTTGTCACTTTATTACTGTTTGTGAGCTGTATAAATACTTCACGTTGCCTTTAATTTAAGACTTTTGGTGCCAAAGCACAGGTTAATTTAATGACTTTTTGTGGTCCTCCCTGCAAGGGATTGTGGCTGTTCCTTTCCCTGGCCTCACACTCAAGTCAATCAACAACCCAATTTCTCACACTTATTTACTGGCAGGCATGAGCACAGTTTGGCCCAGGCTCCAAGCAGAGTGTCCGTAAGATCCTTGTTAAAAGAGGAGCCATTCCGAGGAGGTCTGCCCGGTTGTAGACCTTTCGTCAGTATGTTGGTATTTACCTCAATAGATGGTAGCTGTAGTCAACAACTTTGGATGCACTCCAAATGAAGACAGCAAAAGAGGCTGATTCTTCCATGGAGGGCCAGGGGAGGTGTCCAAGCCACTGGCTTCGTGCAGGTCTATGAGAAGGTTGCCATCTTCATAGTAGTGGGATGCATGATCGCAGACATGGCCATTGCCTTTCACCCAGACTATGCTGACTTGAATCAGAGCCATATAGATTGTCGAATAATTGATAGTGACTCCTATGAAATGGTAACATTCTGTTTGAGTCAGAATGAGGCTGGACCGGTTGCATCAGGGCTTGCATTGGACATAGCTTGGGTTGAGATTGTGTTGGATTTATCTTGGAGTGGATAAAAAAAAAAAAATCGTCCTCCTCTAGCATTGGTGTTGAAGTTGAAGGAACTGCCTTGAATTGTGGTGTTGATTTTGGAATAGGTGTTGACCTCTGAGTCGAGCGGACCCTGCAGCAAAGTGAAGAGGCACAAACAGCCCTTGAGGACAAATACATCAATGGTAATCCAAAAGAAGGTATCCTTGAATCCGTGGGGCCCAAAAGCAGACCACAACGAAACGGAAATGTTCTGATAATCTTGTCTGCAAGCTGCTTTCTGTTGCCATGTCACCGATGGGCCTGCAATTCAGGGTACATGGTGACCCATTGTGGAATCAGTTCTTCGATAGGAGATAGGAACTGAGCCAAAGTAGCACCTTCAAAAACCCCGCAACTTCTCAGATCGAGAATGGCGGGACAGAAAATAATCCAGCTTTAGCTTCTTATTTCTTTGGGGAATTCAGCTTACTTGATTACTCCAAACAGGAGGAGGGTCTTTCACAGGAACGCCCTTGAGAATGCGAAAGGCTTCACAACCTTTGATAGAAGCAGGCCTTATGTGCTCTCATTTGGTGTTTAGCGACCGACTTTGGAACGACATTTCTGAATCGCTTTAGGGTTCATCCAGAGACAGTCATCGCAGGCCTTGGGGTTGTGCAATGACCCCAGAATCCAGAGGCATAAATCATGGGGGTACATCACAGACATCTGTTTGTGACAATCTTGAAAAGGCTTAAATTCTATACTTTTGCAGTAGGGACATGTCCTTTGGACACTGGGAAAATATTTTTGGGGGCATAATGCAATATGTTTAGTGCTCTTACCTTCTGGGGTGAGTGCCTTTGTGCACTCTGTGACCAGGAACAAAGCCTGTCCTGGGTGGAGGTGCCTCACACCTCCCCATGCAGGAACTGTAACACCTGGCAGTGAGCCTCAACAGCTCAAGCCTGGTGTTACAACACCCCAGGGCACTCCAGCTAGTGGAGATGCCCGACCCCAAGACACAGCCCCCACTTTTGGCGGAAAGTCCGGAGGAGATAATGAGAAAAACAAGGAGTCGTCACCCGCCAGCCAGGACAGCCCCTAAGGTGTCCTGAGCTGAGGTGACCCCTTCCTTAGAAAATCCTCCATCTTGCGTTGGAGGATTTCCCCTAATAGGATTATGGGTGTGCCCCTCTACACAAAGTGAGGAGGCACAAGGAGGGTGTAGCCACCCTCAGGGACAGTAGCTATTGGCTACTGCTCTCCAGCCCTAAACACCCCCCTAAATTTAGTAGTTAGGGACCACCCTAAACCCAGAAAAACAGATTTCCTGATGACCTGAACAAGAATAAGGACTGCTGACCTGAAAGCCCCGCAGAGATGACGGAAACAACTGAGTTGGCCCCAGCCCTACTGGCCTGTCTCCAGACTCAGGGAACCTGCAACAGTGACGCATCTAGTGGGACCAGCGACCTCTGCCAACTCAGAAGACTGCCCTGCAACCCAAAGGACCAAGAAACTCCAGAGGACAGCGGCTCTGTCTGAACATCCAAGAAGAAACCATCTTTAAAGGGACTCCAGCCTCACTCAGGAAGTGTGAGTCCCCAACACCCTGCACCAGATGCCCCGGCTCGTGTCCAGAGAAACCAACACTGCAGCAAGGACCCCCAGGCGACTCCCACAACGTGGACACCCTAAGATGACCTCCCTGCACCCCCATGGCGATGCCTGCAGAGAGAATCCAGAGGCACCCACTGGCTGCGACCCCCCGGTAACAAAGAACTCGACGCATGGAAGAAGCACTGCACCCGCTGCCCCAAGGTCCGAGAGGAACCAACTACCGGTGCAGGAGTGAGCAGCAGGTGGCCCTCATCTTTGCCCAGTCGGTGGCTGGCCCGAGAAGCCCCCCCTGTGCCTTGCCTGCATCGCCAGAGTGACCCCCGGGTCCCTCCATTGATTCTCATTCAAAACCCGATACCTACTTTGCACAATGCACCCGGCTGCCCCTGTGCCGCTAAGGGTGTATTGTGTGTGCCTGTTTGTGACCCCCTCAGTGCTCTACAAAACCCACCTGGTCTGCTCTCCGAGGACGCAAGTACTTACCTGCTAGCAGACTGGAACCAGAACACCCCTTGTCTCCATAGGCGCTTATGATATTTGAGCCCCTCTTTGACTTCTGCACCTGACCGGCCCTGTGTTGCTGGTAATGGGTGTTTGGGGTTGGTTTGAACCCCCAACAGTGGGCTGCCTATGCCCCGCAGACTGAACTTATAAGTGCTTTACTTACCTGCTAAACTAACTTGTACTTATCTCCCCCAGGAACTGATGAATTTTGCACAGTGTCCACTTTTAAAATAGCTTATTGCCATTTTTGCCAAAACTGTGTGCATTACTGTTTTACTTCAAAGTTCCATATTTACCTATGCCAAGTACCTTACAATTTATTCTGAATCTTGTGGTTACAAAATAAATTTAGAAAATATTATTTTTCTATATAAAAACCTATTGGCCTAGAGTTAAGTCTTTGAGTGTGTGTTCTCATTTATTGCCTGTCTGTGTACAACAAATGCTTAACACTACCCTCTGATAAGCCTACTGCTCGACCACACTACCACAAATAGAGCATTAGTATTATCTATTATTGCCACTATCAACCTCCAAGGGGAACCCTTGGACTCTGTGCACACTATCTCTCACTTTGAGATAGTATATACACCGCCAACTTCCTGCAATTGGTCATCCACACGAAATTCTTTTGTGCGGTCAAGGCAGAACGACAACGCTCTTTTAAGGTTCAGTCGATGGAGTCGCTGCTCCTCTTTAGATGGATGCGGTGGTGCAACGAAGGTGGGCAGGGTGATGTTCTGACCCAGATGAAATGGGGTCACCACCTTGGGAAGGAAAGAGGCACGAGTTCTGAGAACCAATTTATCTTGATGGATAGTGAAATAATGTGGCTTTGATGACAGGGTTTGCATCTCACTCACCCTCTTGGCAGATGTTATTGCCACTAAGAAGGTTGTCTTGCTGGTGAGCAGCTGGAGAGGACAGTTGTGCAAAGGCTCGAAGGCAGCACACATGAGAAATGTGAGGACAAGATTTAAGTCCTTTTGAGGCATAATAAAGGGCATAGGGGCAAACATATGTACAAGCCCTTTGAGGAATCTATGTACAATGGGGGATTTAAACAGAGAAGGCTGGTCAGGCAGCCGAAAAAATGCTGATAAGGCAGAAAGATAGCCCTTCAGAGTCCCTAAGTTAGAACCCTGAGGGGCTATAGACAGAATGAAGAGAAGAATGTCAGAAAGAGAAGCAGAAAGAGGGTCAATAGACCTTTCTGTACAATAATATACAAAGCGTTTTGAACGGCAGGCATATACCGTTTTAGTGGAGGGACACCTAGCTGCCAAAATAACCTTACAGACTTCGGGAGGAAGGTCAAAAGCCATCAACTGCCACCGCTCAATCTCCACGCATGAAGGCACAGAGTTGACAGGTTCGGGTGGAGAACCCTCGCTTGCTGCTACGACAGAAGATCCTCTCGAAGGGGCAGCATGATCGGAGGATTGATGCTCATTTTGAGAAGCTCGGGATAACAGACTCTTCGTGCCCAATCCAGAGCCACTAAGATGACTTGGGCCCGGTTGTACTTGATCTTCTTGAGAACTCTGGGCAGAAGTGGTATGGGCGGAAATGCGTATAGGAGGCCTGAATTCCAATCGCGACGAAAAGCGTCACCGAGCGATTGCCGCCTTGGAAACTCCAACTCACAATACTGCTGACATTGCGGGTTCTTTGCGGAGGAGAACAGATCTACCATTTGTGATCCGCTAGGTATCGATGGCTGAGTTCATCCGCTGTGGCGTTCAGAGAACCTGCCAGGTGTTGAACCACCAGGGTTATGCCCTGCTGTTCCAGCCATGTCCAGTAGCGCAGAGCCTCTTGACAAAGAGTCCACGACCTCAAACCACCCTGCTTGTTGCTGTACCACATTACAGTGATGTTGTCCGTGAACACCTGCACTATCTCCCCTTTCCCAACAGGAAGAAATGCTTTCAATGTTAGCCAGATGACCTGGAGCTCCAATAAGTTGATATGGAGCCCTGAAGCCACCGGACACCAGAGGCCCCTGATCTCTGCCTCTCCCAGGTGGCCGCCCCATCCCAGAAGTGACGCATCTGTCACTACTGTGAGATCTGGTTGGGGAAGGGAGAGGAGTATTCCTTTGACCAAATTGGAGATCACTAACCACCACTACAGGTCTTTTGTAGTTCAATCTGAGATCTGAACCATGTCGGAAAGATTTCCCTGATGCTGTGCCAACTAGAACTTCAGGTCCTATTGCAGAGCCCTCATATGCTATCTGGCATGTTTGCCTAACAGGATGCAGGAATCCAGGAGTCCCCACAGCCTCAGAGTCTATCTCACTGAAATCCAGGATAGAGGCCGAAACATCGGTATCACAACCTGAATATCCTGGATTTGCTGCTCAGGAGGATCAGCCTGAAACTGCACTGTGTCCAGAACAGCTCCGATGAAAGGGACATTCTGAGGAGGAGCCAGGTGTGACTTTGGAACGTTTATAGTAAACCCCAGCAAATGCAGGAGATCCGTCGTAGTCTGAAGGTGGGTGACAAGAGCCTGGGGCGTAGGAGCCTTCAACAGCCAGACGTCGAGGTAGGGGAAGACTGAAATCCCTAACCTGCGCAGATGAGGTGCCACCACCGCCATCACCTTGGTGAACACCCGAAGGGCACTGGTGAGACTGAAGGGGAGCACGGTAAATTGAAAGTGCTTGTGGCTCACCTTGAACCGCAAGTAACACCTTTGGGTGGGCAGGATAGGGATGTGAAAATTCACATCCTGCAAGTCCAACGCTACCATCCAGTCTCCTTGGTCTAGGGAAGACAAAACCTGAGCAAGAGTGAGTATATTGAATTTCTCCTTTTTGAGGAAGAGATTGACGTCTCTTAAATCCAAAATAGGGCGAAGACCCTTGTTGTTTTTTGGGATCAGAAAGTAATGGGAATAACAACCACTGCCTACTTCTGACATCGGAACCCTTTCTATAGCTCCCTTGTCCAAAAGAGCTGTAACTTCCTTGCAGAGTAAGATCAAATGATCCTCCATCAGCCGTTTTTTTACCAGAGGGATAGAGGTAGGGAAAGACTAGAAAGGGGGATGGAATAGCCCTTCTGTAAGGTCTGCAAGAACCATTTCTCCGATGTTATGGACCACCAGTGAGGGAGATGAAATTGAATCCTCCCACCAACTAGATGGACATGGTCTTGCAGAACCATAATAGGAGGGCTTGGGCGTTGTGGAAGAGGGGGGCTGGGTGGTGGCCGACCTCTGGCTAGACCCTCTGGGTTTGAAGGTACCACGACCTTGTCCTCGCACGGGATGCTGTGAAGCCGGAGGACGGTGGCTAAATTGTGGTTGGTGTGGTACTGTGTCCCTCCTGAAGCCTTGAAAGGGGCGATGGGCAGACTGCTGGCGAGCAGGCGCTGAGAGGCCCAAGGATCTGGCCGTAGCTCGAGAATCCTTAAATCTCTCAAGCGCAGAATCTGCCTTCTCACAAAAATGGGGTGAGACATCGAAAGGCATGCCCATCAAGTTTGACTGGACATCCCCCAAAAAGCCAGTGTTACGCAGCCAGACGTGGCGTCGGAGAGTCACTGTCGAAGAAATTGCCCTGTCCAGCGAGTCGGTCGTGTCCACACCACACCTTATGGTAAACTTGGCTGCATCTCTCCCACACTGGCCAGCTTGGGTGAGAGAGTCCCGAACTCCCCCACGGGACCTGGGGCAGCACTTGTGCCACCGTATCCCATAAAGTATGGGAAAAAACGGCCCAATAGAAAAAGAGGTGTTTACTGACCTAAATGTCAGGCTGGAGGAAGAAAATATCTTCTTTCCAAGTTTGTCCAGCCTCTTGGATTCCCTATCCAGGGGAGCGGAAGTGAAGGCACTACGGGAAGTGGAGGCTTGGACCACCAAACTCTCCGGAGTGGGGTGTTGGGTGAGGAAACTAGGGTCGTTTGGAGCTGGTGGATGGCGGCAGCCGATTGTCCTATTCACAGGAGCCCCTGTGAGGGGTTTGGACCACGTCCCCAGTCGGACATCTGTAAGGGCTTCATTGAAGGGTAACATTGGTTCTGATGTAGCAAACCCTGGCCGAAGCACCTCTGTCAGGAGATTAGTACTGACTGGCACCGTAGGCAAGTCTAGGTCTAAGACCTCAGCTGCCCGATGCACCACCATGGCATAAGATTCCCCCTCCTCTGTAGCCAAAGAAGAAGGTGAGGGCAAGCCAGCATCTGGAGAAGTATCCAGTTCACTGGGTTCCCCTAGTTCTTCATACCAGTTCTGCTCCTGCTCCAACGCATATTCTAAAGAGTCCTCAGACCCCTCCCACTCCTCACCTGTGCCTGGCTTTTCAAAATAATCCTCAGGCACTGATCTGGGCCTAGTCGGCGCCGTTGAAGTCGGGATTGGCATCGGACGACGTCGTTCCGACTCCGGATCATCAGCAATTAGGATGAGGCTACCACCACCAGTGGAAGCCGGAGGTGGAGGGAGCGTTGACGCTAGAGGAGGCCGACTGTGAGATCCCGGCGCTTGTCCGAAACCGCTATCGGATCCTGGCGTACCCAAAGGCGCTGAGGCCGAAGCCACCACTGTCGAATCCAATGGGGCCCCTGCTGACCCTGCAGGGTCCGAAGACCCACCTGCGGGGGCAGCCCGCTCAATTACAAGGTGCATGGCCTTGTAAAAATCCTTTATTTGATTGGGGGTAGCTTCAGCTCCTGGAAAGTGGGGGAGGCGCAAAGTCAGCCCTAGCAACGGCTCCGCAGAACCATGCTCGGAAAGCTGACGTTCCCGAGATGCCTCGTCAGCCGATGGGTGTGGCAAAGTCAAAGTCCGCTTGGAATTCTTCTTCTTTCTGTGTCTCTTCCCAGAGTGCCCTGAGGACCTCGAATGGGAAAAGAGGACTTGGGGCTCCTGGAGCGGTTCCGCGACCTCTCCCTTGAGTGAGACCGTGACCTCCGAGGAATCGCGCCGACCAAAGTCAACTGCCGATCCACCATGAGCTTTAGGGACCGCTCCATCAAAGCTGTCCGGGCCATGGCCCGACAGTTAGAGCACGACTTTGAGTCATGGTCCTTGTCGAGACACCAGAGACATACCTCATGGGGGTCTGTAACCGACACTGTGCGATGACAGGCGCCAGACAGCTTCCTGGAGGACGCAGGGTATTGCTCAGCAAAAAAGATTCTGGATTTGAAGCTGACGCCAGGGAATTCAAAGGTATGGAATCAGCAGCTAGAAATCTCTATCAGATACAACACTTATCGAAAGAAAAAACTGCCAGAGATACTGTTAACACCTCTGGGAGCATCTATAACTTATAACATACATAGGAGAAAAAGAAAAAAAATAATTGCATATGTAAAGACAAAGGGAAAATTATATATACATAATGACCATAGACAGAAGACGTCACTACGAGGCATGGTCGATCACGAATGACGCCTCCATCCGGAGGTGGAGCAAGGTCTCTTTCAGCAGTGAGGAGAGCCTTGGTTAGATCTGTTCACCTCCACAGAGAACGTGCAATGCCAGCTGTTTTGCGTAGTTTCCAAAGTGGCACTCGCTTGCAAAGCTTTTCATCTCGAGTGGAACTTAGGCCTTCTTTACGCCTTCCCGCCAATTCCACTTCTGCCCAGAAGTTCTGAAGAAGATCAGGAATGACTGGGCCCAAGTAATCCTTGTGGCTCTGGACTGGGCACGGAGAGTATGGTATCCCGAACTCCTGAGCATGGCCACTGATCCTCTGATCAGACTGCCCCTTCAGGAGGATCTTCTGTCACAGCTGCAGGGGACAGTCCTCCACCTGAACCTGTCCAGTCTCTGCCTTCCTTCATGGAGATTGTGCGACAGCAGTTGACAGTTTTCGACCTTGTACCCGAAGTCTGTAATGTTATCTTGGCAGCCAGGTGTTCCTGGCATATGCCTGTTGTTGGCACAAATTTGTGGCATGGTCTACCAACAAATCTGTTGATCACCTTTCTGCACCTCTCTCTCAGGTTCTACAGTTCATCCTTGTAGGAAGCTGGCTCTGTATATACTATATCAAAATGAGATATAGTGTGCACACAGTCCAGGGTTACGCAAGAGGTTTGACAGAGGTAAAAACAGATAATACTAATGCTCTATTTGTGGTAGTGTGGTCGAGCAGTTAGGCTTATCAGAGGGTAGTGGTTAAGCATTAGTTGTACACACACAAGCAATAAGTGAAAACACACACTCAAAGACTTAACTTCAAGCCAATAGGTTTTTATATAGAAAAATATACTTTTATTAATTTATTTTTAGAACCACAAGGTTCATTTAGAAGGTAATTACTTTAAATGAAAGGTACTTTGCATAGTAACAGATGAGACTTTTAATAGATTCAATATTGTACACAGTTTTCATTAAAATGGCAAAACGCTATTTTAAAAGTGGATACTGTGCAATTTTCAACAGTTCCTGGGGGAGGCAAGTACAGTACAGTGTCAGAGGTAAGTACCACACTTACGGGTTCAATCTTCGGTGTACAGGTAGCCCACCGTTGGGGGTTCAAGGCAACCCCAAACACCCAGCACCAGCAACACATGGCCGTTCAGGTGTAGAGATCAAACTGGAGCCAAAATAACGTGGGCGCCTATGGAGACAGGGGGTACTCCGGTTCCAGTCTGCTTGCAGGTAAGTACCAGCGTTGCCATAGGGCAGACCAGGGGGGTTTGGAGGAGTACTGGAGGGACTGAAAGTAGGCACATAAACCACACCCTCAGTGGTACGGGGGCGGCCGGGTGCAGTATGCAAACAGGGCATAGGGTTCTCAATAGAACTCTATGGAGGGACCCGGGGGTCACTTAGACGCTGCATGCAGGGCACAGGAGGGGCCTTTTGGGCAAGCCACTGACTAGGCAAGGGTGAGGGTCGCCTACCGGTCGCTGCTGCACTGGCACTTTTTCCCTTTTTTCCCTTTTTCCTTTTTTCCTTTCTTGATGCATATTCTGGCGATGTGGCCGGTTTCGGTTACATTCTATTTTGGGCTCTAGATTAAAATATTGTGGAATTTGGATAGAGATACTGGCATGGTCCCGCATTTGTGTAGTATTTACGGGTTTTTATAAAATAACGCTTGTATTTAGTGAGACGCGTCATATATGCGCATTTTATCTCAGTACGTTCAATATCAACATTCTAATACTCTTCTGGTAATGATAAAACTTCTTTATTCAGCTTTGCCCCGATGAGGGTCAAGTGTCTTTCTCTCAGTTTTTCCCCCCCTAAATGTCGGCATAACTATTTAGATGCCGTTTTCGGGATTCCAAGATGGCGGTTGTTTTTACATTATCACCGCTATGAATCACAAAGAAGGACTAAGAAAATGAGTCCTTCCTCTATTTCCGTTTACTACAAAACGATGGATTCTGAAACGCTTCGATTGTTTGTTGCCGGTACACCTGGGCTGAATTACTCGATGCAGTGACCACGGATGGGACACAAAGGCAACCTACCAGAGTAGGGAGACATAGACATGTGAAAGTCATGTGTCTACGCAGTTTAAGCTTTGTCTTTTTTAAAATCCTGTCAGTTTTGTTACTCTATAGCACATGGGGAGAGTCTATTGGACTCACCTCTTTAAGAGAACACACATTAAAACATCCTCTATTCTTGTGTGATTTGTTACAGATACCGTACGTTCTTGACCTCTGACAATTCCTGACCACTTAGGTTGCCCTTGTGACCTAAACACCCAATAAATACTTAACTCTTTACTTCATTAAGGACCAATAAGTACAGGTTGGTGGACTATTGTTTTAATCAAATAATATAGGTCTGAACTGACCACATTGGACATGGGTTTTTGACAGTTCCCTTTCTTACAGATTTGCCGTGGTTACGCTAGTAACTGGGAATTTCCCATTTGAATAGAACTTAACATAATTAAGAAGAATAAGGTATATATAGTTCTGATATAACGAACATGCATGTAAGAGTATTGATTGCATACGTCTTAACTCTGGCTTTTTGTGGTACTACTCACAATCTCTCCCTCTTGATAATGACCACTATTCACTTGCATGAAGGTATTTGTCTGCACTGGCTCATCTCGCTGTCACTTCCGGTTTTTGGTTTGGTTTGTAGCAGTATTGATACTGAACGGGTTCACTTAGAAGGATGGTTGCTGCCTGTTTTAAATTTTATTTATAATTTGGTGTTTGTTGTGGCATCATGATATGTTTTAATTACTTGTATATTTTTATTCTGTAGAATGACACTCACAGTGTCGCCATTATGTTGTTGCATTGTAGGATTTGTCCAATGTTATGGTGTTACCAAGTTGAACAACCAGTGGGGAAATAGGTTGTAATAAGTGTTTGTATTATTTGTTTTGTCAGCCTTGATAAAGTCCTTCATAGGACGAAACACGTGTCGGCTGAATTTGGCTGAATTTCAAGATCGACTTTTTCATTTGGATGGAAAGGATAAAGATGAATATGTTTCACCACTGATTCAAATATACAATGTGTGAGGGAAGAAACATTGTTAAACCTATATGTGCAACACCTGTTGTGTATAGTAGCAGTTCTGTCGGAATCTTTTGTATGTTTTTTTGTGGAACCTTGTTATTATGTATATTAAATTTGCCTATGGAATAGTATATTTTCTGTAATCATTTCTTGTTACATTGATGCCACAATTGTTCTACATTATGGTTTTTGTTTAAACATTTTTTTCAAAGTGCGGAAACTGTCTAAGCCTAAGGATCCATGTATAGAATTGAGAATTCATGAACGTCATTTGTGTGTGCTCCATTCTCATCTCAAACATTACATGCTGCTGCACTGGTGGTCGGTTTCCCACAGGCCTGGGGGCTGCGGTGCAGGGCTTCTCCAGGCGTTGGATATCTTCGTCCCAGGCAGTCGGGGTCAGGGGGGTCCTCGGGATTCCCTCTTCAGGTGTCATCGTGGGGGTGCAGGGAGGTCAGCCGAGGGTGGACACGTCGTCGGAGTCGCCTGGGGGTCCTCTCTGGAAAGTTGTTTCTCTGGACACAGGCCAGGGGAGTCGGGTGCAGAGTGTTGGGGACTCACGCTTCTGGAATGAGGTGGGAATCCCTTTAAAGATGGATGTCTTCTTGTTGTTGTTGGGCACAACACTGCCCACAGGAGTTCTTGGTCCTCGGTGATGCAGGCAGTCCCCTGGAGCTTTTCAGGGGTCGCAGGTCCTGCAGAACGTGTCGCTTCTCGGTTGCAGGATCTTTGAAGCAGGAGGCAGGCCGGTAGGGCTGGGACCAAGACAGCTGACATATCCTTTTCTTCTCTGCAGGGTTTCAGTAGTCCTGCTTCCTCTTGTGAGGGCGCCAGGAATCTGAAGAGCTGGGTTCAGGGTCGCCCCTAAATACTAAATTTAGGGGTGTGTTAGGGTCAGAGGGCAGTAGCCAATGGCTACTGTTCCCGAGGGTGGCTACACCACCTTGTGCCCACTCCCTCTGGGGAGGGGAGCACATCCCTATCCTTATTGGTCCTAATCTTCCAAAGCAAGATGGAGGATTTCTCAAGGAGGTGGTCACTTCAGCTATGGACATCTTAGGGGTGGTCCTGGCTGAGGGGGTGACTCCTCCTTGTTTCTCCCATTATCCCTCTGGACTTGCTGCCAAAAGTAAGGGCTCGTCCAGGGGTGGGCATCTCCACTGGCTGGAGTGCACTGGGGGCCCTGTAACACAAGGCCTGAGCCTTTAAGGCTCACCGCCAGGTGTTACAGTTCCTGCAGGAGGGAGGTGTGACGCACCTCCACCCAGTGCAGGCTTTTTTTCCAGCCCTAGAGAGCACAAAGGCTCTCACCCCAGGGGGCCAGAAACTCATCTCTCAGTGGCAGGCTGGCACAGACCAGTCAGTCCTGCACTGAAGACTTGGGTAAAATACAGGGGGCATCTCTAAGATGCCCTCTGTGTGCATTGTTTTAATAAATCCAACACTGGCATCAGTGTGGGTCTATATTCTGAGAAGTTTGAAATCAAACTTCCCAGTATTCAGTGTAGCCATTGTGGAACTGTGGAGTTCTTTTTGACAAACTCCCAGACCATATACTTAATATGGCCACACTGTACTTACAATGTCTAAGGATGTACTTAGACACTGTAGGGGCATATTGCTCATGCAGCTATGCCCACACCTGTGGTATAGTGCATCCTGCCTTAGAGCTTTAAGGCCTGCTAGAGGGGCGACTTACCTATGACACAGGCAGTGTTTTGTGTGCATGGCACCCTGAGGGGGTTGCCAGGTCGACTTTGCCTTTTTATCCCCACTAACACACACAATCTGCAATGGCAGTGCGCATGTGTTAAGTGAGGGGTCCCTTAGGGTGGCACAACAAATGCTGCAGCCCTTAGGGACCTTCCCTGGTTACAGGGCCCTTGGTAGCACTGGTATCTTTTACAAGGGACCTATCTGTGTGCCAGGGCTATGCCAATTGTGGAAACAATGGTACATTTTTAGTGAATGAACACTGGTGCTGGGGCCTGGTTAGCAGGGTCCCAGCACACAATCAAGTCAGCATCAATATCAGGCAAAAAGTGAGTGTGTGTGTGTGGGGGGAAGGGTGGAGGTGGGGAGGTAACTGCAACAAGGAGCAAATTTCCTACAATCCTCTTCCTTGCCCAGCAGGGCTCTGCTTTTGGCACCCTTAAAGGCTACTTATCTGCCATCTCAGCCTTTCTCTGATTGCCAGATCAACCTTTTCTATGCAAGTCTCCCATTGTTGGGAGGTTCCTTAAGGGACTCACCCATTTGTACCCACAGGTCCCGTTCATAATGCCCCAGTGGGGTTTAATCTGGTTCTTACCTACCTTATGTGTGCCCCCTTTGAGCCACTCCATAATTGTCCCATGCGGCTCCTCACACTAAAATCTGCTCCCAGAGTGAGTGAGCTTCAAGCTCTTTTGTCAAATCCACCATTTTCCCATCCGGACAAAGTGGTGCTTCGTACCAGGGCATCCTTCCTTCCTAAGGTTTTTGTGCCTTTTCATGTAGGCCAGTCCATCACTTTACCTACTTTTTACACACACACCCACATCGCTCTTATGAAGATGAGAGACTTCATTGTTGGATCCAAAAAGAGAATTTGCATTCGACCTCAATCGTACCAAAGATTTCTGTGTGGACAATCAACTCTTTGCGGGATATGTGGATGCAAAGAAAGGATGGCCGGTGCATTAGCGAACCACCTCACAATGGGTGGTGCTCTGCATGCAAATGTGCTATGCTTTGGCAAAGAAGCAACCACCTGAGGGCTTGCGTGCTCACGCCACCAGAGCAACTGCTGCCATCACAGTGTGAGCATGAGGAGTTCCTGTCCTGGACATCTGCCAGGCAGCAATGTAGGCATCCCTGGCCACATTCACAAGACATTACTGCCTGGACAGTCAGGTCCGCAGAGTTGGCTACTTTAGCCGTTCAGTCTTGCAAGACTTTCTAGTATGACCTTGGTTCGCAACCTACCGCCTAGGATGGTATTGCCTGGGTATCTCTTCTAAGGTAAGGAATCTGCAACTAGAAGATGAACAAGTTACTTACCTTCGGTAACAATTTATCTGGTAGAGACATATTCTAGTTGTAGATCCCTTACCGACCCGCCCATCCTCCCCGCAATGCAAACTAATTTGTAGGGACAGGGATTCCCTTCAGGGCCCTAGTTCTGGCTCACCATTCTCGGTGTTCTTCATGGCTCTGCGCTACTGGCATGGAAAGCCGTTAAAAGAAACTGACGTCAGTGGACCGGGATGGCACCTATATACAACCGCAATGTAATCACGGCTACCACAATGCCAATGACTCACGCAGAGTCGACCAACGCCACCTGACAGCGCACAAGGGTACCGCTCGAAGAAAAATCTCTGGATCCAGTCTGACGCCTGGGGAAAATTCTCAGGTAAGGAATCTGCAACTAGAAGTCTCCATCAGATACGCAGACCTAACATATGTAGAAAACTGGCCTGGTGTGTGGTGAGCCCCTATGGTGATATCACCTTATAGCAGGTCCAGGTATCCCCTATTACTAAGTTGTAGTCATTGTCTAGGAAGTCAGGCTCTCTGGAGGTAGGTGTGGATGAGCAGCCAAGACCTATCTAGGAGACATGCACAGCTTATGCAATACCACTGTAGTCACACAGCACTCGCACACATGAAAGAAAATACCCAGTGTTACAAAAATAAAGGTAATTTATTATGGTAACACTGTAGGAGGCTGGCCCTCCATGTAGTGTGCAAAGTTAGGCACACTGTGCAGGTGGTCCAGGCAACTACAAGTTGGTTTCCAGAGGTAAAAACTACATCTCCTAATGCTCTAATTTTTTAGGTAGCTTGGTGGAGCAGTTAGGCTAATCTTGGAGAAGTGCAAAGCATTTGCTGAACTCACAGTATCAATCATGCAACTCTCCCACTCAAAGGAATAACTTGAGACCAATTTACAAAAATACTTCAGCTTTGTATGTAATTTTTTAAGACCAAGATTATCAAAATTGATTAAGTACTTTTTAAGACATGAATTTTTAAAGTTTTAATAAATGCAGTCTTTCACTATAGGAATCAATAGGCAGTCACTTTTAAAAATGCATATAAAATCACGCAGTGTTGTTATCAAGTTCTGCATTTGCAGGCTGGTCATGGTCGTCGGTGGGCACACTATGACAGCTGGAGAGGCTCAGGCCATTTCCAGCAGGAACAGCGTGGACAAGTCTCTTGGAGTAGATGCAGGGCCACTGAGGGGGACCACTTAGAAAAGGGTGGTTCTTGCAGATTTAAAGGTGGTGTTTTGGGGTCTCCTTGTGTGTTGAGGTCACAAGGGGTGAGGAACAGCTGGTTCCTCATTGCAGGGCACTGGGCGGCCGGGTGCAGAGCGACTTGGTGATCCAGGAGCTGTGCGCAACTGAGCCCTTTGGAGCAGGAGGTAAGTTTCTTTGTGGGCTGCTTACAGGACAACGGGGCACTTTGGAGGAAGGTCCGGGGTGTTCCTGAAGTCCCTCGACTGGGGCTTCCTCCTGATCCTTTTTCAGCTGTGGGAGCTGGTTTTCTGGTTCTCTGATGTGAGCTGTCCAGTACTCCGGGAATTGGCATGACTCGCCACTAGAGGGTGCAGTGCTACCAAACTTGGGACACTTATGGGGTTTACCCGGGTGGTCGTCGGTGTGTCGTTAATTCCAGCTGTGTAGTGTGTAGACAATCGCTGGGAGAGTAGGAAAACCATAAAGGTGAGTAAAATACTGCACACTAGAACCCAGGAAAAACGAGTAAAGTATTGAAAGATTCCTTAGGACACACTACAAGTCGTGATTTGAATTACTGCAAGAACCAAACAAGACTGCAAGCAACAAATGGAAGATTCCTGGACCTGAAGACCTGCAAACAGAGGAGACCAAGTCCAGAAGTTGGAGAACCTTCCATGAAGGACAGGAGCCCCTGCCAACCTAAAAGAGGGCTGTAGGAAGTTGGCTCTGTATATACTATTTCAAAGTAGGAAATAGTGTGCACAGAGTCCAAGGGTTCCCCTTAGAGGTAAGATAGTGGCAAAATTTGATAATTCTAATGCTCTATTTTGTGGTAGTGTGGTCGAGCAGTAGGCTTATCAGAGGGTAGTGTTAAGCATTTGTTGTACACACACAGGCAATAAATGAGGAACACACACTCAAAGACTTACTCCAGGCCAATAGGTTTTTATATAGACGAACATATTTTCTTAGTTTATTTTAAGACCCACAGGTTCAAGATTTGAAGTAAACACATAAAATGGTAAGTATTTCACACCGGTAACTTAGGAACTTTGAATAAAAGCAATACCATATACAGTCTTTGTTAAAATGGCAATAAGTTATTTTCAAAGTGGACACTGCAAAAATCAACAGTTCCTGGGGGAGGTAAGTATTGGTTAGATTGTGAGGTAAGCAAAACACTTATAAGTCTCAGTTCCTGGGCATAGGCAGCCACCGTTGGGGGTTCAAGGCAACCCTAAAGTTACCACACCAGCAGCTCAGAGACAGTCAGGTGCAGAGGTCAAAGAGGTGCCCAAAACAAATAGATGCCTATGGAGAATAGGGGGTGCTCCGGTTCCAGTCTGCCAGCAGGTAAGTACCCCCGTCCTCGGGAGGCAGACCAGGGGAGTATTGTAGAGCGCTGGGGGGGACCCAAGTAGGGACACAAAACACACCCTCAGCAGCACAGGGGCGGCCTGGTGCAGTGTGCAAAGCAGGTGTCGGGTTTCAGATAGGAAACAATGGAGGGACCCGGGGGCCACTCTAGCGGTGCAGGCAGGCACGGGGGAGGCTTCTCGGGACAGCCACCACCTGGGCTAGGCAGAGGGTCGCCTGGGGGTCACTCCTGCATGGAGGTTCGGTTCCTTCAGGTCCTGGGGCCTGCGGATGCAGAGTTGGCTCCAGGCATCGGGTCCCTTGTTCCAGCCAGTCTCGGTCAGGGGGTGCCTCTGGATTCTCACTGCAGGCATCGCTGTGGGGGTTCAGGGGGGTCGTCTCTGGCTACTCACGGGCTCGCAGTCACCGGGGATTCCTCCCTGTGGTGTTTGTTCTCTGGATCTCGAGCCGGGGGCGTCTGGTGCAGAGTGTGAAGTCTCACGCTTCCGGCGGGAAACATGAAGTCTTTGGAAGTTGCTTCTTTGTTGCAAAGAAGTTGCTGGTTTTGAGCAGGGCCGCTGTTCATGGGAGTTTCTTGGTCCTTTAGTCCAGGGCAGTCCTCTGAGGCTTCAGAGGTAGCTGGTCCCTGTCGGTTGCGTCGCTGATTGCAGGTTTTCGAAGTTGGAGACAGGCCGGTAGGGCTGGGGCCAAAGCAGTTGTCGTCTTCCGTCTTCTCTGCAGGCTTGTAGGTCAGCAGCCCTTCTTGTTTCTTCAGGTTGCAGGAATCTGATTTCCTGGGATCTGGGGTGCCCCTAAATACTAAATTTAGGGGGGTGTTTAGGTCTGGGAGGGCAGTAGCCAATGGCTTCTGTCCTGGAGGGTGGCTACACCCTCTTTGTGCCTCCTCCCTGTGGGGAGGGGGGCAGATCCCTAATCCTATTGGGGGAATCCTCCAAAACTAAAATGGAGGATTTCTAAAGGCAGTGGTCACCTCAGCTCAGGACACCGTAGGGGCTGTCCTGATTGGGGGTGACTCCTTGTTTTTCTCGTTATCTCCTCCAGCCTTGCCGCCAAAAGTGGGGGCAGTGGCCGGAGGGGCGGGCATCTCCACTAGCTGGGATGCCCTGGGGTGCTGTAACAAAAGGGGTGAGCCTTTGAGGCTCACCACCAGGTGTTACAGTTCCTGCAAGGGGAGGTGTGAAGCACCTCCACCCAGTACAGGCTTTTTTCCTGGCCACAGAGTGACAAAGGCACTCTCCCCTTGTGGCCAGCAACATGTCTGGTGTGTGGCAGGCTGGCAGAAACTGATCAGCCTACACTAGAAGTCGGATTGGTATTCAGGGGGCATCTCTAAGATGCCCTCTGGGTGTATGTTAAAATAAATTGCACATTGGCATCAGTGTGCATTTATTGTGCTGAGAGGTTTGATACCAAACTTCCCAGTTTTCAGTGTAGCCATTATGGAACTGTGGAGTTTGCGTTTGACAAACTTGCAGAACATATACTCTTATGGCTACCCTGCACTTACAATGTCTAAGGTTTGGCTTAGACACTGTAGGGGCATAGTGCTCATGCACCTACGCCCTCACCTGTGGTATAGCACACCCTGCCTTAGGGCTGTAAGGCCTGCTAGAGGGGTGACTTACCTATGCCACAGGCAGAGTGAGGTTGGCATGGCACTCTGAGGGGAGTGCCATGTCGACTCCACCCCAGCACACACAAGCTGTGAGGCAGTGTACATGTGCTGAGTGAGGGGTCCCCAGGGTGGCATAAGACATGCTGCAGCCCTTAGAGACCTTCCCTGGCATCAGGGACCTTGGAACCAGTTACAAGGGACTTATGTGATTGCCAGGGTTGTGCCACTTGTGGAGACAAAGGTACAGTTTAGGGAAAGAACACTGGTGCTGGGGCCTGGTTAGCAGGGTCCCAGCACACTTTCAATCAAAACCAGCATCAGCAAAGGCAAAGTGTTAAGGGATAACCATGCCAAAGAGGCATTTCCTTACAAGGGTGCAAAAGAAGAGTCCCTTGGTTGGACGAGGACTGCAGAAATGTACCAAAGGAAGACGGCTGCGGGTTCCTGCGTGATGCAATGGATGTCCCACGTGGAAATGTTGGATGCAGGCGAGTTTTGACGCTGGATTGGTCCAACAAGCATTGGTTCAAGCAAAGTCGCGATGTTGTCAAAATGGCGCTGCCTGGACCCAGGAGGGACCTGGGGGCCTCAACTCGGACTGAGGAGGCAGAGGGGGCTCCCAACACTGGAGGGAACCCACAGATGACCAGGGCAACCACCCACTGAGGTCCCAGGACACGGGGACAAAGAAGGGGCAAATTGCGATTGCTGCAGCACTACAAAAGAAGGTCCCACGTCGCCGGAGAACAACTCAGCAAAATGAGCGTTGTAGGATAGAGTGCTGGGGACCTGGGCCAGGCCTTGCATGAAGGATTCTTGCAAATAGTGCACAGAGTCCTCAGGAGGTGAAGATGACGCGGGTACTGTCGCAATCGGGGAAGGCAAGCTCTTACCTCCTCCAAATCTGGACAGCATGACCTTAGCACAGTCTGTGTCGAAGGGGTCCACCACCTGTGTTCCAAGGAGCACGCTTGAGCCAGGAGAGGAGTCCAAGAGAACCGGTTGTCGTTTTAGAAGGTGCCTGCAGGAGCAGGGAAGGGACTCCACTGGAGATTTCTTCGGTCCTTCTGGTACAGGGTGAAGACAGGGAGTCCCCAGAGCATGCACACCGTGGAAACTGTTGCAGTTTCTGGCTGGAGCTGAAGTTGCAGAGGAAAAGTAGCCTTTCTGGATACTTTGTTGCCATTACAGCTGTTCCTGGAGAAGCCTGCGGTTGATCCAAGGTCAGAGGATGAAGTAGTAGTTGCAGAAGATTCCTGCTGGAAACTTGCAAGTAGAATATGAAGAGAAACCCACAGGAGAGATCCTAAATAGCCCTCAGAGGGGGATTGGCTACCTTATCAGGTATGGACCAATCAGGAGGGGTCTCTGACGTCACCTTCTGGCACTGGCCACTCAGAGGCCTTCAGAGTGTCCCCACCCCTTGGAAAGCAAGATGGCTGAAGTCTGGGACACACTGGAGGAGCACTGGGCGCCACCCCTGGGGTGGTGATGGACAGGGGAGTGGTCACTGCCCTTTCCTTTGTCCATTTTCGCACCAGAGCAGGAACTGGGGGTCCCTGAACCGGTGTAGACTGGCTTATGCAAGGAGGGCACCATCCGTGCCCCTCAAAGCATTTCCAGAGGCTGGGGGAGGCGACCCCGCCCCAGCATGTAACACCTATTTCCAAAGGGAGAGGGTATAACACCCTCCTCCCAAGGGAAATGCTTTGTTCTGCCTTCCTGGGACTGAGCTGCTGAGACCCCAGGAGGGCAGAACCCTGTGTGTAAGGTGGCAGCAGTTGTAGCTGCAGTGCAAGCCTCAGAGAGCAGGTTTGGCAGTACTGGGGGTCCATGGTGGAGCCCCCAGGATGCATGGAATTGGTTCCCCAATACCAGATTTGGAATGGAGGGACCATTCCATGATCTTCGACACCTTAAATGGCCATATATTCGGAGTTACCTTTGTGAAGCTACATATAGGTATCAACCTATATGTAGGTGCACGCATGTAATGGTGTCCCCACACTCACAAAGTCCCGAGAATTGGCCCTGGACTATATGGGGGCACCTTTGCTAGTGCAAGGGTGCCCTCACACTTAGTAACTTTGCACCTAACCTTCAGTAAATCAAGGTTAGACATATAGGTGACTTATAAGTTACTTAAGTGCAGTGAAAATGGCATAAGGATCTCCTAACCCCAATGCCATGGGTACCTACGTATCATATACTAGGGACTTATAAGGTGGGTCCAGTGTGGCAATTAAAATTGGTAAATGAAATCACTAGCCTATAGTAGCAAATTTAAAAGCAGAGAGAGCATTAGCACTGAGGTTCTGGTTAGAAGAGCCTCAGTGACACAGTTGGGCACTACTGACAACACACACATTAGGCCATAACTTATGAGGACTGGGGTCCTGACCAGCAGGATCCCAGTGAGACAGGAAAAACATACTGACATACAGGTAAAAATGAGGGTAACATGCCAAGAAAGAAGGTACTTTCCTACAACAGGGTTTGGCGCCTTTTCTTGTGCAGCGGGTGCACAGTTCCCGGGCTTTGGTCCTTCTTGGGACTGTCTACTCTATATCCTTTTGAATCTGATTTGTTAGTCTAGAGATGCCCACTAAATACTGAATTTAGAGGGTGTTTTAGGGGGGTAACCTGGTAGTCTGCAATGGGACACTTACCTTTGGGTGGCTACACCTACTATAGTGACCACTTGGGAAGGGTCACTGCCCTAAATCTAATTGTCGTTTACCTTCTATCCAAGATGAAGCAAAATGAAAGAGAGGGTCCACCTCGCAAGCAACACCTTAGGGGTGGTGCATGACAGGTAAGGCCACTACTCCTAACCTTTGTTAGGTTTCTCGCCTTTGCTCCCTCCAAAAGTGGGGGTTTGCAAAGGGGGATGCCAGCTGTAGCTAGCAGTAGGCTTCAGGGTCAAGAATCATGGCTGGTAAGCACTTTAAAGCTCACCGCCACCACACTGCACATTCTTAAGGGAGGGGGTGTTAGCTCTTCCACCCAGGAAGGTCATTGTCTTACAAACTGGAGAGGCAGGGCTCTGCTCCAAAGTTTGTATATTGGCTGTCTGGAGGTGGCAGCTGGATAGGACCAGTCAGCAACCATGCCAGGAAAGTTAGCTTTTGCAGGGGACACATCTAAAATGGCCCCTGGGTACATTCATGGATAAATGCAATACTGGTACCAGTTTGGATTTATCATTCTGAGTTGTTTGATACCAAACAACCCAGGGTTCTGGGTGGCCATCATAGCTGGGTAACTCGTGTTGACCAGTGTCCAGCACATGTATTAAAATGGCTGCTCTGTTCACTCACTATGTGCCAGGTTTGGCAAGGACACAGTTGGGGCATACTGCTCATGCAGCTATGCCCTCACATATAATATGGAGCACCTAGCCTTAGGGCTCTAAGGCCTGCCAGAGAGGTGTCTTACCCATAGTAAACGCAGTATATGGTGGACAGGCACACAGGCAGTGTGTCATGTCGAGTTTGTGTTTTAGGTTTGCACCAGAACACTCAGCCTACAATGGCAGTGCTGGGTGTATCTGGATGCATGGCGCTAAAGGGTGGCACAATCAGCGCTGTTGCCCTCAGGGTCCTGCCCCCAGTACCCTATGCACTGGGCATACAGGCACTCCATTACTAGGGACGTACTAGTGTTAGTTAAGAGCGTATCTAATTGTGCTGATGCATCACCACAGATTTAGGGAAGGGGCTCTGGCCCAGGGAACCTGGTTAGCAGGGGTCCTGGGCACTACAATTTCTAGGACACATCAACATCAGGCGAAAAGTGGGGGGATAACCGTGTCAAAAAGAGGCCCTCTCTCACAAACACAAATACTAAAATACCGTATAGGCCAACTGGAGGTAAGTAAATACACTATTATATGGACATTAGAGGTCAGGAATTAGCATAAAATGTACCAGAAAACAGTGAAAGCAATAGTAAGTACTGAAGGCCCTGGGGGGACCAAACCATAAACTAAGAAAGTGGAATGGGAAAGTCGGGCCCCCACCCAAGGAAGTGGAATCGGCATAGGGGAGCTGGAAGGGTCACTAAGGGCTGCAGCATATGTGGTGCCACCCTAAGGGACCTGTCACCTAACACATGCACAAAGCCATTGCAGATTGTGTGTGTTGGTGGGGAGAAAAAGGCAAAGTCGGCATGGCATCCCTCTTAGGGTGCCATGCCCACAAGACACTACCTGCGTCATAGGTCAGTCATCCCTCTAGCAGGCCTTAGAGATGTCCCCTGTACTTTACCCAATTCTCTAGTGTAGGACTGGCTGGTCTAAGCCAGCCTGCCACTAGCAGATGAGTTGCTGACCCCCTGGGGTGAGAGACTTTGTGCTCTTTGAGGCCAGAAAAAAGCTTGCTCTGGGTGGAGGTGCTTCACACCTCCCCCCTGCAGGAATTGTAACACATGGCGGTGAGCCTTAAAACCTCAGGTCTCGTGTTACAGTGCCCCAGGGCACTCTAACTAGTGGAGGATGCCCAGCCCCCCACCACAAGACCCCACTCTGGGCAGCCAGTTTGGTGGGAAACTTAAGAAAAACAAGGAGGAGTGACCACTTCAGTTGGGACAACCCCTAAGGTGTCCAGAGCTGAAGTGACCATCTCCCTGCAGAATTCTCCATCTTGGTTTGGAGGACAGGGACCAATAGGGATAGTAATGCCCCCCCCCCCCCCAAAGGGAGTGGACACAAGGACAGTGTAGCCACCCTCAGGGACAGTAGCCACTGGCTACTGCCCTCTGACCCTTAAAATGACCCTAAATCTTGTATTTAAGGGCTCCCTGAACCAAGCTAGTCAGATTCCTGATGACCCCACAAGAAGAAGGACTGCTGAGCTGAAAACCCCACAGAGAAGAAAAGGAGACAACAACTGACTCGGCCCTAGTCCTACCGGCCCATCTCCTGCTTCAAAAAGCTGCAAAAGAAAAAAGAAATGATGCATTCTGCAGGTACAGCGACCCCTGAAAAGCCTCCAGAGGACTGCCTGCATCCCAGAGGACCAAGAAACGTCCGTGGACAGCGGGCCTGTCCAACATGAAAGAAGAAGAAGCTGCTTCTATCGGACTCCCACCTCACTCCAGAAGTGTGAGTTCTTAACCACTCTGCACCCGATGCCCACGGCCCGTGTTCAGGTGGCCCAACTAGCCAGACAGGATCCCCAGGCGATTCCTACCGAGTGTCCACCCTAGACTGACCTCTCCATCCCTCCACAACAACGCCTGCAGAGGGAATCCCTAGGAGCCCCTGACCGCAAGTGCCAGGGACAAAGATATCCGACGCCTTGAGAAGCACTGCACCTGTAGCCCCCCGACTCTAGAGAAATCGACCACTAATGCAGCTATGACCAGAAGGCAGCCCTCCTCCCTATCCAGTCGGTGGCTTGCCCGAGAATCCCCCCTGTGCCCTGCCTGCAGCGCCTAAGTGACCCCCGGGGTCCACCCATAAAGATCCATTGGAAAACTGACACCCTGTTACCACTCAGCACCCGGCCGCCCCTGTGCTGCTGAGGGTGTGGGATTGGTGCCTACTTGAGGCCACTACCTACCTGTCTATGGTTGCAGGACCAGGTCGACAGTGGACAAAGATGGTCAGTTTAGGAAGTTGGCCTGGTGTGTGGTGAGTACATATGGTATTATCACTTTATACCAGGTCCAGGTATCCCCTTATTAGTGAAGTGTAGGCAGTGTCTAGAAGCCAGGCTCTCTAGAAGTAGTTATGGATGACCAGCCAAAGGCTTATCTAGGAGACATTCAAAGCTCATGCAATACCACTGTAGTCACACAGCACTTACACACATGAAAGAACCACACAGGGTTACAAAAATAAAGGCACTTTATTTTAGTGACACAAATACTAAATTACTAGATAGGCAATTCTCCAATATGAGGTAAGTAAACACACTATTGTATGTTCAGAAATAGGCATAAAAAGAAATAGAAAACAGTGAAATGCAATAGGCAATAACGAAAGCCTGGGGGGGACCAAACCATATACTGAGAAAGTTGAATGTGAAAGTCGGGTCCCCACCCAAGGAAGTGGAATCGGTAGGGGGAAGCTGGAGGAACTAGGAAACCCCAAAGCTAAGTACCAGAGTGCCCCCCCCCCCCCCCCCCCCCCAGCGACCAGGAAGAACGGAATAAGTTACTGGATTTTCCCCAAACTACCAAAAGGAATGAAAATAAGGATAATGCAACACCCAGACAAGACTGCACGAAACCAGCAGTGGATTCCTGAAGAGGAAGACCTGAAAGAGAAGGGGACCAAATCCTGATCTCGTGGAAGTGTCTGGTTATAGCAGGAGCCACTACCCACCTGTCTGTGGTTACAGGAGTTAGTCGACGGTGGAACGAAGACGGTCAGGAATGCAGCCCTCGAGTCGGTGAAGAGTTCCTGGACAATGCAGATGATGTCCCACGTTGTAAGGAAGGTTGCAGTCTGTCTGAGGCGTGGAAAAGCCAGGAACAAGCCTGGGTGAAGGCAAGAGTCACAGTAGACAAAAAGTGGGACTGCTGGGGACCAGCAAGGTCCAGGAGGGCTAAACCCACAGGGGGAGTCTCAGGGGACCATCAGCAGGGCAGAGAATCCACAGGAGAAAGGACAGTCCCCACAGAAGACCCACAGGCAAGGAGCCCAGGAGTCACAGGGAGGGCTACGCAGCACAACTAAAGAAGGGTCCCACACAGCAGGAGAAGCATGCGGAGGGCTGTGCGTCGCAGGGAAGAGTGATGGGGCTACACGGAGCCTGAAGATCCCTTGGAGGAGATGCCAACAAGCCTTGGTAGTTGCAAGAGACGCGGTGCACAGAGGTATTGTCCTGTGTGGGGAGGCACCAAAGTTGGACAGCTGGCAGAGGGGACCAAAGGGGCTACTCCAGACCACCACCCATGATGCAGGATCCACGCAGCTCAAGATGAGAGGAGATCCAAGCAGCCAGTCGTCGCTGTAGTTGGTGCCTGCGGATGAAGGAAAGTGACTCCTTCACTCCAAGGGAGATTCCTTCTTCCTTCTCATGCAGACTGAAGACTTGCTGCCTTCAGAGGACGCACAGCCGAGGAAATGTTGCAGAAGCTGGAAAGAGCCGGATAAAAAATGTTGCAGGGCAAAGTTGTTTCTGGCGCTGCAGATTGTGCGTTCCTGTGAAGTCCTTTTGTGGTTCCACTGGCCAGAAATCGAAGTAGACGTTGCAGAGGTGTCCTGCTGGAATCTTACAAGTCAAATCTGAGGCCCCAACCAAGAGGGAGACCCTAAATAGCCCTGGACGGGGGATTGGTCACCTAGCCAGCTGACACCCCCTGCCTGACCTGTTCACTCAGATACTCCCAGAGGCCTCTGCCCACCTTGGATTCAAGATGGCAGAATCAAGGGACCCTCTGAAAGAGCTCTGGGCACCACCCCTGGGGTGGTGATGGACAGGGGAGTGGTCACTCCCCTTTCTACTGTCCAGTTTTGTGCCAGAGCAGGGACTGGAGGTCTCTGAACTGGTGCAGACTGGTTTATGCAACGAGGGCATCAAATGTGCCCTTCAAAGTATACCAGGGGCTTGGGGAAGCTACCCCTCCCAAGCCATGTAACACCTATTTCCAAAGGGAGAGGGTGTGACCCCCCCCCTTCCAAAGGAAATCCTTTGTTCTGCCTTTCTGGGCTTGAGCTGATCTAGCAGTAGGAGGGTACAAACCTGTCTGAGGGGTGGCAGCAGCATGGGCTGCCCGGAAACCTCCCCCCAAAAAGCTGGTAGGAGCAATGCTGGAGGTCCTCTAAGGAACCCCCAGACGGCATGGAATCATACAACCAATACAGGCAACAGTATTGGATTGATTGTTTGATTCCGACATGTTTGAATCCAAACATGCCTAGGTTTGGAGTAACCATTATGTAGCTGGACACAAGTAGTGACCTTTGTCCAGTACACTCGTAAAATGGCTTACCGCATTTACGAAATCCATGAAAAAGGAGCTGGAGTTCTTAGGGGCACCTCTGCTCATGCAGGGGTGCCTCACACACAGGTATCTGCACCCTGTCCTCTGCACTAGGAGGGCCTAACATAGGGGCAACTTACAGTGACTTGGTGCAGTGAACTGGTGCATGCGCATTTTCATGCAGGCTGCAATGGCAGGCCTGCAGACACATTTTACATGGGCTCCCATGGGTGGCAAAATAAATGCTGCAGCCCCTGGGGAACCCTTGGTGCCCCAATGCCCTGGGTACCATATACTAGGGACTCATATAGGGGCACCAGTCTGCCAAATGTGGGGCGTGTGATGTCCCAAACAACCAAATTTAGAGGGTTAAAGCACAGTCAAAACACAGAGCAGGCAAAAATTGGGGTAACCATGAGAAAAAAAGGGTACTTTCCTACAACACCTTCATTATACTAATGTATAAAGGTATCTTCCGAAAGAAGTAAGGTACACTGCAAGAGAGAAACATTCCCTTGTGAAGAAAGGAACCCTAACAATGACGCAGAAGCTTTATAACTACCTCTGGAGGGCTAGAATATTATGACACCCTGTAGAATAAAGTAAAATGGACCAGCCAGGGATACTGTGCCCGAAGGGAGCAACCAAACCCAATTACGAACTAATCCCAAGAAAGACGGAATCGTAATGTTCAAGGAACATGAGTAAACTACCAGATATCCACTGTAAAAAAGAAGATGGCTTCATGACAGCGCCTAAAGAATAAATATGTAGGCATCTTGAGACCCTGGGTGGTGTGTGACCTCTTACATAGGAGGTGCTTGTAGCAGCAAAGGTACAAGACCCTGCCTCTAAGCGATAAGCAAGTATAACACATCTCCGTGGACAGTCAGTGGAGAAGAGAATGACCCACACAGGCTAGAAATGTAGGCAAGGTGCCACGATAACAAAAGCAGCAGGGTATAAGGATGAAGGAAAAATCTCAGAAGGATAAATCCCATTCTATAGAACACAAGAAAGGAATTGGAAACTGTGTTCCATCAGTGCCATAGAGATCCGTGGCATGAGCCCATGCTGTTGAGGTACAACACGATCAACTCGCAAAAGGAGTGCAAGGAAGCACAGAAGTGGAATGCCACTACGACATGCCCCACTGCTCTGCAAGGGAAATTAAGTGTCTCCCACGAAATGTAGACAACCCTAGAAAAAACGCATAAGTAATGCTTCTAGGATTACAGTGAAGAGAAACAAGAGAATCACCATAATCAGGCTCTTGTGCAAAGCATGGAGCCATGTACAAAGACTCCCAGGGAGTTCCAATTATAAGCTCCCTATAAGGGACACGAAACGTACCACAATGTAGTTAGTAATACCTATTAGGCATAGAGAAGATGGTCTACCCAGAACAAGGAACATACCTTACAAATAACTATCTCCTGAGCAAGAAGCCTGTCTTCAGAGAAAAAAGAAAATCCCTGTTCCATCAGATTTTAAACCCACTTATGCCAGAAAAAAACTACCTCCAAGATAACGGGAGCGAAAAACTGTCATCAACAGGCCTTAAGAAATAATAATAATAATAATATTAATAATAATAATAATAAATAATAATAATAATACCTGCAGGAGGCAGGAACACCGGGCTGGGTGCCACCAGAAGGTGGAATGGTTCAGATTCAACAGGAAGTACAAGTCTTCACTCTGGAATGGATCCATCTATGTGAAGAATCAGAGATGGGCACCCCCTTTCCTACCCGAGAAAGTTAGAAGCAAGGGAGGTAGACGATATAGGAATAGACATATTTTCGAGTCTTTTCCTCCCCGACCTTCCCTAAAATGTTGCAATGCAGAATTGGCATGTGTGCCGAACAGGCGGGTGCCATTGAAAGGCATGTTCTCCAGGGTAGTTTGGACAACCTCCGAAATGCCAGAGTGGCAGACACAGGCATGACAGTGCAGCGCTACAGAATGGTTTGGCCAACTGAGTCTGTAGTATTCATATCACATTCTATTAAAAATTTAGCAGCCTCCCCCCAATCCTGGAGTGTCTGGGCAAGTTTGCTCGGGGTCTCCTGTGGAAGCAAAGGCACCAGGTGCACCACCAAATCCTACAACCTGAAAAAAGCAGCCCAGAACACATTCAGTGTTTACTGACCGCAGGTCTGATCTGGTTGAGGAGAAAATGTTTCATTCACAAGTTTCCAGCCATCTGGACTCCCTGTCCGGAGGAACCTTAGGGAGGACGGTGGGGTCAGAGGAGACCGTAGTGGCCTGCACCACAAAACTGCATGCAGTAATAGAATACGATTTAATCTCAGTAACCTACCACACAAGAGTGATAGCCACCTCAAATATGATCAACAATAAGGGCAGTGTTTAGTAGTCACCAAGGAAGAATTCATAAGCACTTTCAGAATCAGATACCAAGCTCATATTTGAGTAAAGGCGACTATTGGAGGGACACTCCTCAAACCTTACATAAAATAGACCATTACTGACAAAGATGCTAAAGAAATAGTGTAGGAAGCTGGCTCTGTATTTACTATATCAAAATGAGATACAGACCCTCATTACAACCCTGGCGGTCTGTGATAAAGTGGCGGTAACACAGCCAACAGTCTGGCGGTAACTACCGCCAAATTATGACCATGGCGGAAATAGCTCCTAAAGACAGTCAATGTACCATACCAACCGCCAGGGTAGAAACAACAGGCACCATGGCAGTAGCCGCCTACAGCCAGGCGGAAGTCAAAGTTCCACCCACCATATTATGACAAGACAATCCGCCACCTTTTCCGAGGCAGTGCCAACAACATCAAAAGCCTGACGGAAACACAATACAGAAGTGAAAGGACTCACCACTGGATACACAGGGAAGAATCACACCGCCATGGAACCAGAACTGCAAGTGATTCCAATGATATTCTACGTTCTGCTCCACCACGGACACCAATGCCGGCGAGGATGAAGACCGTGAGTAGAGTCGCCTAACACACAAGGGAGGGGGGAGGAGGAAAACGAGAGTGACACACACACGCACCATACACACCCACCATACATACAACCAGCTGCCCCAGAAAACAAGTGAATCCCTGTAAATCGGCTCAATAATGCAAGGACAACACAAATTTACAAAAGTGATTGTAATAAGATCAAAACAGTATAAATAATAATTATGCCAATGCGACAGATATGTACAAATGTACAAAAAAGAGACACTGCCCAGTCCTCAGTCCATGTGGGCCACTTGGCCACAGGGCAAAGTCCAAGGCCCCACTAGTTGCCTGCATCAATAAGGAGGGAACACTGCAGGGGCATCAGTTGGCCAATAGGCAGGCACCTCAGGGGGGTGCGGAAACAAGACCACTGGTTCTGGAGGGGGCACAGTCTCTCAGGTGGGTGTCCTCCCCCCTGTGCTTGGTCCTGGGGAGTGATAGGCCACAGTCTCTCAGGTTGGTGTCTTCCCCACTGGTTCAGGAGAGTACAGGCCACACAGCAGCCAATGGAGGCAGGATCACATTGCGTCTGCCGCCGGTGACAGCTGCACTGTGGTGGTGGCAGTGGGAGGCTCCTGCACAGCCCCTGCACCCTCCGATGGCTGCACTGTGGCGGTGCTGATGGTAGTGGGAGGCTGCTGCACAGCCCCTGCACCCTCGGATAGCTGCACTGTGGTGGTGGTAGTGGGAGGCTCCTGCACAGCCCCTGCACCCTCCGATGGCTGCACTGTGGTGGTGGTGGTGGTAGTGGGAGGCTCCTGCTCAGCCCCTGTGCCCTGCGATGTCTGCACAATCATGGTTGGTGGTATGGGCTCTGTGACAGCTGCTGGTGCAGGCTCCTTCCCCTTCCTGCCTGCTGGTGCAAGCTCTTTCCCCTTCTTGCCTGCTGGTGCAGGCTCCTTCCCCTTCTTGCCTACTGGTGCAGGCTCCTTCCCCTTTCGGTTGGCAGGTGCAGGCTCTTTCCCTATTTTGCTGGCAGGTGCAGGCTCCTTCCCCTTCTTGCTGGCAGGTATAGGGCTCCTTCCCCTTTCGGATGCCACGTGCAGGCACCTTCCCCTTCTTGTCTGCTCATGCAGGCGCCTTCCTCTTTCGGCTGGCTGGAGAAGGCTCCTTCCACTTCAGTATTTGTGGCCTGGAATCCTTTCCACCACGAGTAGGTGAGGATGGAACTGGGCCTGAGTGTGCTGAGGTGCTTGGCTGGGTTCTTGGTACCCTGGCCATATGCGCAGGATAGGGTGGAGGGAGGGGTAGGGAAGAGGTCAATGGTGGAAAGGAAAAGCTTTTTAGGGACATTGGGGCGGGAAGAGGGAGAAGTAATGGGAGTGGAGGATGAGGGAGTGGTTGTTGGAGGTGTCTGTCTGCTGCATTTGGGTGCAGGTGCATGGGCTGTATGCTTTTGTGAGGTGGATGCCTGCTGGGTGTCTGAGTGCTTGCGTTTGTGTACTTTGGTGGGGACGGGGGCAGACACAGTGGGAGAGGACACAGGGGACGTGTGCATGGATGTTGTGGAGGCGTCTGCTAGTGTGGTGTGTGTTCTGCTTGGTGTGGTGATGATGCAGGTAATGGCTAATGATGTAGTACATGCAGGTGTGAGTGTGGACGTAACTGGGTGGGAGGTGGAGGAGGAGGAAGAGGGGGAGACAGTGAAAATATTGGATGTTGGTGTGTCTGCAACTGGATGGTGTTTGTATGAGTGCCTGTGGGATGAAGTGAGGTGCTTGTGTTTGCCTGTGACACCCTTGGGTATTGTCCTGTGTGCATACCCGTCTTGCTGTGTGGTTGGGATGGGTTGGGGTTGAGGGGAACGGGACTGGGAGGTGGAAGTTGGAGGGGGGACGGAAGAAACAGGGACAAAGGCTGCCATCAGAGAGGAGGCCAGAGCCTGGATCGATCTCTGATGGGCCGCTAATCCAGTGTGAATGCCCTCCAGGAATGCATTAGATTACTGCATTTGGGCTGCCAGCCCCTGGATGGCATTCACAATGGAAGACTGCCCTACAGCGATGGATCTCAGGAGGTCAATAGCCTCCTCACTCAGGGCAGCAGGGCTCACTGGGGCAGGGGCTGAGGTGCCTGGTGCGAAGGAGATGCCCACCCTCCTGGGTGAGCGGTCACAGCAAACTCGATGAGGGGCTGCTAGGAGAGCGTGCTGGTATGGGGGTGGTGGCTATATCTGTAGCTTGGGTTGTCACAGAGGTATCGGCCACCACCAGGGAGCTTCCATCGGAGGAGGTATCAGAGTCTTCATTGTCCCCTCCAGTCTCCGCCGTGGTGCTCCCCTCGCCCTCTGTCCCACTGATGCCCTCAGCGTCGCTGGACTCTGCCTCCTGGGTCCTGTGGGATGCACTGAAAACAGAGACACCTAGGACGTGATTATGAGCCATACAAGACTATACAGGGTTTGTCCAGAACACCCAGGCGGACATTAATGAATTATTTACCAATTATTATGAACAGTTGTACGCCACCGCCGAGGAACCTTCCCCTATTTTCATGTCTGATTGGTTTGAGGCAGGGTTGCTTCCTACCTTGTCTCCGTTACAGCAACAAGAGCTGGAACAACCCATTTAGATAGTGGAAATTACATTAGCAATTCAGCAGATGGCGTGGGGCAAAACACCGGGCATGCGCGGGTTCCCTGTCGAACATTATGTGGCAATCAAGGCCTCCTTACTTCCCCGTCTCCTTGAGGTCTATGTTGAGGCCCATCATAGTGGGATACTTCCTAAGTCGCTTCGAGGTGCTTTGATCGTTGTGCTGCTGAAACTTGGGAGAGGTCCCCTAGAGTAGGCTCTTATAGGCCATTGTCAATGCTTAAGATTGACTACAAGATCTTAAGCAAAATCATTACTAATAGGTTCCTCTCAGTATTAAGTATTTTTGTCCATACCAACCAAAGTGGCTTTGTCCAGGGGAGAGCTACACATTTTAACATCAGACGTCTTTGCCACATTATAGATGGCCTATCCACGAAGACTACTCTCCCACTGGCGGTCCCCTTGGACTTTGAGAAGGCGTTCATCACTTTTGGCTGGGCCTATTTGTTACGAATTCTGCAAACTTTTGGAATAGGACCTAGTTTTCTGAGATGGGTCAAACTCCTGTACACGGCTCCGAGAGTGCGAGTGCGTACCGGTCACTGCATCTCGCTCCCCTTTCCCATTGGATGGGGCACCCGCCAAGGCTGCTCTTTGTCACCGGTCCTATTTGCTTTGGCTATGGAGCCGCTGGCTATTGCGCTATTCTCCCGGGGTCCGGAATGGGGCATTAAAGTAGGTCCCGTTTGGCATGCCGGCTCATTATATGCTGATGATGATGTCCTCATATATTTACGGAATTACGTCAGTACATTACTGCATTTATATGAACTACTTTTGGACAGGTTGCGGGCCTTAAGATAAACTGGAGCAAATCCTGTATATTTCCATTGCAGAAGGTAGTACAAGAACACCACGACTGGTTGGATGGGAAACGCCTTCCCTGGGCCTTTAACACCTCCCACCACTTGGGTGTAAACATTTATGATACACCCAAGGACTTACTGGGAGGCAACCATGAATGAGTACTGACCTCCATTCGTCACTCTATGCAATTCTGGATGGAACTGCCTCTATCACCCCTGGGCAGGGCGTCAATAGTCAAGATGCTGGCTCTTCCACGATTCTTGTATCTTTTTGCTGCCTTACCAGTGCTTCCGCATAATTCTTCTTTCAATCCCTACGTAGCCTGGAGTCGGCCCTAGTGTGGGGGCTGGCACGCAGGAGAACCTCCTTGCTGATCATAAAATGGCCTTGTTCAGAAGGAGATCTAGGTGTTCCTGATTTAGAATTGTATTTCACTGTGGCGCAGTTTCAGTGGCCAGTGCGTTGGTTGTCAGGTGCTGGACCGGGGAGAGGAACTTGATATGGGCTGACCTGGGGAATATCAACCTCCTGGAATTGCTTTTTCTCCAGATGGGCGACATTGTAAGCATGGACTGCTGCTGCTCATGGCCAAGCTCGCATGGGCTTGATACATTAGCGTCAAGCGGACTCCGCTCCCATATGCACCTGAACTGCCTATGTGGGACTTTCCAGCCATGGGTGGCTTACTGGGCACATATGATTCCACCCCAAGGAGGGAGGCCGGGTTAAACCACATAGGTGATTTATATCGAGAGGGCACCCTACTTTCCTTTCATGACCTACAGGAGCAACATGACGTTGAGGTGGACCTCTTTCTCACCTACTCTGCAGTAGAGCGAGGCTTGCAGGGATTTGGCCTCCAGGAACATCCGAACCTCTGATACACTTAGGATTACAATGTATTTTTACTCATGGCTTGGGTCGCAGGGCTGTATCGACCCTTTACACTGCACTCCTTCATGGGAAAGCTGGTCCACCGCCTCTGAGCAAAATATGGAGGGAAGACTCCCCTAACCATGGAGCTCACTGCCACAAAATGGGATATGGCCCTCATGCAGGTCAAACGAGTCTCCTGCAATGCACGTTTGAGATATACACAATTTAACTAAGTACATCAGGCTTACCTTACACCTTATCGTCTAGGCAAAATGTTTACGGGGATGCGTCCCAGATGCCCCAGATGCAACCTTGAAAACACCACTTTTGTACATATGGTTTTGGGAATGTCCCCCACTGCTGCATGCCTGGACCCAGGCTATGGAACGGATATCTGTGATTGTAGAGGTCAAGATCCCTCCAACCCCATTCATCTGCCTGCTCGGAATATTGCCACTCACAAAACACGATGAACATTATTTGTAATTTGTTGATCTAGCAATTGTGCTTTATAAGTGTCTGACTGTCAAGCAATGGAAGGCACCTCATCCCTCTACAACAGACAACTGGCTCAGAGTCACCCATAAATAGGTCTTAGCTGAAGCCGAAGCCATTACTCGGGACCATCGTTCTCGAGGTGGTGATACCGTTATTACAACATGGGATGTATATGTCCTTCGCTTAGGCAAACATTTACACCCTCCTGCAGACGCTTGATATCGCCAAGCGGCTAGCATTGCATAAACTTAGATGGCTCTGAGCATCCACCACGGACACATCTCGAGCTGCCTATGAGATTATAATTTATATCTTCTCAACACGGGTGACCCTTTGTTTAGTGATACCTCCTTCACCAGTGCGTAAGAACACCCGCGTCCCATCTCACTTTTGACCTCATCATACTCATTATATTTTCGTTGTACCACACTGACCAGACAGTTTCTCTTGTTGCAGAGGAGTAATGTTATTGTTATGTTGCATCATTCTGCTATGCTTCAATATCTATTGGCGTATCCTGCGATTATACAGATACACTGTGTTCCTAGTATTTCCGTATTTGCGACTAGCCCCACCAATATACAATGCTTTTACATTGCTCCTGTGTTTATATCAATTTATGATTGCAAATAAAATGCCAATAAGGAAATTAAAACAACAACAAAAATAGCAGTTCAAAGAATAACAGATGAAATGCATTCTTAATGGAATTTTGCACATATAAACAATATTGTTTCATCGTTATCTTTCTCATAACAAATAACGTTGTGTCGTCCCGCCCTAGTAGTTTAAAGCAATGTAGTACGAGATTCGTTTAAAAAAAAAAAAACGTTCTGTGAAGCGTAGATTCTTGAAAATAGAAGCTGAAGCTGACATCTGCAACCTGTCATGCTCAAGAATTAAGGATGAGCAAGACTGAAACACTTAAACTACGGCTACAACCTCCTCCTGAGTTTACTGGAAAGTCTAGTGCTCATAGAAATATAGAAGACTACCATATGAAATACTAACCGTATAGCTCAGCAAACCCATTCATGGGAACGCGGGATGTACCAGTTATAAACTGAAGCAAACGTATCCTTTTCTCGGAGTCCATCAACAGAACAGCCTGCAAAGTAAAATCACATATTACATATCCGGCATAAAGGAGACAGAGGTTTCGTTGAGGTTATACCAAATATCTTTAACTCTCAATCACCACTTCCGCCTCCCACAAACACAGAGATTGTGATTCTAGTGAATTAGGATTAACTACGCATTCTAACTCACATCTCAATCTGTTAAAATTCGCAAGTATCTTTATGCTATTACATATAAGATAATTTTTCAGAGAGGGACAGAAAGTACATTTCCTACAATTACTGTTTTGCGAAGGATAAAGTTACCGTTATGTTAACTGTTAATTTTGGATTATGAGTTTGTGGGAATCCAAGTCAAGTAATGATTGGAGCAGAAACTGCATCTGTATTTGCTTAATAAACACCTTTCATATGCAGGTTCAGCCCGTCAATATGTGTACGTCATACACAGCACGCCCGTAATCGGTGAGCATATGCTCGTCCCCACTGGTTGCCTCATTTTTTTTTAAAGAGTGTATGCTTTAAGAACACTTTTTATTGTATTTATAAATATTTTTAATTCCAAATACAGTACGAGGAGTAAAGTAAATGTTGTACACTTAAACTGCAAGAAGCTCTTCACTGTACACAAAAATCGAGACATGAGTTCTTCATATAACATTCCATGAAACATTCATTGTCAATTCTGCCACATCAAAGCCCATCTAGTTGACCCTTCATAATATTTTCCTTGTTTTTTCCCCTATTTTCTGGGGCTTTCTCATCCCTCATAAATTGATATTTCAATGCCCATGCACAAATCCATTCCACTCTTCCAGCCGTCTATGTTTGACACTGAATTACCCCAATTCTATGTGATATCTGTAAGTGCTAAGTGCAAACATCAGGCCTAGAACATAATTTTTTTGTCTCATCAAGACTGTATAACTCCATTTAACCAAGAAGGCCAAACTTTCTGGCTAGACAATTTTGGAGTCAAAGTACCGCTATAGCTCAGTGTGTACCGAAAAGATTGAACAATGTCCAGTTCCCTGATGTAAAAATAGGCTGCAAAGTTTCTAAGATGCCAAATTTGGCAGAGGTGGGCTAGATGGAGGCGTCTACGACAGCTGTGAGCACATCCCTTCTTCATGGCAGATAGGACCCAGTCGTTTTTGTTTATATGGGTTTATGGGAGGAGGTGGTAGGAAAGCCTTGACCCACTGTTATACTGTCAATCTTTGATAGTGGTGTTGAGGAGGATAGCTAAATCATGAAGAAGTCATAGGATTACTTTGCTTCAAGTGAGGCGGTGTAGTGGCCTTGTTTAACGCACCCAAACCCTCCAAAGCACCCCATTTCATTTGCCTGATTCCTGGCAAAATTAAGGACTTGTTAGAGTCTTGCCTTGCAAGGGCTCCAAAGCCTTGAATGTTTGGTAGAACGTTTCCTTGCTGTATGACCTCTTCCATTGTGGAACAGAACAAGTTATTCCCAGTAAATGGATAAAATTCACTTCCTCCTGGGCCACTGGCATGATGTCAGAGGACATGGACCATGTTTATGGCCAGTCTGAGCATGAACCAATGCTTCTCTTGGCACAGTCTGACAGCTAGGAGGTATTGTGGTCAAATTTATGTCAAAAGGGACACCTTAACTGCCCATGATGTCATAGGCCTCCCACTGGCAAAGACCATCTACATGGAAGATCATCTTCCATCGAATCTCCAGACACTTTGCTTCATTGTCCCTGTGGGAAGAAGTTGTTTTGATTTTGAGAGAAGCTGGCAGCACCGCCACATTCTGAGCTGGTTGATTCCCAAACACAAAGACTGGGTAGTCCCTGGAAGCCTACTACTTGGTGTCTCAGGCTTTGGAAATCATGGGCTCTGAGGACTGCTTCTTCCACACCTTCTATTTCAAAACTTAGGGGTCTGAAGCAAGGACTGGTCTGGGTCAAGGAACAGTTGCATTTGTAAGACATACATAACCTCATTCTTCAGCATTGATACTGCCATTAAAAGACTTGTGTTTGACTGCATGGTAGAGTCTGGTCGAAAGTGGGTAATGGTGTCTGAGTCAAAAGAGGTAAGAATGTCCAGGTCAGTAATCAACTCTCCTAGGAAAGCCCTTATGCAGGGAATCATTCACTACAGAAGGACCAGTAGGTGTGATTGGGGCTGCACTTTTGTGTTATCTGGATCAGCAGTGGTACTTGACACAGAGGCACTTGTGCCAGATGCTAGTCCTCAGGACAGCTTAAGCTGTACCACAGACTGTGCAAATACAGTGGGGCCTGCACTATAGTCAGTGGGAGCAAATACAGTGGGATCTTCACTATAGTCAGTAGGAGCTGTACCAGAACTTTGGGCACATGGGGCACTGGGCTCTCAAATTTGTACTCAGAGCATCCAAGAAGAAATCTCAATGAAAGATGTGGGGTAGGATAATGGCAAACCCTGACCTTGGATCAAAAGGTGGTTGGGAAGGGTGTGGTACATCTTCCAGCTCCTGGTCTGAATGATAGGAGTAATCTAACCAAATTATGCTCTGCACCCAAAGAGGAGACAGGTACTACTCTGCAGTCAACTGTGCATTGGAGAACCCTGTGCCAAGACCTGCTTCTTGATGCCAAAAATAGACATGACAGGTACTCAGGTCACATACTCATGAGGAATGGTGTGCCTCTTGTCTGGGACTGAAGCTACCACTGTAAGCCCTGCTAACAGTGCTTCTTGTTGTATCAAGGTTTACTGCAGGCTATCAGGGTGACACTCTCCTTCTCAACAGCCACCTGTCCAGAACAGGAGTCAGGCCAGACCAAGGCACTCTGAAGCTGCTGACCACAGTATTTCCATGTACAATCGTTAAGAGCTAAATTCAGGTCTCATTCCCATTTTACTCTAGATACAATTTCAGGACCTTTGGATGAGTCTGCTGTTGCATTGTATAGTCTGATGATTAATTATCGGAAAAAGCTTGGACAAAGGTCAGAGTAAAGACTGTGAAAGTCAGCGGAATGCTCTAGAAGGAAGATGAGTAAGCCTGAAGAGTTTCTTTCGTACCAGTATAACAATAAATCCATAGGGGAGGTACTGCCTTTCTGCTTAAAGGTTTCAAGCTACAAGTCTTTACCACCGCCAAAAAGATGTCCAAGGGTTGTTATACCTAGGGATGCTAATTGATGTTGGTCCCTGAAAATCCCTGTCCCTAGAAATCAGTTTGCAGTGAGGGGAGGATGTGCGGGTCGGTAAGGAATCTGCAACTAGAAGATGTCTATACCAGATAAATTGTTACCGAAGTAAGTAACGTTTCATCTGATAGAGACTTCTAGTTGCAGATTTCTTACCTTAGAATAGATATCCAAGCAATGCCATCCTCGGTGGTGGGCTACAAACCAAGATCACACTAGAAAGTCCTGCAGGACCGAACGGCCAAAGTAGCCATCTCTGCAGACCTAACATACAAGTTACTTACCTTCTGTAACAATTTATCTGATAGAGACATATTCTAGTTGCACATTCCATACTGTAGAATTTCCCCCAGGCGTCTGGAGATTTTTGTTCGAGCTGTACCTCTGTGTGCCATCAGGTGGGGTCGGTCAACTCAGAAGGCGACATGGTCGCCATGATGACGTCTCGGTCGTATATAGGCGCCACCCCGGCGCACTGACGTCAGTTTCTTTTCACGACTTCCCACACCAGTAGCGTGGAGCCATGAAGAACACTGAGAATGGTGCGCCAAAACTAGGGCCTTTATAGGATAGTTCCTGTCCCTAGAAATCAGTTCGCATAGCGGGGAGGATGGGTGGGTCGCCAAGGAATCTGCAACTAGAATATGTCTCTACCAGATATATCGTTACTGAAGGTAAGTAACTTGTACATCTGATAGAGACTTCTAGTTGCAGACTGCTTACCTTAGAATAGGTACCTGAGTAATAACATCCCGGTGGTGGGCTGCGAACTAAGGTCACACCAAAAAGTCCTGCAGGACCGAACAGTGAAATTAGCCGTCTCTGTGGACCTGACTGTCCAGGCAATGTTTGGTGAACATGTGCAGGGATGCCCACATTGCCTCTTGGCAGATATCCAGGACTGGAACTCCGCATGCTAACGCTGTGGTAGCAGCAGCTGCTCTGGTAGAATGAGCATGTAAAATCTCATGGGTTGCTTTTTCGCCAAAGCGTAGCACATTTTGATGCAAAGGACTACCCATCGTGAGATGGTCATCTTCTGCACCGCCCTTCCTTTCTTCGCACCCACATAACCCACAAAGAGTTGATCGTCCACCCGGAAATATTTGATACAATTTAGTTAGAACCCCAACGCTCTTTTTGGATCCCTGCAGTGGAGTCTCTCCTCCTCATGAGAGGTATGTGGGGGTGCGTAAAAAGTAGGCAAGGTGATTGATTGGCCTGCATGGAAAGTTGCCACCACTTTGGGAAGGAAGGAAGCCCTGGTATGAAGCACCACCTTGTCAGGATTGACATCTACAAATGGTGGCTTCAAAGAGAGAGCCTGGAGCTCACTCACACTGTGAGTAGAGGTGATTGCCATTAAGAAGGCATTTTTAAGAGTCAAGAGCTGCAGGGGACAGTTGTGGAGTGGCTCGCAAGGAGCACACATGAGATATGTGAGGACCAAGTTCAAATCCCACTGGGGCACTATGAACGGGATAGGAGGAAACATATGGGTGAGTCCTTTAAGAAACCTCCCAACAATGGGTGATTGGAACAGAGAAAGTTGGTCTGGCAGTCTTAAAAAAACAAAGATGGCAGACAAATAACCCGTGAAGGTGCCCAGAGCAGAGCTCTGCCAGGCAAGAGAAAGAATAAAGAGGAGAACCTCCGAGAGAGATGCAGAAAGGGGATCAACAGACTTGTTGATACACCATGCCACAAATATGTTTCAACAACAGGTGTATACCATTTTGGTGGAGGTACGCCTGGCTGCCAAGACATCACAGACCTCGAGTGGAAGGTTGAAAGCTGTCGACTTCCGCTGCTCAATCTCATCACAAGGAGGCGGAGACGGGACAGGTTCTGGTGAATGATTGACCCCAGCTGCTGCGACAGAAGATCCTCCTGAAGGGGCAGTCTAATTGGAGGATCGATGGCCATACTCAACAGCTCGAGATACCAGACTCTTCGTGCCCAGTCCGGAGCCACCAGGATTACTTGGGCTCGGTCATGCCTGATCTTCTTCAGAACTCTGGGCAGAAATGATATTGGTGGGAAGGCGTACAGGAGGCCTGAGCTTCACTCCTGACAAAAAGTGTCACCAAGCGAGAGCCGCCTTGGAAACTCCAATGTGCAAAACAGCTGACATTACACAATCTTTGCGGAGGCAAACAGATCCAACTAAGGCTCTCCCCACTCCTGAAAGAAACCTTGCTCCACCTCCGGATGGAGATGCCGTTCATGATTGACCATACATTGATGGCTGAGTTTGTCTGCTCTGGCGTTCAAACAGCCTGCCAGATATTGAACAACCAGTGAAATGCCCTGGCGTTCCAGCCAAGTCTTGAGGCGCACAGCTTCTTGACAAAGGATCCACGACCCCTCTCCACCCTGCTTGTTGCAGTACCACATGGCGGTGGTGTTGTCGGTGAACACCTGCACCACTTTCCCTTTGAGAGATGGAATGAATGCTTTCAATGCAAGTCAGATCGCCCGGAGCTCCAAAATGTTGATGGGGAGCCTGGACTCCGCTGGAGAGATACATCTGTCACTACTGTGAGATCTGGTTGGGGAAGAGAGAGGGATCTGAAATTGACCCAATCTGGATTCCACAGCCACCACTGCAGATCTAGTGCAGTCCCCTCTGAGATCGGGACTATGTCGGAGAGATTCCATGATGCTTATCCCACTGGATCTTCAGGCCCCACTCCAGAGCCCGCAAAAGCCATCTGGTCCCCAGGTGATTCTGACCCTGTGTCCGCCCTGGGTTGACCCATCCTGGCCACCAAGACGACACCAGCAGCCTAAATCCAGAGGGCCCCTGTGACCTTGAGAAAATCAGACGAAGATACCTGACGCCAAAAGGTACCCCATCACCCGCAGCCCCCTGGCCTGGGGGAATCCGACCGACGGTCCAGCAATGGTCAGCAGGCGGCCCACCTCCTTGTCCAACATTTTGTTTTCCGGAACCGACGCCCTGGACCCAGCCTGCAGCATCTTTGTGATCCCAGGGGGTCCCTCTATTGAAAAGCATTGGGAGCCAGATGCTGTGTTTGCACCCAGCCGCCCCCTGTGCCGCTGAGGGTGTGTGTTTGGTGCTAACCTGTGGCCCTCCGGTGCCCATCTAAACCCCCAAGATCTGCCCTCCGAAGTCACGGGTACTTATATGCCAACAGATCTGTTTCCGAGTGCGCTCAGTCTCCATAGAATCCCATTCTAAATCTAACACCAACTTTGACCTCTGCAGCTGGCAGGCCCTGTGTTGCTGGTGGTGTATGTTTGGGGTCATCTTGAACCTTTACCAGTGGACATCCTAAGCCCCGCAGACTGGAATTGTAAGTCGAGTACCTACCTCAAAATTGCACTAACACTTCCCTCCCCCAAACCCCGCAGGACGGTTCTGAAAACTGCAGTATCAATTTTTGAAAGTGAAAAGTGTTACTTGCCTGTTAACTGTTTTATTTGCTAAACCTACACAAAGTACATTTGATACATATGCTTGATACATACTTACAACCATAACTATCTGCAACGAGAATCTTTTGGTTTTAGAAATGAAGTAACAAATATATATTCCCATATAAATACATTGGCCTGGAGTTAGTCATTGAGTGTGTGCTCATTTCTTGACTGTGTCTGTTCAATAAATTCTTTGCACTACCCTATGATAAGCCTAAATGCTCAACCACGCAACCACAAAAGACAGCATTAGCATATCTACTTTAGTCTCTGTTAAGCCTCTGGGGAACCCCTGGACTCTGTGCACATTATATCTCATTTTGATACAGTATATACAGAGTCAGCTTCCTTCATTGATGGATCAGCAGTGGGGTCTGAGACTTTGCATTTGCTGGACTACTCAGCCAACATCTGATCACACGACTAAGTTCCAAAATTGCCTTTAGAGGTAAATTGAAAATTTTCTAAATTTTTAAAAGTCTTGCTAGGGCCTTGGATAAGTCCCCTTTAGCATTTCTTGTTAAGTTTTAACAGGTATCATAGTTAGGGATGAGTAGCTATAAGTAGTTTTTAGTTCCTAAAAGTAATCCCCAACATTAGTAACAAGATGACCAGCTAAGAAGGCATGGTGATGGAACTCTACCTCACCCCTTACCTCCATCTTGGGATGAGATAGTTGACGTCTCTCTACAGACTGAAACAAATCAAAACTGGTTCCAACCCTACCAAGACCAAGCTCCAGGAGCTCTTTGCAGATTACACTAAGGAACACCCTACTGAGGAGGAAGATCTCCCCTCAGATGGGGAATAAGTTAGGGATCAGGAGGATGAACTCCCCCCTCCTAACCTAACTAGGGAGGACAGGGTCTTAAGGTCCTTAAGTCCAAGGATAGTGCTCACAAGATCTGGATCTTCCACAGGGGAGTCCAGCTCCTCTGGGAACATTGAGGGCAGCCTTAATGAAGAGGACCTCTTTTTAGCAAGGGTGGCCAAAAGGTTAGCATTCGAGAGACAGCTCCTGGCTATAGAAAGGAAGAGCGCAGAAATGGGCTTAGCACTCATTAATGGTGGCAGCAGAACAACAGCTAGGGACAATGAGCACTCTGATACTCTTAGAATCCCCATCTCCAAGTATGAGGAAGGTTATGACATCACCAAGTGGTTCACAGCCTTTGAGAGGGCTTGAGGAACCAACACATTTAAAAAGTCTCATTGAGGAGCTCTCCTTTAGGAACTGTTCACTGGTAAGTTTAGGGATAGGCTCCTCACACTCACTGGTGCAGATGCTGAATTATATGACCACTTGAAGGCAACCCTGATTGAGGGCTTTGGATTCACCAGTGAGGAGTATAGAATTAGGTTCTGGGAGGCTCGCAAAACCTTGAGCCAGTCTTGGGTTGATTTTGTAGACGGCTCAGGGGAAACACTAGATGGCTGGATAACTGGCAGTGGAGTGCATGACTATGGTGGGTTTATAATTTTTGAAAGAACATCTCTTAAGTAATTGCTTCAATGACAAGTTGCATCAATATCTGGTAGACCTTGGTCCAATTTTTGCCCAAGAATTGGGAAAGAAGGCAGACCATTAAGTCAAGCCAAGAGTGACCAAGACTTCCCCTGGGGGTGACCAAAAGAAAGGGGTTGCAAAGCCTCCCCAAGGAAAGGGTGGTGAGACTCCTAAAGATAAAAGTAACAAGTCTTCTCAAGTGCCCCAAAAACCTGCTCAAAAGAGTGGGCCTGAACGTCATCACAATCTTCACATGGTTACAAGGGTAAAAACATTGATCCCAAAAAGGCCTGGTGTTTCAACTGTAAACAGCATGGACACCAAACTGGAGATTTGGAGGGTCCCGAAAAGAATTCCCCTAGCACTGCACTAGTTAGCACTGGTATAGCCAGTCTCCAGGTGGGATCAACAATGTGCCCAGAGTAAATCAGGGTTCACAATGGAGCTACTTTACTTTCTGAGGATGGGGTAGATGTTGCCACTCTTGCTGTCTGGCCCCCTAATATGAACAAATACAGGAAGCATTCCTAGATTAATGGGATTAAGGCAAAAGCCCTGAGGGATACAGGTGCCAGTGTCACCATGGTGACATAAAAACTGCTTTCCCCAGGACAGTACATGGCTGGACAATCATATCCAGTTACCAATGCTGACAATGTGACTAAGGTCCATCCCATGGCTATGGTGACCTTAGAATGGGGAGGGGTTACTGCCTGAAACAGGTTGCGGTCTCTTATGCAATCCCAGTTAAGTGTCTGCTGGAGAATGATCTGGAGTCCTCAGCTTGGGCTGAGGTATAACTCAAAACCCATGCGGCCATTCTGGGAATCCCGGAGGTGGTGTGTGTGTGTGAAAACTAGAGCACAAAGCCGAGCACAGGGTGAACAAGAAGTGTTGGTGTCTGGAATAATGGCTCAACTTGCCAAGAGAAAAGGCAGGAACACTGGGGGATCAACTTTAGAGCTGTAAAAGACACAGGACTCCCCTCCTCAGGGAGAGGGCTTGACATCCTCTGGGGGAACTGGGCCTATGGAGCTTGATCCTTATCAGGTAGAGCTCTTGGGCCCAGTGGGACCAGCTGTGCCAGGGACAGAGAACCTGCCCCACTCTTGAATGCCTGAGGCAGCAAGTAGCTGCACAGGAAAAGGGAGATGTCAGTGGCTCCCACAGGGTCTATTGGTAGGAAGGACTCCTTTACATTGAGGCCAGAGATCCCAAACCTGGTGCAACCAGGAGAGTGGTAGTGCCATAGCAGTTTAGAGAATTCATTCTCACTTTAGCACATGCCATCCCCCTAGCTGGGCATCTGGGCTAAACTAAAACATGAATTGGCTTGTCAGACATTTCTACTGGCCCAACATTTCCCAAAAGGTGAAGGAGTTTTGCAGCTCCTGTGTCCCTGCAAAGCCAGTGGTAAGGCAGGTGGCCACACAAATGCCTCCCTAATGCCACTACCTGTGGTTGGGATTCCCTTTGAAAAAGTTGCTGTGGACATAGTGGGTCCTCTTGAACCACCCTCAGCCTCAGGAAACCAATATATACTCATAGCAGTGGACCATGCTACCAGGTATACTGAAGCAATTTCCCTTTGGTCTACTACAGCTCCTGTAGCAGCCAAAGTCCTTATTGGTATCTGTACCAGGGTAGTGATTCCTCAGGAGTTGGTTTCTGACAAAGGTGCCAAATTCATGTCAGCTTAACTAAAACACATGTGGAATGAGAGTGGGGTGAATTACAAGTTCACCATACCATCCACAAACTAATGGACATATTGAAAGGTTCAACAAGACATTGAAGGGGATGATCATGGGGCTCCCTGAAAAACTCAAAAGGAGATGGGATGTCCTCCTGCCATGCTTGCTTTTCATCTACAGAGGTGCCTCAGAAGGTAGTAGGGCTTCCCCCTTTCCACTTCTGTTTGGCCACTCTGTTAGGAGACCACTTGCACTTGTGCAGGAAGGTTGGGTAAGACCTCTCCATCGGCCTAAGCAACATGTGGTTGAGTATGTGCTTGGCCTCCGCTCTAGGATGGCTGAGTATATGACAAAGGCATCCAAGAACCTTGAGGCCGGCCAACAGCTTCAGAAGCAGTGGCATGACCAAAAGGCTGCATTGGTGGAGTTCTAACCAGGGGACAAGATATGGGTTCAGGAGCATGTGGCTCCCAAGGCACCCCAGGAAAAATGGAGTGGCCCTTACCCTATCCTGCAAAAGAAGAGTGAATCCACCTACTTGGCAGACCTGAGCACTAGCAGGATACCAAAAAGGGTGATCCATGTGAACCGCCTCAAACTATACTGTGACAGGGCTGTTATAACCACGCTGATGGTTACTAACGAGGAGCAGGAAGCATAGAGTGAACCTCTCCCTGACCACCTCTCACACAACCCTAAAGATGGGTCAGTTGACAGAGTTGCCTACTTAGACACCCTCTCTGTACAACAGCAGGCTGACTGCAGTCAAGTCCTGCAGCAGTATGCTGAGCTCTTCTCCTTAACCCCTGGACAGACACACCTGTGTACTCATGATGTGGACACAGGAGACAGCTTGCCTCTCAAAAACAAAATCTATTGGGAATCTGAGCAAGTTAAGGAGAGCATCAAAGTTGAAGTCAACAAGATGCTGGAGTTCGGGTTATTTAATCCTTTTACAGTCCTTGGGCTAGCCCAGTGGTCTTGGTCCCAAAACCTCATTCCAAGGAGTTTCTGTGTGGACTACAGAGGTCTTAACTCTGTCACCAAGACAAATGCTCACCCTATTCCAAGGGCAGATAGATAAGTTTGGTGCAGCAAAAGTCCTCAATACTTTTGACTTAAATGCAGTGTACTGGCAAATTCAATCGCACCAGGAGCAAAGGAAAAGACTGCATTCTCTATACCTCATGGGCATTATCTGTTTACTGTTATGCCCTTTGGTTTAAAGAATGCCCCTGCCACCTTCAAAAGGTTGGTGAATGAAGTCCTTGCTGGCTTGGAGTCCTTTAGTGCAGCACATCTAGATGATATTGCTATCTTTAGCTCCTCCTGGCAAGATTTTGCAGGCTCTTCAATCAGCAGGCCTCACTATCAAGGCATCAAAATGCCAGATAGGGCAGGACACTTTTGTATACTTGGGCCACCTTGTAGATGGAGGCCAAGTGCAACCGTTACAGCCCAGGATCCAGACAATTCTGGACTGGAAAGCTCCAAAAACCCAGACTCAAATCAGGGCATTCCATTGCTTGACTGGTTATTGTGGGAGGTTTGTGAAGGGGTATGGGTCCATTGTGACCCCCCCCTCAAAGAACTGACCTCTAAAAAGATGCCCAAAAAGGTAAACTGGACTCTTGATTGTCAAAAGGACTTTGACACCCTGAAGGAGGCAATGTGCTCAGCACCAAAGCTCCAGACTACTCTATGCAGTTCATTGAACAGACAGGATGCCTCTAAACATGGAATAGTAGCAGTCCTGTCTCAGACCAATGATGATGGCCATGACCAGACTGTTGCTTTGTTTACCAGGAGGTCTCTCTCAAGGGAACAGTGTTTGAGTGCCATTGAGAGGGAGGCCTTTGCTGTTGTTTGGTCCCTGAAAAAGTTGAGACTATACTTGTTTCACACTCATTTCATTGTGCAAACTGACCACAAACCTCTCAGATGGCTAATGCAAATGAAAGGTGAGAACCCTAAACTTTTCAGGTGGTCCATCTCGCTACAGTGAATGGACTTTTCAGTGGAACATTGACCTGGGACTGCCCATGCCAATGTCGACAGACTTTCCAGGTACTTCCACTTAGACAATGAAGACTCTCTTGGGGAAGATTAGTGTCATCCTCTTTCGTCTGGGAGGGGGTTGTGTAGGAAAGTGCCCCTTTTGACATGGTTACCCCCACTTTTTGCCTGATATTGATGCTGACTTGACACAGTGCTGGGATCCTGCTAACCAGGCCCCAGCACCAGCATTCGTTCATTAAAACTGTTCCATTGTTCCCACAACTGGCACACACCTGGCACACAGCTAAGTCCCTTGTGAAAGGTACCAGTGGTACCAAGTGCTCGGAGACCAGGGAGGGCCCCTTAGGGCTGCAGCATGTATTGTGCCCCTCTAAGGGACCCCCCCACCAACCACATGCACCCTGCCATTGAAGATTATGTGTACTGGTGGGGAGAAAAAGGTAAAATCGACATGGCATCCCTCTCAGGGTGCATTGCCCACCAACCACTGCCTGTGGTATAGGTAAGTCACCCCTCTAGCAGGCCTTACAGCAGTAAAGCAGGATGCACTATACAACAGGTGTGGGAATAGGTGCATGAGCAACATACTCCTACAGTGCCTAAGTCAATTCTTAGACACTGTAAGTGCAGTGTGGACATATTGAGTACATGGGCTGGGAGTGTGTCATTACAAGCCCCACAGCTCCAGAATGGCTTCACTGAAGCCTGGGACGTTTGGTATCAAACTTCTCAGCACAATAAATCCACACTGATACCAGTGTTGGATGTATTGTACAATGCACTCAGAGGGCATCTTAGAGATGCCCCCTGTATTTTAACCAACCCTTTAGTGTAAGGCTGACCAGTCTGCGCCAGCCTGCCACTAAAAGAGAAGTTTCTGATCCCATGGGGTGAGGGCCTTTTTGCCCTACGAAGTCAGAAACAAAGCCTGCTCTGGGTGGAGGTACTTCACAGCTTCCCCCTGCAGGAACTGTAACACTTGGTGGTGAGCCTCAAAGACTCAGGCCTCCTGTGTTACAGTGCCCCAGGGCACTCCAGCTAGAAGAGATGCCTGCCCCCTTGGACAAAGCCTTACTTTTGGTGGCAAGTCCAGTGGGAAAATTAGGTAAAACCAGGAGGAGTGACCACTCCAGCTAGGACCACCCCTAAGGTGTCCAGAACTGAAGTGACCCCCTTCCTACAGAATCCTCCATCTTGGTTTGGAGGACAGGGACCAATAGGGTTAGGAATGTGCCCCCCTCCCCAAAGAGAGTGGCACAGGAAGAATATAGCCACCCTTAGGGAAAGTAGCCACTGGCAACTGTCCTCCGACCCATGTAACACCCCTTAATCTAGTATTTAGGGGAAACCCTGACCTAGCTCACCAGATTCCTGGTGAAATTTAAGAGAAAAGAAACATGAAGAAGGACTGCTAAGCCGACCTCAGCAGAGAAGTCTTCAGACACCAACTGACTTGGCCCCAGCCCTACTGGCCTGTCTGCAGCTTCAGAAGCCCTGCCACAAAACGGCGACACATCTTGCAGGACCAGAGACCTCTACAAACCCCCAGAGGACTGCCTGCCCACCAGAGGACTAAGAACTCCAGAGGAAACGGCCCTGTCTACAAAACAACTTACAGAAGGCCTCCAGGACCACCCCGGATCCGCGAGTTCTGCCACTCTGTACCTGACGCCCACAGCCTGAGTCCAGGAAGCCCATCGGTCCAGAGAAGGTCCCCAGGCGATTCTGACCTTGTGTCCACCCTGCATTGACCCCTCCTGACCAACACAACGATGCCTGCAGCCTAATTCCAGAGGGCCCCCCTGATTGCGAGAGAGCCAGACGAAGATATCCGAAGCCCAAAGGTACTACTGCACCCGCAGCCCCCTGGCCTTGGGGAACCCGACTGACAGTCCAGCAACGATCAGCAGACGGTCCTCCTTTTTGTCCAGCCTTTTGTTTTCCGGAACCGACCCCCTGGACGACCCACACTGCAGCATCTTTGTAACCCCGGGGATCCCCCTTTTAAAAAGCATTGGGAGTCCGACGCTGTGTTTGCACCCTGCTCCTGGCTGCCCCTGTGCCACTTAGGGTAACGTTTTGGGTGCCAACCTGTGGAACCCCCGGTGCTCACCTAAATCCCTCAGGTCTACGCTCCAAATTTGTGGGTACTTATCTGCCAGCAGATCTTTTCCCAAGTGCCCCCAGTCTCCACAGGATCCCATTCTAAATTTAACACCAACTTTGACCTCTGCACCTGGCCAGCTCGTTGTTGCTTGTGGTGTATGTTTGGGTCATCTTGAACCTTAACCAGTGGACATCCTAACCCCGGGTACTGGAACTTTAAGTTGAGTACTTTCCTCAACACTGCACTAACACTTCACCAACCCCCAGGACTGTTCTGAAAATTGCAATGTTTGACCTTTTGAAAGCGAAAACTGTTACATGCCTGTAAACTATTTTATTTGATAAACCTAAACAAAGTACATTTGATATATATGCTTGATAAATACCTACAACTTTACTTACCTGCAACAAAAATCTTTTGGTTCTAGAAATAAAGCAACAAATCTGTTAAGCCTCAGGAGAACCCCTAGAATCTGTGCACACTATGGGGGTTATTCTAACTTTGGAGGAGTGTTAATCCGTCCCAAAAGTGACGGTAAAGTGACGGATATACCACCAGCCGTATTACGAGTTCCATAGGATATAATGGACTCGTAATACGGCTGGTGGTAAATCCGTCACTTTTCCGTCACTTTTGGGACGGATTAACACCTCCTCCAAAGTTAGAATAACCCCCTATATCTCAAATTTGATATAGTATAGATAGAACCAGCTTCCCACAGTTCAAATAGCATTTGGGCTATGGAAGTACATGCACTCAGAGATGCTTATAACAACACAGAAAGTATGCACTCCTTTAGTTCTGGTGGGATAGACATTCCCACTTCTTTCATGAGCTTCATATAACAGTTCTTTCCCTGCAGCATTTTACGTCATATGCTCGTGTCATGTGGCTGTTCTTCCTTTTCTTATTTTTGAATTCTTTGTTTCTCTTTAAAAGTTCACAAAGAGTCTCTTGAACTTCCAACATATAGCGTAGGAATCTTATGCTGGGATCATTAACAAGCCTTATTTTGAAGTTTTTATTTTTTGTAGAATTGTTGCAGATGAGAAACAGAGAATAGTGCACTAAGATTGTTTTCTCTTCTTTTGCATGCTCCTCCTTTTACTGCAAGTTACGCCCTCACATGTCAGAATGACCAAAGGGCTGATTCCTGAAAGGCTGCAGCCGCGAAGACTATTCCCCACCGTCGGTCACGGTAGGTCTTTTCTGGAAAGCAGGGATCGGAGAAGTCAGATGAACTGCTCAGAGATTACTGCGGGGGAACAGATGTCACTGGGTCAGGCTAGGAAGCTTGGACCAGAGAGAAGAGGGTGCGATAATCCAGGAGAATGGGAGGGAGGATAATGGTTCTTTTTCAGGAAATAAAGCCAAGCGCCCAACTAGAGTTTGACCAAGTATTTATAGGTAGATAGTGTTTTCTAGAACAGCATGTGTACCTGGAAATTCCCTGACTGGAAAGTCCCCGTATTGATGGCGCATGAATCACTCTGGAAAGTACCTGACTGGAAAGTCCCTGTCTGAAGGCACATGAATAATTATCAAGCACATGAATAAAAGTCCCTGACTGGAAAGTCCCCATATTGGTGGTATGTGAAACACTCTGGAAAATAGCTGACTGGAAAGTCCCTGTCTGCAGGCACATGGATAATTATTAAGCATGTGAATAAATATAATAACAGAAAAAAGGTAATCATTGAAATGAGACTTGTACAAACAAGTGGGACAAAAACATAAGGCCTTTTAGTCAAACGGAGGGATAACTACAAGTACATGGAACATTGCAAACACAAAGATAATTTAAAGGTTTGGTATAGGCAATAGTGATATCAAACTTAGCACAAACACCTAAGCTAAGGTGTGTGACGTTGAGGAGCGGCTACATGATTTATAAAGCGATGAGCTGCAGAACATAAAGTACATGCTTGGGCTTGGGAATTAGTGATCCTAACAGCCTCCAACACTCCCTCCCCCACAAAGGGTGACCCACAGGGTGAGGTTTATGGGGATGGTTTTACGTGGAAGAGTCGTACTAAAGGTAGGACATAGACATTCCCAGCAGGTTCCCATCATCACCTGGGCCATAGCCCTTCCAATCTATTAAATAGAACAAACAACCTTTTATTCTCTTTGAGTCTATGATCCTCTGTACTTTCAATTCTAGGTGACCATCTATCTTTATTGGAGGAGGAGGTGGTAAGGGTCGGGTTTGGGCACTGTAAGGTCGGAGCCGGGAATATTGGGTGATAGGGCATGTCATCTGTTAACTGCAACTTGGAAGAGACTGGGGTGATTATTTCTGTAATTGTATAGGGTCCTAAATATTGTGGCTGCAAACTGGGTGGTCCCTGAATTCGTAGGTGATTAGTGGCCAGCCATACTTGATCACCCACTTTGTAATCTGGCTGCTATATGTGGTGTTTGTTTGCGTGTCTCGTCATACTTATCATCGTTTGCTGAAGTTGTATGTGCATTGCTTGTTGGACTTGAGATGACCGAGTCAAAAAGGTTTGTAACGAAGGAACTGATTTTTTTTTATTTTGAGCACGGTTTTTGGCAACACACATGGAATGATGCCAGTCATGCAGTAAAAAGGAGACACCTTAATAGCGGAGTGTTCTGCGTTATTGTATGTAAACTCCATGAAAAGGTTACAAATGTTCCCATTCTGATGAATAAGAGGTTTACAGACATCGTAGGATTTGTTCCAGTGCTTGATTGACTTTTTCAGTCTGACCATCTGTTTGTAGATGGTAGGCAGACAAGAGATGAGCATCATTATCCAAGGATTTACACAGGTTTTGCCAACACTTTGATACAAATTTGGGGCCTCTATCTGATATAATGATGGAAGGGAGGCTATGTAACCCTAAAATGTGATGGGTGAATAGGACTGCAAGTATTTTGGCAGTAGGGATAACGTTTAATGGTATTAACCCCTTCGCTGCCAGGCCTTTTCCCCTCCTGTGCCGAGCCTTTTTTTGGCTATTTGGGGCAGTTCGTGCTTAGGCCCTCATAACTTTTTCTCCACATAAGCTACCCATGCCAAATTTGCGTACTTTTTTTTCCAACATCCTATGGATTCTAGAGGTACCCAGACTTTGTGGGTTCCCCTGAAGGAGACCAACAAATTTGCCAAAATACAGCGAATTTTTCGTTTTTAAAAAAATAAATGGGAAAAAAGGGCTGCAGAAGAAGGCTTGTGGTTGTTTCCCTGAAAATGGCATCAACAAAGGGTTTGCGGAGCTAAAATCACCATCTTCCCAGCTTTCAGGAACAGGCAGAGTTGAATCACAAAACCCAATTTGTCAACACAATTTTGGCATTTTACTGGGACATACCCCATTTTTATGTTTTTTGTGCTTTCAGCCTCCTTCCAGTTAGTGACAGAAATGGGTGTGAAACCAATACTGGATCCCAGACACCTAAACATTTCCGAAAAGTAGACAAAATTCGGAATTCAGCAAGGGGTCATTTGTGTAGATCCTACAAGGGTTTCCTACAGAAAATAACAGCTGAAATAAAAACAATATTGAAATTGAGGTGAAAAAAACAGCAATTTTTCTCCACATTTTACTCTGTAACTTTTTCCCTGCAATGTCAGATTTTCAAAAGCAATATACTGTTACGTCTGGTGGACTCTTCTGGTTGCGGGGATATATAGGGCTTGTAGGTTCATCAAGAACTCTAGGTACCCAGAGCCAATAAAGGAGTTGCACCTTGCAACGGGTTTTCATTGTATACCGGGCACACAGCAATTAATTTGTTGAAATATAAAACGTGAGAAATAGGTTATCAAGAAAACCTTTGTATTTCCAAAATGGGCACAAGATAAGGTGTTGAGGAGCAGTGGTTATTTGCACATCTCTGAATTCTGGAGTGCTCATACTAGCATGTGAATTACAGGGCATTTCTCAAATAGATGTCTTTTTCACACACTGTCTTACATTTGGAAGGAAAAAATGTAGAGAAAGACAAGGGGCAATAACACTAGTTTTGCTATTCAGTGTTCCCCCAAGTCTCCAGATAAAAATGGCACCTCACTTGCGTGGGTAGGCCTAACGCTTCGACAGGAAACGCAACATGGACACATCACATTTTTACACTGAAATCTGATGTGTTTCTTGCAAAGTGCCTAGCTGTAGATTTTGGCCTCTAGCTTAGGGGAAACCTACCAAACCTGCGCATTTTTTAAAACTAGACACCTAGGGGAATCCACGATGGGGTGACTTGTGGGGCTCTCACCAGGTTCTGTTACCCAGAATCCTTTGCAAACCTCAAACTTTGGCCAAAAAAAACATATTTTCCTCACATTTCTGTGACAGAAAGTTCTGGAATCTGAGAGGAGCCACAAATTTCCTTCCACCCAGCGTTCTCCCAAGTGTCCCGATAAAAATGGTACCTCACTTGTGTGGGTAGGCCTAGCGCCCGTGACAGGCTATGCCCCAAAACACAACGTGGACTCACCACATTTTCCCAAAGAAAACAGACAGTTTTTTTGCAAAGTGCCTAGCTGTGGATTTTGGCCTCTAGCTCAGCCGGCACCTAGGAAAACCTACCAAACCTGTGTATCTTTGAAAACTAGACACCTATGGGAATCCAAGATGGGGTGACTTGTGGGGCTCTCCTCAGGTTCTGTTACCCAGAATCCTTTGCAAACCTCAAAATCTGGCCAAAAAAAATCACTTTTTCCTCACATTTCGGTGACAGAAAGTTCTGGAATCTGAGAGGAGCCACAAATTTCCTTCCACCCAGCGTTCCCCCAAGTCTCCTGATAAAAATGGTACCTCACTTGTGTAGGTGGGCTAAGTGCTTGTGACAGGGAAGAGCCAAAAACATTGAGGGGAACCACAGCGGGTCCAAAAGGGCAGTTTGAAAAAAAACATTTTTAGGCTGAGAAGTGCAGCAGAATTGTTATCAGTATAGATGAGACAATTCTGGGTGGTAGGAATTTTGTGGATTCCCGCAGATTCCGGAAGGTTCCATCACAAAAATGTGGGAAAAATTTGTGATTTCCAGAAAAGTTGGAGGTTTGCAGGGCATTGTGGGTAAGAAAAGGGTGCGGGATGCCTGTGAAGCACACCACCCTGGAATCACCCAGATGTTTAGTTTTCAGATGTTTCTAGGTCTCGTGGATTTTTCTACATGGCAGTCCCAAAGTCCATAAAGTGCAGCCCTCACCATTCCAAGTGGGACGATTCTGAGAGTTAGCCAAGCTCTCATGGCCCAAATGTAAAACGAAAACCCAAAATAATCAAATGTCCTCTTGCTTGCCATGGGATAAGATGTTTTAGTGTGTGGGGGAGAGCTGAAAGACTGTTACCCTCTTCGGGTGGGGGCATAACCAGGCCCATACTGGTTGGTAGCCATCACCCCACTATTTTTTTTTTTAATTCCCTGGCATCTAGTAGACTTTCTGCCCCCCAGGGTGTGGATCGGAGTAATTGTCCCATCTGCCCACTGGTGGGCAGAACAACTTTGTCCCCATTTATAGGGGGTGGGGGTATTGCCATACCCCCACCCTTTTATTTTGAAAAAAAAATCTTCCCTGGTCTCTGGTGGGCTTTCTGGGCCTTCCAAAATTAAGCCAATCTGACCCCCAGGTGACAGATATGGCCAACAGTAATGTGCCCCCATGGGGAGCGACCCCTGCCCAAGGGGCTGCCCCCTAAACAAAACACACACATACACACATATCAATCCCTGGTGCCTAAGTGGTTCCCCCCCCCCCCCCCCCCGGGGGCAGATCGGCCTAATAGAAATAGGCCGATCTGCCACCAAGGGGATGAGAAATGGCCTAAAATAAATTCCCCCCCACCCCCAGGGGAGCGACCCTTGCCTAAGAGGTTGTGCCCCTTGTGTGAAATTGGCGCAAAAAAAATATCCCAGGTGCCTAGTGGTTTCTGCCCCCCTTCGGGGGCAGATCCGCCTAATAAAAATAGGCTGATCTACCCCCAAGAGGGGCAGAAATGGCCTAAAATAAATTTGCCTCCCCAGGGGAACGACCCTTGCCTAAGGGGTCGCTCCCCTTGCGTGAAATTCGCGTTAAAAAAAAAACTCCCTGGTGTCTAGTGGCCTCATAAAAATAGGCCAATCTGCCCCCAAGGGGGGCAGAAATGGCCTAAATATAATTTGCCCCCTAGGGGAGCGACCCTTGCCTAAGAGGTTGCTTCCCGCCTCTAAAAAAAAAAAAAAAAAAGATCCCTGGCGCCTAGAGGTTTCTTCCCCCGGGGCAGGGGATTTGGGGTGGGGGGCTTGAAAAAAAAAATGCCTCTTCCGTGAGCTTCCAGCGCGATGGGAGGGGGCCTCTGTGAGGTCAGCGCGCGACGTCACAGGGGGGTGGGTGATCTCGAGCACTGTGCCACAGGACGTAACCGTCACGTCCGCAACACAGAACTGGTTAAATGTGCCATTTCGGAGAATGAATCTACCATAACCCATATGGTAGTATAACCATGAGAGTCGGGCAATTCGGTTACAAAGTCCAACAAACCCGCCGGTGAAGTATGAACAGTCTTGTTGTGGGTGCATACTGGACAGGCTTGCAAGTAACTGTGCATTTCCTTGGATAGACTGGGCCACCAAAACTATCTTTTGCAATTAGCAATAGTGTTTTGAATTCCCAGATGCCCAGCAAGTGGTTTATAGTGGCATCAATTTAAAACCTCATGTCTAAGTTCTTCAGTGTGTTCATCTAATTGTTACCGTCATAGGGGAGCCCATCTTTCATCAGGTTATCTTCCTCTTTAAACCATTCAACTAAATTCAACTGTTGCACACCTTCTTTAACCTTATCCAAAAACGGTTATTTAGTACAAGTACCTATCACCTGTTCTGCACCTGGTATGTTTTGTGGTAGGGTGCGCTCAGGTGGATCATGACCCCAACGTGATAAATAGTCTGCCTTGGTCTGTTGTTTTCTTGGACGGTATGTAATTACAAAATTATATTCACTAAACAACAAGAACCATCTGATCTGTCAGGGTGTCAAGGTTTTTAGGGATCGAAAGAGTTGTACATTTTTATGGTCATTGCAAACTGTGATGGTATGTATTGCACCCAATAAATAGTGAGGTCACTCTTGAAAACATAGTTTTATGGTGAGCAATTCTCTTTCTGTTATTGTATAATTTTGCTCATCAGACAGCAGTTTCTTGGAGAAATATGCAACGGGTTGCATATGCCCTGTGGTGTGGTCTCGTTGGGAGAGGATGCCTCCCACTGCCACCTGCGAGGCATCAGAATCTACAAACTATGGTTGTGTTGGGTCCGGGTGTCATGGAATTGGGGCCGAGGTGAACTTGTCCTTTAACACACAAAATGCATAATTGGATTCTTTATACTACACAAAGGTCACCTTTTTTCTTAGCAGTTTGGTGATGGGGCTAACAACATCTGAGAAATGCGTGATAAATCTCCTGTAAAAGTTAGCGAACCCCAGGACGCTTTGTGCTTCTTTAATTGAGGTAGGTGCTGGCCATTCTAAGATCGTCTGAACTTCCTTTTGGTCCACAGTGATTCTATCTGGGGATAACATATATCCCCGAAATTACACTGAGTGTGAAATGTGCATTTTTCTAATTTTGCAAATAAATTATTATCTCTTAGTCATTGTAACACTGACCGCACATGGGTAACATGCTCTGTCATGTTTTGAGAGTAAATTAAGATGTCAGCAGGTCTAGTTTTGTACATACGGTAGACTTTCGCACCTGATCCAAGCGAACATGGATCAACTGCAAGGGATATCTTTTCTTCACTGTTACCTAATTAAGCGGCCTATTGTCTATGCAGGTGTGTAGAATCACCATTCTTCTTTGGGACAAAGAGAGGAGAAGAAACAGGAAAGGGGAAATGACGAATGAAGCCTAAGGCTAACAATTTGTCCAGGTATTGCTTTCAATACTTAGTCTCGTTTTATCGTAGGGCGTTGATGTGACTACATGGTAAACTGGCCCGGTATTAGATCAATTTGACAAACTCCCTTTGAGGGGGTAGCTGCGTGGTCTCTTTTTCATCAAACACATCCTGAAAATCCGAGTATTCTTTGGGATGAAATTTTGGGGGTTCTGGAGCAACTACTGGGCATAATGGAGGTGAGGTTACAAGTTGTGCAGTGTTATAACAGTTAGAACGAGAGAATGATGACCTCACGGTCACCTGGCATAACACCCAATCGATAAAGGGATTATGGAGTTGTAGCCAGGGTAGCCCCAGATGGGCTTCAAGTGTGGGCGTATCTAGCAGCTCGAAAGACAAGGTTTCAGTGTGCCCATTTTCACAAACCAGGGTTATCGGGAATGGTTTGATAGGTAGTCAACCCCGATGACAATTCAGTGCCATCAACTGCCCTTACTACCTTTGGTCCTTGTTTTTGTACCTTGAGGAATATTTAAAGAACTGGCCAAGGTTATGTCCAAGAAATTACCGGTAGCTCCAGAATCCAGTATAGGCAGAACATTACATTGTCGTGAGGGATGCATCATGGTGACTGAAATAGTTAGATGATGTGGAATTTCACCTATAGTATGAGCCATGTATTGTGAGGTCAGTGTATTTGACTTACTTGACCAGTTCACCTCAGTGCTGATCAAGCTTGCTAGTTTTCCTGGTTACTTTCTGTGACTGCTATCTTTTTTTTAGCCTCTTTTTGTTTTGGTGGCACAATCGCGGATTAAGTGCCCGGCTTTGCCACAATACATACATAAATTTAGTATTCAACGTCATTCCTTTTCACTGTTAGATAATGGTCCTCTTGTTCCCCCAATCTACATGGGCTCTACCAGGTCATATGTTTTTCTGTCCGTCTCCTTTTGTTCAGGCAGAACCACCGAGAGTCTCGGCTCACTTCTAGTTCGGTCACCCTTACGTTCCGTAAGTCAATGATCTAAACTGATCATTAGATAAATAAATTCTGACCAATCGGTAGTGGGGTCAACAACGTGAGCCAAGGAGCGACGGAGTCTTTTCATTCCTCTTTAAGTCCCCTATAGAATAGTGAAATTTGTTTTTCTCCGGACCATTGTGTCTCAGTATCTAATTGACAAAAGGTTGTAATGTAAGTAAGTCTTTTCCTTGCCGTAAGTTTAAAAGCTCATGATCACTTGCCTGAATAAAAGTGTGCTTGGCAAAAAAAATTTCGCATGACATCACAAAACTTAGTTTAGTCATGCAATAAAGGGTCATCGTTCTTGAGAAGAGGTATTGTCCCTAGGTAAGAGATGATAAATGCAATCCGAGCAGTATCAGATGGGAAGGCACCAGGTTTACATAGGAATTGTAGTTCACACTAACTCCAGAACGCATCAAATTTGGCGCTATCTCCAAAAAAGCGTGCTGGTAGAGCAAGTGGAATGGTCTGTGTACAGTAATGTTAACCGGGGGTATTCCTTCATTCCCTGATAACTGTATTGTTTGAGATTCCATGCTCCCAAAATGCATGGGTTGAATGATGAGTTGTTTAACCTTGGTAGTGATTTCTGAATCTAACCAGGGTGAATGACGTGGGTGATATTGCGCCAGTTCATCCCAGACAGTTTGATTTTCTTGACACAGGGTCTGAACTATACTCTGCATTTCACCAAGAGCCCTAGTTAATTCTATCATACTGGGGATTTCTTTACTACCGGAGAATTTGGGTAATGCCTGGACTACGTTTTGGGCATTTAACACCTTGGGTGAGTTCATATCGTCTGGGTGGAAAGAATTGTAGTGGCTTGCTTTCTATCAGGATAGACGATATTGGACCCTAATCTCTCTCAACACAATGCCCGACCAAGGAATGATAACCTCAAATAAGGCGCTGTCCTTGGAGGGAAGGGGGTCAGGTCAAAATAATAAAAGATTACTAACAGGTGGATGTGAGGGACCTGTTCTTTCAGAGAACAGAAGCATCTGATCTCCAGACCACCTCCCCTGCCAAGGGTAGAGGCATCTATTGCCACTGAATTCACAGGTGTAGGGGAAGTGAAGGCAAACCCACATCCCAGGTTCGCTTCATTCCCCCACCTGACCACTTCGACCATAGCTAAAGGAGAGATCACAGTGGCCTTACTGTATCCAGATACGGGAATATAGGGATTTCCATTCTTCTTAGACAGGCCGCCACAACTGCCCTCACCTTCGTGAAGACCTGAGGTGCTGATGTCAAGCCAAAGCCTAGTACTGAAAATTGGTAGGGTGTAGAACCCACCACAAATGGCAAATACTTCAGATGTGACTGCAGGATAGGGATGTGGAAGCATTCCACCATCCAGTCTCCATGTTCCAATGTCAGTAGTACTCGAGCTAGAGTCAGCATTTTTAACTTTTCCATTTTACAGAAGAAGTTCAGTTCCCTGAGGTTTAGGATTAGACATAACCCACTGACCTTCTTTAGTGCCAAAAAGTAACATGTGTAACATCCTGCTCTGGCACTAACTCCACTGCTCTTTTCCATAGGAGTGCTGCCACCTCCTGCTGCAGTATGGCAAGGTGGTTAGAAGGCTTAAGGGGGCAGGAGGAAGAGAGAAAATAAGGGGTGGAGCCTGAATAAAGGGAAGGGTGGTATCCATTTCCACAATTTGGAGGACCTACTGGTCCAGGCTGGGAGGAAGCATCACATACACCCCTCCAATAGGCTCAGAGTGGGTTTGCCCCAAAATCTGGAGAAAGTCTCTTGAGGGAGGAAGCAGTCGGAAACCAAGGGAGTGAGCTGTTTCTTTATTGGTCTTAAACTACTCCCACACAGAACCAGCCTTATCACAAAAAAGACATGCCCTGTCGAATGGCAACTTGATAATATTTGCCTGGATGTCTGCTGAAAAGTTAGATGTCAGGAGCTGGGCATGTCTTCAATTGCAAATAGAGGCGCCTGACGCTCATACCACTGAATCAGCTGTGTCCAGTCCTGATTTACAGAGCACCATTTTTGTCAACATGAATTACTCCTAAAATGTTTCCTCATGTCCTCCAGGACATGAGGCAACACCATCTGTTCTATATTCCATAAGGCAAGGTTATAATGTGCCAAGAGGCAGCTTGCATTCAATGATTTCAAGGCCAAGGTTCCGGCAGAGGTCTGTTTGATCCAGGCTTCTAGTGATTAGATCCCCTACCAAAAGGTGCTGTCAGGAAGGCTCCTCCTCATTGGCCTGCAGAGCCGGAAGCTTCTATGACTAGACTCTCTGGCAAAAGGTGGATTGAGAGGAAAGGCAGATAGGCAGGAGCAGGGCAAAAGTGACGGGCGACAAGTCTGTTGATTGACTGGGGCAGAAAAGACCTTCTCCTATGCTGCCAAAAACAGGCTCCAGAATGGACTCGTTCAAAGGGAGGCAGGGTTCTGCCGCCGGAGGACCCCAGTGGCCTAATGCATAACTTTGTGAAGTAAGACAACTTGAGGCACTGGAGGACCAGTAGGAAAGTCCACAGCAAGCTCTGGAGAGGTGCCGATACCACTGACAGGATACAGAACTTGAAATCCCTGAGTCTGACCTCCAGTATACCCATGTGGGTACAGATCCAGAAGGTCTGAGGCCATACCAATAATGTCATGTTGTGGGTTTCTATACTTCTCTTCCTCAAGGAAACACTGGGCATCTCTAGAGGATCTGTAATGCCGAGCAGTGTCAGGCTACAGTGTCAGTGGCGCCATATCCGGCACCGGAGGTGGTTGTGGAGCAATGGCAGCAGTGTTGTCCACATCCACAGTGTTGAAGGCTGCAGCACTATATAGCGGAAAGTTGAGTCAAAGCAATGTAACATTGGCACTAGATCTGTTGGTTCAGCGCCAGAGCCAAAGGCATAAACATTTGGCATCTGTATGGAACCATTGGCCCTAAAGGGTCGCCGAGTGGCATTGAAGCCCTCAAGAAGATCAAATAGATAGCATGGAGGAAGAACTCTACGAAATCCAAACCTGGTGCCAGAAATTGGGAAAAGTCTGGTGCACAAAACTCAGGGAGTGAAGGCCCTAGAGCAGAGGTAAGTGGGAAAGCCTGAGGCTGATCATGGGCCGAGTCCAGTGGAGTCACTGTAGGGGGCCGCTTTGGTAGGAGACCAAGGACAAGGGTCCTGTGGGAGATGGAGAGTGACTAGGTGACCTAACATTGGAGCGTTTCTTACTCTTCTTCTGCTTGTTATTTTTTGCGACCCTGAACATAGGGACCCTTGAGTGATGCTTCGAGCACTTGTGGCATCAATGCCTATCCCTTGCCTTGGCCATAAAAAACTTTACTTTCGGCACTTCTGGCTCTTTTATGGCCTTGGGGGCATACTTTAACCAGAAGCACAGGTCAGGGACTGTGACCCCAGGCAGCAAAGACAAACCATGTGGGGGTCCGTTATTGCCATCTGTTCCTTACAATCCCAACAGGGTTTGAACTCCAATTTTTTTTTTAGGAAGGGACATGGTACTGCATGGGTTACAATTTTTGTGAGAGGAAAATTCTTTAGAGAGAGCGAGCTCCAGAACCGCATAAATGGTGAAAAAACAAAGGGAAGTGATGTTGTTATGCCAGTGCCAGTAATAGATGACTTTGATGAAGTGAGCAGATACTACTTCCAGCATCAATACAAAGCAGCACACCCTACCATCGGAATGAGAGCTTTGAAGTTTTCGGAACCAGTCTGATGCCTGGGATTGTTCTACTGGTGAGGAATATGTGGGTAGAAGTAGCCATCAAAATATCATTGTAGAAGGAAGGGGTACATATTGACGAAGATACAGCGCTCATAGCATATTTGTTCCTTGAAGTGACAGTCTTCTGGGCTTGTGATAGCTGATTCATGACTAAAATGTATCGAAACATGCATTAGTATAGAAACACCTCTGGATCGAAAGTAACAAAATATTTGTGGGAGCTACAGGATTTGGCAATGGTTTTTAAGAACTTGAAGGTGGAATATATCTTACTAACAATCAGAACAAAACTGCATTGTTAGAGTATACTTGTGAATAATACAAATCAGGGCAGTGGTGCGTTGTAAAAGCTCTGAGAATATTTCTGTACTGCAATATAAGCTCTCATTAATGATAAGCATGAACAAGTTACTACCTTCTGTAATGCCACTTCTGATGAGAGACTCGACCTAACTGCAGATTCCTCATCTTATGAATACCTCTAGACGACAGCCTGGATCCGGAGAATTTATAAACGCAATTCCCCTATGCGTGGGTAAGTGGTGTTGTGCTGCTCTGCTAGGCCCTAGCACCAGTGTTCCTTCCCTAAAACTGTACCTTTGTTTCCACAATTGGCACAGCCCCGGCACACAGTTAAGTCCCTTGTTAAAGGAACCCATGGTACCAAGGGGCCTGTGTCCATGGAAGGACTCTAAAGGGCTGCAGCATGTATTACGCCACCCTAGGGGACTCCTCACTCCGCACATACACACTGCCTTGCAGCTTGTGTGTGCTGGTGTAGAGAAAAAGACAAAGTCAACATGCCCACAAACCACTGCCTCTGGCATAGGTAAGTCACCCCTCTAGCAGGTCTTACAGTCCTATGGCAGGGTACACTATACCACAGGTGAGGGCATAGCTGCATGAGCAATATGTCCCCACAGTGTCTAAGTCCATTCTTAGACATGGTAAGTGCAGTGTAGCCATATTGAGTATATGGCCTGGGACTTTGTCATTACAAACTCCACAGCACCATAATGGTTTCACTGAATACTGGGAAGTTTGGTATCAAACTTCTCAGCACAATAAACGCACACTGATGCCAGTGTGGGCTTTATTGAAAAACGCACACAGACGGCATCTTAGAGATGCCCTCTGTATGTTAGCCAAACTGCAAGTGTGGGACTGACTGGTCGTGCCATCCTGACACTTTCAGACGAGTTTCTGACCAGAAGCACCTGGAGGTGAGTCTCAAAGGCTCTGGCTTCGGGCTACAGTGCCCCAGGGCACTCCAGCTAGAGGAGATGCCCGCCCCCGGACAAAGCCTCACTTTTGGCGGCAAGTCCGGTGGGAAAATTTGGGAGAACAGAGAGCAGTGACCACCCCAGCCAGGACCACCCCTAAGCTGTCCAGAGCTGAGGTGACCCCCGCCCTCTAGAATCCTCCATCTTGGTTTGGAGGAAAGGGACCAATGAGGATAGGAATGTGCCCCCTTCCCCAAAGGGAATGGGCACAAGGAGGGTGTAGTCACCCTCAGGGACAGTAGCCATTATCTACTGCCCTCTGACCCCTAACATGCCCCTAAATCTGGGATTTAAGGGCCTCCCTGAACCTAGCTTCCCGCTGCAGGCGTCGTTGCGGAGGGGTGGAGAGGTCAACCCAGGTTGGGCACTTGCTCTCAATCGCCTGCGGACCCTCCCTTGCTGGGTGGACCACCTGGACTTCCGAGGACCTCCCTGACTACGAGCTCCGGACGAGGATATCCGACGCCTAAAGGACACACTGCACCCGCAGCCCCCAGGCCTTGGAGAAGTTGACCCCCAATGCCTCATCGTTCAGCTGGAGGCACTCCTTCTTCTCCGACCGGTGGTGTACCCGTGACACCCCCCTGCAACCTGCCTGCAGCCTCTGAGTGACCCCCGGGGTCTCCCCATAGACCAACATTGGAAACCCGATGTCCTGTTTGCACCCTGCATCCGGCCACCCTTGTGCCGCTGAGGGTGTGTGTTTGGTGCCTACTTGTGGCCCCTTCAGTGGTCTTCCAATCCCCCATGGTCTGTCCTCTGAGTTGCGGCTACTTACCTACTGGATGACCGGGTTCTGAGTACCCCCTGTCTCCATAGGAGCCCATGTTAATTGTGCTCCACTTTGACCTCTGCACCCGACGGCCCCGTGTTGCTGGTGGTGGGTGTTTGGGGTTAACATGAACCCCAACCGGCGGACCTCCTAAAACCCAGAGATTGAGTCTGTAAGTGTTGTACTTACCTGTAAACAGATCTAACTTTTCTTCCCCCCCAGGAGCTGTTTGAAAATTGCAGTGTCCAGTTTTAAAATAGATTTTTGCCAATAATTCAAAAACTGTATTACTTACCTATTTTAAACTACGTACTGTTGATATCTGTGTGAAATACAAAACTTTTAATGTACTTACCTGCAATTCGAATCTTGTGGTTCTAAAAATAAAGAAAATATATTTTTACAATATAAAAACCAATGGTCTGGAGTTAAGTCATTGAGTGGGTGCTTCTTCTATTTTCTGTGTGTGTACAACAAATGCTTTGCACTACCCTCTGATAAGCCTAACTGCTCGACCACACTACCACAAAGAGAGCATTAGTATTATCTACCTTAGCCTCTGTCAAGGATCTGGAGAACCCCTGGACTCTGTGTAAACTATATCTCACTTTGATACAGTATATACAGAGCCAGCTTCCTACATAGGGCGAAGACCCTTGTTCTTATTTGGAATCAGAAAGGAGCGGGAATTACAACCACTGCCTATTTCTGACATCGGGACCCTTTCTATGGCTCCCTTGGCCAAGAAAGCATAACTTCCCCGCGAGCAAGATTAAATGATCCTCCATCTGCCATTCTTTCAATGGAGAGATAGAGGGAGGGAAAGACTGGAAGGGGAGGGAACAGCCATTCTGTAAGATCTGTAGGGCCTATTTGTCCAATGTTGTGGACCGCCAGTGAGGGTGATGAAATCAAATTCTCCCTCCAACTGGACGAACATGGTCTTGGAGAACCATACTGGGAGGGGGTGGGTGTTGCGGAGAAGGGGGGGCTGGGTGGTGGCCAACATCTGGCTAGACCTTCTGGGTCTGAAGGTACCACGACCTCCTCCTTCCACTGGATGCTGTGAAGTTGGAGGATGGTGGCTGAGCTGTGGATGGCATGGTACTCCGCTCCTCCTGAAGTCTTGAAAGGCGCGAAAGGCAGACTGCTGGTGAGTGGGCGCTGAGGACGAAGGATCTGGCCATGGCCCGAGAGTCCTTGAACCGCTCAAGCGCCGAGTCTGCCTTCTCTCCAAAAAGGCCTGAGCCATCAAAGGGAATGTCCATCAGATTTGCCTGGACATTCCCCAAAAAAGCCAGTGGTACACAGCCAGGCATGGTGACGAAGGGCCACTATAGAGGAAATCGCCCTGCCCAGCGAGTTGGTTGTGTCCAAACCACACCAAATGGTAAACTTGGCTGCATCTCTCCCATTCTTGACAGCCTGGGTGAGAGCGTTCTGTAGGCCCTCTGGGACCTGGGGCAGCACCTGTGCCAATGTATCCCATAAAGTATGGGAAAAACGGCCCAATAGGCATGAGGTGTTTACGGACCTCAATGGCAGGCTGGAGGAAGGAAACATCTTTTTCCCAAGTTGGTCCCGCCTCTTGGAATCCCTATCTGGAGGAGCAGTAGGGAAGGCACCACAGGAAGTGGAGGCTTGGACCACCAAGCTCTCCGGGGTGGGGTGTTGGGTGAGGAAACTAGGGTCGGTAGGAGCTGGTCAATGGTGGCAGCCAATTGTCCTATTTACAGGAGTCCCTGTGCTGGGTTTGGACCATGTCCACAGCAGGACATCAGTAAGGGCTTCATTAAAGGGTAATATCGGCTCTGATATAGCAACTGTCAGGATGACCGGCACTGTAGGCAGCTCCAGGTTCAAGACCTCAGCCACTCTATGTACCACCATGGCATATGATGCTCCCTCCTCTATAGCCACAGGAGGAGGTGAGAGCATACCAGTATTTAGAGAAGTATCCAGACCGCTTTAAACACATAGGGTACTCCGCAAGATATTTAAGAACAGAGAAAATTACATGGTCGCCTGAAAGATATTGAGTCACAATTCTTTAGCCTTGTGGAGTCAACACAAGAAATTAAACATCAAGTTGGCCAGTATATAGACAAAGTGCAAGAGATGTCCCATGAGATGGAGGACATCAAGAATCACATTCAGTGATACAACCTCCACATGTAGGGGAATCTCAATGAGTAAGATGCAAGGACCTACATTCTTCATTCATTTAAACAGCTGTTGCCTTGGCTTACTGATTAGGATATTTATTGCCAGATACAGAGGGCTCACAGATTCCCCTTTCCCTAGCCAATCAAGGGCAGCGGATCACAGTATCCTGTGCTATTTTTATCTATGTGGGAAATTTAATTTTCAGGCAACTTATTTTTCAGTTGGCACATCGTCGTAAATATATCAGAGCTTGTGGAGTAGAGTTTTTCGTTAGCTCCCACTTTTTTCCATAAGACAGTAAAACGCAGATGGAGCCTGCAGATGTTTTCTTATTTTCAGAAGATTGGAGCATTTGTTTTTCTACTGCGGCCCGGGGGATTTGCTACCAGGGTCAAGAAATATATTGTCAGGAATAGGTCAAAGCACAGGAACTACTGAAGCAATTGGAGGAGGCTAATATTAAATGACATCATGCCTATTTTAGGCTTCATGCCTTTCTCTTGTTCTGGATCTATAGCTACACATATCCAACAGCTATTCAGCTCTTATTTTGTTGTTATACACTGTAGAATACAAATGTTTCAGAAGGACTGTCTGACCATTTAATGTCTTCCCCTTGTTCCTCTCTGCTCCAACTCTCTCAATATTTCTTACATTCTTGCTTTTTTTCCTCTTTTCCCAAGACACCTGTTGAATTTAGTGGTGTAATTTGGGCAGGTCATAGCAATGTCCTGGGCACCGGCATCACCAGCTCTGCTAAATATTGCTCAAATATAGTTGCACAGGAGTAGGGTCTCACGTGGGGGATCCACATACAAATCCTTAGGGAAAACATGACCAGAATCGTTAAGGTGGTCAGGGGCTGGGTGGGCTTTGTGGGTGAAACTTGGGAGTTGAGGAAGGGGTGGGGATCATTAGAGGGGAGGTGGGGGTCAACAATTTAGGGTTTCCCACTGAAGCAAAACAACCTAAAGGCTGCTGTAAGCATAAAATGGGAAAAATAATGAAGTAAATCTTATATGCCACATGTATGGACATGTTGATTTTAATGGGTAATACTTCATATTGTGGTAATCAGAATGCACACATAGACGAACATTAATGGTATGCAGTTGGCAGCTAAAGTTAAATACATTAGAGCGGAATCAAGTACGTTGAACACTCATCTTCTGTTTTTGCAGGAGACTCACCTGACTACAGGAAGGTACCATAAATTGATTAGTCTCCGGTATAGCATGTTTGCTTCAACTGGGATTGGTGTCCCACTGGGGGGGTAGCATTACTTTCCTGGGGAAGTGATGGCATCAATGGGCTTTGGCTCTTTCAAAATATATATATATTTTTTTACAATAACAAACACGTTTTATTCATCTCTTACTGCTAGGACTGTCTATATGGGAGGGAGGGCTCTCCAATTTTATACACATTAATAGAGGCACAAGGCAGGGGTGCCCTTTTTCCCCGCAGTTATTTGCTCTTCTCGTGGAGCCTTACATCCTAGTGCAAAAATCATCTGTTTTAATTCTGCTGTTAATGTTGCATAAATGGAAGGTCAAGCTTTCAGCTTACGCTGATGATATAGCAAAATTAACTTCATTTCCAATAGAAGCTCTCCCAGCAATTGAACATATAGCCCTGTTATTCGGGAACGTTGCGGGATACAAGTTAAATACTGATAAGACTTGAACTGTAATTGATGTTCCAACAAGGGAGTAATATTACTTTTCTGAAAAAGTGATGGCATCAATGGGCTTTGGCTCATTTTTTTTTATTTTTACAAGAATCAACATGCTTTATTCTTCTCTTACTTCTAGGGCTGTCTATATGGGGGACCTCTTCAATGTTATACACATTAATAGTGGTACAAGGCAGGAGGGACCTATTTCTCTGCAGTTATTTGCTCTTTACCTTGAGTCTTACAATCAAGTGTCCGAGTGCTAAAATCATCCATTTTAATTCTCCTGTTAATGTTGCAAAAATTGGAGGTCAAGCTTTCAGCTTACGCTGATGATATAGCAACACTAACTTTATCTACAATGGAAGCTCTCCAAGCAATTAAACATGTAGCCCAGTTATTCAGGCAAGTCTTGGGATACAAGTTAAGCATTGACAAGACAGAGAGTTTAGCAAATATATCTCCATAAACTCCTGATGTTCAATATGTTGCTTTTGCCAGATATTTATATTGTTAGAAATGGGGTCTCCAGTTGGCAGTCGGTTTGCACCCTGTCCAAATAGGGACCCTCACTCTAGTCAGGATAAAGGAGATACCCGCTGAGATAACCCCTGCTCACCCCCTTGGTAGCTTGGCACGAGCAGTCAGGCTTATCTCAGAAGCAATGTGTAAAGCATTTGCACATAACACACAGTAATAAGTGAAAACACTACAAAAGGACACCACATGTCTAAATAAAACAAGACCAAATACGATAAAAATCCAACATACAGTAATAAAAATATGAATGCTGCCAGATCTACTTAACAATACAGTTCCTTGAAGTCGATAACTCCACCTGGGGCTATCACGGGGTCGTGAACAACAAAACCAAAAGATCAGGCTGGCCTCGGTGTCGCGGGCCAGCTGTGGTGTCGGGAAGACCCACAAACAGTACCTTGGATTCGTAGGGCGTCGTGACCCTCGCGGTGAGCTCCGGAGAGCGGTGTCGGTTCCAGAGTTGGTGCAGGAGTCGTCGTGCCCTTGAAGTCACGCACCTCGGGGATCGAACTCCGGGCTGATGAAATCAGGTGCGCTGGCGGGGATGGCGTCAGGGCTGCGGTGCGAAGCGGGACAATGCGACGTGCGGTGCCCACAGGTCACGGTGCAGGCAACGGCTCGGTGACGGCGTCCAGCGGCATCGGTGAGACCAGGGCTGCGGTGTGAAGCGGGCGGTGCAATGTGCGATGTCCACATGTCACGGTGCAGGCAGCGGCGGCGGCGTTGCGGAAGCGCTGTCGTCGGTAGGCCCAAGCCAGCGGTGCGGGATGGGACGGTGCTTCGTGACCCTCACGAGCGGTGTCCAGAGGCCACGGTGCAGGCAAGGATGTCTGGTGACGACACTGGAGCCGATGGTGCTGGTGTCGGTGGACCGGGGCTGCGGCACGGGACGGGACGGTGCTTCGTGCTCCTCACGAGTGGTGTCCACAGTGCAGGCAGCAGCGCCGGTGTCAGCAGGAGCGACGTCGTCGGGGATGCCCAGGCTGCGGTGTGAGCAGGTGATGCCGGAGTGCGGGGCCCTCAGGTCGCGGTGCGAGCAGCGGCTCGGTGAAGTCGTCCGATGACGGCGTCGGTGAGACCAGGGTTGCGGTGTGAAGCGGGGCAATGCGACTCCGTGCGGCGGCGGCAGGTCACGGTGCAGGCCAGTGGCGTCGTTGGCGGCGTCACAGTGGTTTCTCCTCTTGAACAGCACAAAATACACAGTTCCCAGTGCTGCAGGTCGAGGAAACTGAAGTCTTTGGTGTCCCTGAGACTTCCAACAGGAGGCAAGCTCTACTCCAAGCCTTTGGAGAATTTTCTCAAGCAGGACGCACAGCAAAGTTCAACCTTTGCACTCTTTTCAGGCAGAAGCAGCAACTGCAGGCCAGTCCAGCAAAGCAACACAGCAAAGGGACAGTACTCCTCCTTCAGCTCTTCTCCTGGGCAGAGGTTCCTCTTGATTCCAGAAAGATTCTAAAAGTCTGGGGTTTGGGGTCTGCTTCTTATACCCAGTTATGCAAACTTCAAAGCAAAGTCTCAAGTGTTTGCAAGATCCTTCCTTGTCCAGGCCAGGCCCCAGACACTCACCAGGGGGTCGGAGACGGCACTGTGTGAGGGCAGACACAGTCCTTTCAGGTGTGAGTGACCACTCCTCCCCTCCCCTCAAGCACAGATGGCTAATCAAGGTATGCAGGCTACCCCCCAGCCCCTTTTGTGTCACTGTCTAGAGGAGAGGTGTGAACAGCCCAACTGTCAAACTGACCCAGACAGGGAATCCACAAACAGGCAGAGTCACAGAATGGATTAAGCAAGAAAATGCCTACTTTCTAAAAGTGGCATTTTCAAACGCACAATCTTAAAATCAACTTTACTAAAAGATGTATTTTTAAATTGTGAGCTCAGAGACCCCAAACTCCACATGTCCATTCGCTCCCAAAGGGAATCTACACTTTAATCAGATTTAAAGGTAGCCCCCATGTTAACCTATGAGAGGGACAGGCCTTGCAACAGTGAAAAACGAATTTAGCAATATTTCACTGTCAGGACATATAAAACACATTACTTTATGTCCAACTTACCCTGCCCTGGGGGCTACCTAGGGCCTACCTTAGGGGTGTCTTACATGTAAGAAAAGGGAAGGTTTAGGCCTGGCAAGTGGGTACACTTGCCAAGTCGAAGTTACAGTCAAAACTGCACACACAGACACTGCAGTGGCAGGTCTGAGACATGATTACAGAGCTACTTATGTGGCTGGCACAACCAGTGCTGTAGGCCCACTAGTAGCATTTGATTTATAGGCCCTGGGCACCTCTAGTGCACTTTACTAGGGACTTACTAGTAAATCAAATATGCCAATTATGGATAAACCAGTCCACAGTACAATTTATATG